>NC_047026.1:23370241-23701913 GCF_902652985.1 Pecten maximus
AGATATATTGATTATACTAAATATAGATCAATGGATCACCTATAGCAACACTTGGGTGTCATCAGTAATTTGATGCAACACTACAACATGAGTCATATACACATACTACATGTATAAACATGATATCCAAGTCTGAATTATATAATATTCTATGTTTCTGTTTCACAGATCCATTTTAGTTAAATCATAAACATCAAGTCAGCCCTAATCATTAAAACATAACTATCATTAATTTTACCTCCATTATATACATAGGTTACCGGTAGTCATATATCAAATCAATGATCAATATCAATATCACTGATCAGAGCTTTAAAATTTCAGAAAAATTATGAAGATAAAAATCATTTATGTTGTATGACAGAATTGCAGTATGACAACTACTAGAGCTTGAGGTTTACATTAAATATGCATGACACAACACTGCTATATATAGGTACTGCAGATAATTATAACATGACTAATGTTTGACATGACTTGCTTCAATTTTCTTTTGCAAGTCAAGAGTTTTGAAAGAAGACATGACACAAGTTTTGAACATATCTATTGATTATCATATTCCTTGCTTTTTTGTGTTTGAATAATATTTCAGAATATAGAGATATGAGGATCTGCTTATATTATATTATACAAGTGCAATCAATGATTGCAAAAGCTTACCGGCAGCAGCAATCACATGTACACTATGCATTCATTTTTTATGTACAGTATGTATATATAAGCAAGTTATTTTGAAATTGTACGCATATAATATTGCTCCTAGACCTCTAATGGCTGTATAAACCAAATAAGAAGGGCGTGGACTTACAAGCTTTCTAAAACTTACCCCAAAAATCTTTAAAGAGGGTTTTTGTGCCAAAAAAACTAAGTCCACTAAATTGTAAAATGCAAAAAACAATCAATTTTTTTTGCATGATTTTGCCATAACATAACTCCTGGACATCTAATGAATGCATAAACCAAATTAGAAGGGTGTGAGAGCATAATTTTGGGCTTACCCCAAAAACTTTAAAGTGGATTTTGGTGGTAAAACAAGGCTTACCCCAAAAACTTTAAAGTGGATTTTGGTGGTAAAAAAGTTAAGTTCACAAAATGTTAAAATGCAAAAAAAATCACAATATTTTTCTGCATGATTTTGCCATAATATTACTTCTAGACCTCTAATGTGAATGAATGTATAAACCATATTAGAAGGGTGCGAGGTGTATACTTTTGGACTTAGAAGCTTTCCAAAAACCGATCCCAAAAACTTTAAAGAGGGGTGGGACGCTGACACGACAGCTGCATTAGCTCACGGTTACTCGTAACCGGTGAGCTAATCATTAACTTAGATCTAGAGGCACCATTGATATCACAACATCCAGGTTGCTTAAATTTGCTACATGTGCAGGCCAAAAGTCAATTACTTAGTCATGATCATGATCAGAAGTCAAAATATGTATGAAGGAAAGATTTTGAAAAAAAAAAACAAACAACAACCAAAACAGAACAAACAAAAACAAAAAAACACCTGTGTTGTATTTTGTATTTTTTAGGTAAATTATATGTACTCTAAGTCTGTAATATTGCAGTGGACGTGAACATTAGTACTGTTTGAGGAAATTAACACACTATTAACTACTTCACCATCACTTGGTTGTTGAGACTAAAATAAATCACCAACTTATTTTTCAACTTTAAACTTTTTAGGTAGCCATGAATACCAGAACTACCTAGAGGTATCCAACGAAGGGATAAGAGAACCACAACTACCCTAACATAAGTTGATAGCATTAGCTTTTATGTATTCCTAGATCTCAATTGTTCCTGATACATGATGCAACTTTACTTGTTAAGTACACCACATGTTAAATAAAATAATAGGTTATATTGATATCCCTCATAGAAACCTTACTAACTTTATTAACACATGTCCTTCTCAACGTGACATAGCTATAATGTTAAATTATTAAGTTTTAACTAATTAAAAAAATAAAAATTTAGAAGCCATTGCCATATTCATATATTGAGCTCACATGTACAGAAACTCACTAACCATATGGCTATATAGCTAGCGCTCTCTATATATTACATAATAACATCTCATGGATGTTCATGCATATATACATATATTCTATTTTTATAAAGAATTTATGATAATATCTATATTTATTTTCTGTAAATAAAAACTAAATTTTCATCACTGTCTATATTGTTTGAGAGGTGGATATATAATTAAAGGACAACTTCACACTTTTATTATAATTACCCAGCTGAATTACCTGTCTGAATCATTGCCAAATTATATTTAATTAAATATCACTGATACTGATACCAGGGCCAAGTTGTTCAAAAGGTGATTAGGCTAATCACATTTTTACAACATTTTTCAAATCCTGATATAAAAATTTCTGGTAGAACTAGCTTGACAAAACTTTATAAAAATATGTAATTCTTAGTTCTCTTCCAACTGGCATAATTTAAAGACAATATACTGACAGGTTTTGCAACAAATGAGAAATAAAATGTTCACTAATCAAGTGATTAAGCTGATCACCTTTTGAACAACTGGGCCCAGTACTAGAGCTTGCGTTGAAGCCATCATAAAAGTTAAGACAATGAAAAGGATCCCACTTCTTTAAGAAAGGCCAATCAAATTATACAGAGGTCTGAAAAGGATTCAATATATATACAATACCAAAGCACCTGAACCCTGTGCATGTGGTAGTCCTAAAACTGTGATTGTAAAATACTGCATTAAATTGTGTAAGAAATATTATCACAGTTTTGTGTAATTATTCAAATTTACTTTAAACAATATTGAATATATCTTAAAATATGTATAAAAAAAAGTGTTGTGGTTGTCTTGGGTAGAAGACTGTTTTTGATGTGACCTTTGAATTGAATGATTTTAATTAGGCCTATGTCAAATCATGTCCCTAAAATTTGACGTGACAAATATGTTAGATAAACATAGAATTCCTTGACCTCAAGAATAATAATACATATATTAAGGACTGTCACTGAGGAACAGGTGACTCATGGACAAAAATTAATGACATAAAGTATAAACAAACAATGGTGTACAGAGCGGTGTACATGTGGCCTCCGAGAGTAAGGGACACATGTGTATGCTAACCTGTCCTTGACGGGCATTTATCACAATATCTTTAACAACAACAGCCAGTGTAGATATCATAAAACAAGTACACAACACAATACAAACGTACAGGACTCTCCCAGAGCAGTGGTCACAGTTGTCTCCTTTCCATCCATGATTGCAACGACAGGTACCGTTTACACAGCTTCCTTCTTTACATTGCACACCATCACATGTCACTGATTCGGATAAAGATAGAGATAAAATACTAAGAAATATTCCTGTCCATACAATACACATCAAAAGTGTCTGATTCATTTTCAATCTGGCCGAAATGGAGTTCTTTCTGTCAGCCATGTTTAGTAAATAACACTTCCGTAATTGGACGGCTGTACCGGAAGTTATACTTCGGTATTCTCCGTGTGTTAATACTAATTTTCGTTAGGGACGGAGAATCGTATTCTTTTACCCGAATTTTATTATCCGCTCATTCAAGTGTTTAAAAAAATACAAACAATTGCTTATGAAAATGATAATGACAACAGGAATTTATCTATATCTGGTGCAGCAATATATTTTTCATAGTACAGTACAAAACACTATTATTATATACGAGTTGTATGAATTTTAGATGATCAATGTAATGTTATCAAGCTTCATACTATTACATACCAAAGTGTAAAACGATATATATAAAATATTATATTCTATTGAAGTTATTATCATTTATTTTTGTAACCTTGAAGCGATAAGAAAGTAAAATCAAATGGCTCTGAAAATAACAGATATACCAATAAAAAAATGCATAAAGCCATGCAATGAATTTTCCTTTATTACGAGAATCAAAAATACACTTACCGTGTTTTATTATGTTGCCCAAACAGGACACAAATCATTCTTCACAAAAATAAAAAATCCACCAATATATCTAATCACTGACTTAGATTACCTTGACAATCTCAGTCCGTAGTTAAATGGTAAAACCCGACTTATTCCAACAAAACCATTATAATGATCTTATAGCCTACAACCAGAGAATTAAAAAGAATGGATGACAACAATCTTAGGAACTGAAATAACTTTGAACGATAATCTATTTCACAAAGGTGGGGTTTCACAATCCATCCTCACATCGAATTCGTTCAAACTTTGTAGTATTTCAGTATAGGCTTAAACGTATCATGTATGTATGTAAGAGGAGTGGGAAAATGCACGGCCAGACCGGGGTTCGAACCCGGGACCTCCGAACACTAGCCGGATACTCTACCGATAGAGCTACCTGATCGCCGATGATCGACCCGGTCCAGTTCCGCTACACTCTTCCCTCCCTTTTTTTAAGTCTTCGAACCCGAAGACTTCACAACTCACAACCCAGGTTCGGATATCCCCTTGTTAAGTATTCACCTCACTTGAAACAAGATCCTGGTCACGGCACCAAATGTAAGAGGAGTGGGAAATGCACGGGCAGACCGGACTTCGAACCCGGGACCTCCGAACACTAGCCGGATGCTCTACCGATTGAGCTACCTGGTCTCCGATGATCGACCCAGTCCAGTACCGCTACATATATAGAGGATATTGAAATGTTTCTCGTTGAATATAGCATATTAACCTATATACGAAAATGACTAGCTATGAAGGAGATTTAGGTATGAGCTTTAACTATGAATTGACTTAACTTATGTTCGCCCTAAATACATCTTTTTATAGAAATGACAAAATTAGTTATCAGAGGCATACGTTTTAGAATTTTTATTTAGAAAATGCTATAGGCCTATCGGTGTTAGTTTCTTAAATACCGCTATATGATCTATAAGAAATTAGTTCACATTGAGCGAGAAACCCGCGCATACCGTCGTGGTATGTCCCAATTGCTACATGAATGAGGGATGGACTAATAATCAAAGGTGATTTCTAGGTCATCTGCCCCAGAGGATCAAATCGTGCTTCGTCTGCCGTCGTCCGTAAATTGTTCACATTTCAAACTTCTCAAGTTTCACTCGTGATATTCAGCTTTAACTTACCTGAAATGATCCTGGTTGTCCAGACCAAGAGTTGTTATTTTTCAGGTTGGTCCGAAATCCAAGATGGCCGCCATGACATACATAGAGAGATTGGCAGCTCTCTATTTGCCCTTATGTCTACGTGGTGGTCCCTGACCTTCCCACAATCCTTCGCTCGGTTCAGTCTTCTCCTGACGCCATATTGGAGAAAACTTGAAAACTAGACACATAATTATCGATAATTTCTATTTGAAATCATCACCAAGATCCGAGGATGTGCTTTAATTTTATTAATAGCAAATTGCAGAAGTGTCATAAATATGAAATATATCACAATTTGCTGTCAAAGTGTTTGTATTTTGAGTATGAAAGTCAAGCACACCACAGGGAAGATCGGCGGGAATCTCCAATTTTCGAAAAGTCCCTATGGGGTTTTCGAAAATACGGATAAATGACAACAATGTGCATGATAAACAAGACTATGTCCCATAAGTATGATAGTTTTTGCATAAGGAAGTAACCTTTGTAGTGGCCTAAATAAAACGATGTGCTTTTTGTGTGTATTTAAAATTGACGATGTTTGGACCTGACGTAATGGCGGATTAACCAGAACATGTCGAATAAGTTCCAGTACATCGATACACACATGCGCAAAGTCCGATTTACCTGTGCTCGCGTGTGTTTGATAGGGGACAAGGCGGTCTCGATAAGGGATATGCTTGAGTGGTCACGAATAAAGGGAGCCACCACTTGTACGGAAAAATAGCGATGTTACCTATCTCTCTATATATATGTCTCTGTCCGAACATATTAGGAACATTGTTGATACCGTTTCACTTCAAAATACTTATTTTTGATGACTGTCGTAGGATAGATGGAATTTAAATGACCATTGAATTAAAATATAAGCTGTATGGTAAGGCTCGCCACTTTTGTCTTTCTTTATTGATTAGGGGGTCGTAACGCGAAGCGGGAATGACTTAATTGATTCGGAAAATTCGTAGATATAAATACTCCAAGCACTTTGATCTCATCGAAACAACATATATCAAGAAGCGATCGAGTGTAAAAAAATCACTAGGGATGTATAATCTATGAATAATTTGTTGCAAAATAAAAATAATATACTGTTTAATCTATTACGATCAACATTATTTACAGGTTTCTTCAAAAGATACGAGACTACACAATAAATACTGAATGATAGCTTTACGTTAATGGCCGCCCCCATCTGACGACACGTTTATAAATGTCATTTTTAAATGTATCTTTGTTAACGTCTTAGATAACTATATGAAATGTAACTCCAATCAAGAATACGTGGAACTTATTCATATATTTTAGAGGTAGGTATTTTAGCCTGGATGCGAACGTATCAAAACCCGAAACTGGTAGACTAGGCGTATATTAACTATTAGATTATAGATATTCAATTTAATTTTCTTTTTATTGGCATTACCAACATAGGCGTGCAGTCATAAATACACAAAACATGTAAAGATCTAAACAAAAAAATGTCAACATTTGAGTTATAAACATACATGTAGAAATTAGCATCATGTATTAATTAATACTAATTACACTATATAATGGTCTAAGGGAGACAACTTATTATTTTCTCTAAAAGTTGAAACACTCTTTGAAGTATTGACAGTTTTTAGTTGACAAATAAGCCACCGGATTAACTTTTGTTTTCATGGGGTCATCACAATGTGGCATTAGATAGAATAAATGACAGTAGGAGGGTGTCAGATCCAGTAAAGCATATCGCAGTATTTCAGAGGTCCCAGGTTTGAGTACTGCATGGTTTGTTAGAAGCATTTTCCACTCCTATGCAATATAAGACAATGGCTACCTGTACTAGACAAGAGGAATAAATTGTAGTAAATGTAGGCTACAGTTATTTGAGGTAACCACGGATAGTGCATATGCAGTGCCCTTTAAATCTGTATGAGGGTTTTATTGCCCATCGACTATTTGGCATGGGTCTTGTATACGGAACCCATATACTCTAAATCTTGACAAGTTGTGGATGTAAAGGTCAGTATATGTTCACTTACTGGTCACTTAGGGCGAATGTAAACAAACGAGTGATGTCTGATCACAATACCTATTGTAAAGATAAAAATCAAGTGGTACAACAGTCAAAAAGAAACTTAGCAATATTAAGGATTAGCTTGAGCTGCTAAGCTTATTGACAGGGAGCTCTAGATACATGTGTATGTACCAGGTAATTATGAATGATTCATAAATTGGGATATATTCATGTCTTTGGTCTAAGGTGATATACTAGATTTTCAGCCTGATACAATGATCGGTAATTGGTCTGCATCATCAACTCTTGTTGTTGAATTGGACGAGCTGGCTTCAGACTTCGGATTATAATGTTTGGAGGGATATAGTTACTTGTGATCTTTTGGAATATGAGCAAATTGAAGATATTTGAATTTCAGATTTTGAAGTTGAAGGTAACATGGCTCATCAGAAAAAAAATCACCACCGAGGAAAAGGCAAAGCTTCGTACAAACATGACCGTTCAAAACAGAGACAGAAAAAGATGGATGAGGCATGTGCAGACTTCTTATCCGATATGTCACAGGCACTGGGTAGGAATAAATCGTGTTTTACTTAGACATGCTGTATAACTTGTTATAGAATAATTACTATCATTGTCTTACAAGATATATAATAGTATAGACATGTATGTTTACATGTAAAATTCTCCCCACAGAAACGTGAATCAGAAACTATTGTATACAAAGACTTCTTTTATACACTTAAAATCTGTTTTTGGTTTACAATTTCTCAAGTGAGATTTGGACTATGCGTGATTGCCAATATGATTTCTATAATTTATGTCTATGATCAAAATTTTTGCAGTGTTGTCATGGTTTTAGGTTTTATACTGTCATGATTTCTTCACCAATAAAATTGGATGTGATAGCTTGTAGAGTATCAATATAAATATGCAACCTCAGATGTAGATCTTAAAATATGGGTGGTTTGATTTGCTGTTTGGAAGATCATCAGAGATCACAAACTGTGGCTGTATCCTTGATTTTGGGCAAGATATTTTACTCCAAGCTGCAATACGTTGTTCAGTAAAATTCCAGTTATAATGAAAAAATTCACTTTGATAACCCATACTAAGGGCAATAAACCCAGCAAACAATCACCAACTTAGCCAATATATTATTTCATTTTAAAAAATTGGCATTGAAACTGTTTCCAAATATAGATTCTTCTCTTCAACTACATAATTTTTACCTGCATACAAAGTCACTTTAAGTTAAATGCATAGTTTGCCAAATTTAAAAAGAGATTAGAAAATTCAAATTTAAATCTTACTTGCTAAAATGTTGCATTCTGTTACTAGCACAGATTCAATTCTGCTTAATAATCTATGTTTAACATTTCTGGATATATGTGATTTAATGAAGCTAGGGAATATTATATAATGACTTTTTTTTTTTTACAGAAGAAGCTGGGGAAGGCAGGTTCCCCCTCAGCCTTGCTATGTGGGACTTGGAACAATGCGATCCCAAAAAGTGTAGCGGTCGGAAACTTTGTCGTTTGGGATATGTTCGAACACTAAGTCTAAAACAAAAATTTAATGGCCTGATTCTTTCACCAATGGGAAAGAAATGCGTCTCTGCAGAGGACAGGTAGAGATTTTTGATAAAATTGTAGTGTGTGTTGATATTTCTCTCCAGGAATTGTCATTGGAATCATTCTGTGTGACAACGGTAGATATGCGTGTTGTGTACTTCATGTATTAAATGTTGGCCAGGTGTTTAACCAGTTAGAAACCTAGAACATCCAATATTATCTATTAAATCTCAAACCTTGCTAATATTGTCTGATATACATGTACTTGATTGATATTGATAATGCATGCCTCTGTAGCATTTGTTTTTCACTGAACTGACCTGAAGGGCCAAATGAACATTTGTGATGCTACATCCTGCATTGTCATTCTGTTAGGCATTAACTTCTTCTTTAGGGTGATGATATTGGTCAAATACAAAGGGTTAATTAATACCAAGTTTGTTACTATCCACAACCTTGAGCAATTTTCAGAGTCACCAGTGACAGCTACGTGTGTAAAACTCAAATTGTTTTATCTGATCATGAATAATAAAAAAAACCTAGGCCAGTGTGATAAAGGGTTTTCCATTTGTTCTGATGAAAGTTCTTTACTAATCTCCTGTATGTGTCACATGAATGAGCTTGTCAGATCTGCTGTGTTACATGAATGGCCTTGACCAATATACAGTGCCATATGAATGACATTGACATATCTGCTGTGTCACATGAATTACCCTGCTTGATGATTCTGCTGTCTCACTTTTTTGGCTGCTTGGTAATCTTGAAAAGTAAGAATGATTAGAGAATTTATAAAAAAAAAATATATGTATAACTATATGTTGTTTCAAGTAAATGATGACAAGTTGGGATACAATACTTGATCCTTTGATCCATCTGTCTGTCAACTTTTAACGTTTTCTAGAAAACTATAAGCAATTGTGAATTAATATTTGACCAGGTTGTACATGGAGAAGAGTAAATTAAAGTTTCCTCATTAAATGACCTTGACTTATTTTCAAGGTCACAGGGGTCAAATACACATGGACGAGGAAAACTTCATGAATCTTCTCAATATCACCTCTGTTAGAAATATTGTACACCATTTCCTGAAACATCACTAACATATTACAGTCAACATGAAAATTGGAAATAGTCATTATGCCATTATTCCAAACTGGCCATGAGTGATTCAGGCTATCTGGGCCTCTTGTTTTCATGGACACTTTACTTTGTTGATTAATATATTACCTAAACATAATCAACTTAATTTTAGAAATTCATGTCAAATTTCCACAGTTTATAAATTCGTAGACATATTCATTCATTGACTAATGGTACCAATGATATCAAGAAAAATAAAACCCTGACAAAAAATTATGATTATGTTACAGAAACATCATTGTGAGTTATGGTCTAGCTGTTGTTGACTGTTCCTGGGCGAAGCTTGAAGAAACACCTTTTGAAAAGATGAAGGGAGGCTACCCACGTCTATTACCATACCTTATAGCGACAAACCCTATCAACTATGGCAAGCCATGTACTCTGTCGTGTGTGGAGGCCTACGCTGCTGCTCTGTATATCACAGGTATAGATTTTTACCTTGTAGGTTAATTAGTATCTTATATAATCCTTTGTGAGAAATGAGACTATTGGTATGATGGTTAAAGATCAGAGTAAATTTTCTTGACAGTTTTATTATCAAATATTTTCAATATTCTTAGAAGAAAATCTCCAAAATATTAGTTCATTATTGATGTTAACAATGTATGTATCTTTTGCTGTATACAATTCTAACTACATGTATCAGGTTTCACAGATAAGGTTTATTTTGCAGGTCTTGAGGAACTAGGTGAGGCACTGCTGGCAAAGTTTAAATGGGGCAGCTCATTCTATAAAGTAAACAAGGAATTGTTGTCTCTGTATGCTGCATGTAAAGATGGAGCAGCAGTCGTACTCGCCCAGCAGGAATACTTGGATAAAATACAGGAGGAGCGACGCTCACAACACAACACAGGTTTATATATACTTAGTATTACTTACATCAGAATGTCAGTACACAGTTATATCAGAATATGGTCCTGTCTTACATGTGAAGTGGAATTTTCCTTGATGTTCGGGAAGCTCAGACTTCTGTATACAGATTGGAGGTCCAGTGTTCGTATCCGAGTCTAGTCATTATATATTTCTTTTATCAATAACTTAAACACATGTGTTCATATCCCAGTCTTGTTTCGGGGTGACAAGTGGCAGCTGGGGCATTTATGTCTTACATACATTTTCTAGTTCTTTCTTCAATACCTATAACACACATGCCAGTATCCCATTTTAGCCATTACATTTTCTTTTCATTGATAACTATAACACATGTCAGTATCCAAGTATAGCCGTTACATTTTCCTTTCATTAATAATTGTAACTTTTGTGTGAGTGAAGCATGAATGTGGTTCTGTTTTACAGATTTGACCGATTTAGACATGACCTTAGAAGGGTACAACCCAAACCGTCCCTTACACAACTGGCCAAGTGACAGGTATGTTGATAGATATATCTCAATGTTTAGATATCTTGGTGTGTGATAAGGGCCTCATGGGCCTCTTGTTCAAAGATTACTGGTTAATTAAGACTGTAACAAAAAAGTGAATCTGTTACTTCATTTATTCATGGTTATTTTCACCAAGATGATATCTTTGCTAATTTGTAAGGAATTTTTTGGGATTGCCAAACTTTCAAAAGTTTTGCAATAATGAAGCATACCTGAATATTATCTGCGATACTGTGTAATGCTCTCATTGTAATTGTCAATAGGCTAAACTCTGTCTTAAATAGTTCAAAGGTCATTTCTCATGGAACAATTAAATCATTGTTTAAGTTCTGTTATTTTGTCCCTACCTACATGTTGCTATGGTGTGGTTTGTATTTGTGAAATACTTCTTAAGTGTTAATACAACTGTAGGATGTTTGCAGGTTGACATCGGGGTAAACGCTTGGGACTTAATGTTTAACATGGCATTAGGAACAAGAGCCACAAAAATAAGACAGGGTCACAGAATGATAATCTTTGAAAATTTAGTTTCTCATTTTGAGTGAAATTTGCGAAAATTGGGGTTGGCAAAAGTAATACTCTATACAGTATGTATGTATGTTACTGTTACATTGTTGTAGATACAGTGTACAATTACACAGGACAATACTTTGATATGTACGAGTAAAGTTATTGGGATTATCTAAAATCAAGTGCCATTAAATGTAGTTATATTTACAATGTTTACATTAAAACACAATAACTGATTATCAATGACATACCAAATTATCGGTTTCATTTTTGCATACTTTGTTAAAGCTCGTCAGAGGAGGAGGAGGAGGAAGGGGATGAGGAGGAAGAGGAGAAGGAAGAAGAGCAGGAAGATGAGGATGACAAGGATGAGGAGGAACAGGAAGATGAGAATGATGATGAGGAGGAGGAGGAGGAGGAGGAAAAGAAAGTGAAATCTGAAGAAATTAATGATGACGTTGAAAACAAACAAAGTGATGTTAATGTTGACAGAGACAGAAAACAAGATTCTGTGAATCTCCAGAAGGGAGATGGGAAATCAGAACATAACACAGAGGAATTTGTGAAAGTGACTTAACAAAAATTGAGAATATGGTGTTGATATTATATTTGACATAAAAATGATGAGATATACCTCTCCAATATTCCCGATCAGAATTATGGATCTATGATACAATGGAACCACTTGGGAACTTTCCCATATCAGGGAAATAGTGGATCTATTCCCCAAAGTTATGGTTGCAGCCAGCTAAGAATATAATGCTAATGCAGGCCATCCTGCTGTAGTACCTTAAGTAAGCTTTGTTTATTCACCAATGGCACTGATTACAGGCAATTTCCACACAATGGTAGGGCTACCATGGTGAGGACTTTATTGTACAAATGTCACTGACCATTTCTTGATGTTTGTAAAACTGTAAAACACAACCTGGAACATTTTTCATTATCTGTGTTAGTCAGAAATGAATTGTAACACCATAATTTGGGCGATGACATTACAGCATAAATTGAAGATACTGCAACAAAATGGCTGCCTCCGTTTGATTTTATCCTTCATATTTTGACATTAAAACCTGTTAAAATTTTAAGTTTTCTGATTTATGTGATAAAAATTATCTTTAAGTTTCTATTTCATATGAAAATTTGTAAAACTTGTCTCAAAGTTTTTAATTTCGCTTGTCAAGCCGAATGTTAAAACATTCTAAGACTATATACATGTACAATGTAACTAGTTTCATGAATTTTCATATGAAATTAAAAACTCTTTTAAGATCATGTATATGTATAGTCATAATTGAAGAATCACCAAGATGCAACAAAAGTACTAAAGAGGTGATGTGGAATTTTTCATTTTCTATGTGTAGTTAAGCATCACTGTTCTCATTTATTTTGATATATACACTTGTATGTAGCCTTTTGTGTCATATCCAATGCATCAGGTTGAAAGATGAGCCATCTCTTGGTTATTGTAAACTAGATGATTTTGAATCCTACTCCTTCTGCATTTTAATCAATATCATGGTCCTAATAGTCTGTATAATAACAGAGTGTCTCAATGTTTTTTAATGAAAGCAAAAAAAAAATTGTTACCAATCCTATTTGGACCAGATAATTCTAATGCCATAAAAAGGAAAGAAAGGGAACAAAACCTATTTCAAACTTCTTCTCAGGTTCCAACAGTGAGATTCAGCTCTAACTTACCAGAAATGATCCTGAGATGGTCCTGACCGAGTGTTGTTATTTGTTTGGTCGGTCCAAATTCCAAGATGGCTGCCATGGCCAACAGTACCTATATATACTTGCTAATGAGAACGTATACTTTATGTAGTACAAGGTTTTTTTTTAGAGTAAGATGACAGTTATGGCACATGGTCCTCTTATAATAAATATAGAAAGAATGAAGATTTAATTTATGTAAAATAATTGACATTCTAAACCATCAAATTCACAGGAATTGGTTAACCAGCTCACACATGTAGTTATAGAGCTATGCAGTGGTTAAACAGCTACAGGAAGTGAAAACCAGTGCGCACACACGTGGTTTAACAGCTACAGGAAGTGGTTGCCCAATTCACATGTGTTGTTATAGATATACAGGAAGTGAATAACAGCTGACACACACACACACACACGTGGTTAACTAGTTCACCCACACGTGATTATAGAGCTACAGAAAATGGTTCACTAGTTCTCACACGTTGTAAAGAGCTACAGGAAGTGGTTAACCAGGTCACGCACACTTGGTTATAGCGCTACAGGAAGTGGTTAACCAGGTCTCGCACACTTGGTTATAGCGCTACAGGAAGTGGTTAACCACTTCATACAAACGTGGTTATAGAGCTACAGGAAGCTACAAGAAGTGGTTCACTAGTTCACACACACACACGTGGTTTAACAGCTACAGGCAGTGGTTTACCACTTCATACACACGTGGTAAAGTGCTACAGGAAGTGGTTAACCAGGTCACACACACGTGGTTATAGAGCTACATGGATAAACAGCTACAGGAAGTGGTTATAGAGCTAAAAGAAGTGGTTAACCAGTTCACAAACGCGTGGCTAAACAGCTACAGGAAGTTGTTAACCACTTCATAAACACATGGTTAAAGAGCTACAGGAAGCTACAGAAAGTGGTTAGCCAACTGATGACTCGGATGCTGCGAGTTTCTCTTCACAATTAAGCACAGAACTACGGTATTCTCGATATATTTATCAACACTGTTTATTTCATTATTGTCCGTGTTTGAAAAAACAAATTGTGATGTGAATCATTCTTAATTTGATGAAAGATGTGTTCAATGAAATTAGCCTTAGTATGATACGTTGTAGACTGCCTTTCATGAAGTTCTGCTGGAGGCAGGGAAGTTTTCTTCATAACTAATCCATTTCTTCGCGGCTGGAAATAAATAATAAATAAATAAAACATGTAACTACTTAAATAAACCTGTGATTTAATCATTGTTTCTTTGTAATATTCCCTTAAAAGATCAATGTTGCTTCTTTCTACCTTAATATTTGTGTCTCACCAACAAATAACACCATAACACGTCAGAGTTATTAACTTTCGGATAAGATAACAATAGACTCAAGTAATACGATATACTATATTATTATTGTTAATTGATGGTATGTCCCCATCTCTCTTCACATATAAACTGTTTATATACTCTTGCCTGACAGTGAAATATCATACTTACTCCACTTTGATCCGTGAATAACTGGACACTCAGCATTAAGCAGTCTTTCATCAACAGACCCCGTTTTATCCATGTTAGACCAGAACAACGCCACACCCTGTATAGGAACAAACATGGCGTCATTTAACTACGGATTAAAAAAATACACAACTGAACTATCAACCCACTACCTCAAAAATGTTTAAAAAGACGACGGCAGTTGATAAACGGCTGAAATCTGAGCTGGAGAAAAGTACCCGGTATGTTATATTATTCGTCTAATTATATAATAAGGTTCTGAAACAAACATTGATTTTAAATTCATCTACATATCTGCCCTACAGATAAGACGTAAGATCTGCTGCCCCCATTGGATGATCGTAAGAGGCGACTAAATATGGGATATTGATTTTTATCTTCTTTCTAATCAATTTTCTTTTTCCTTATGTCTCCCTTGACATTGCCTCACTTTTGATCTTTAGATGAGCGTTCGCCCCTATGAAATTGCTTTGAGTTCTGTCCCCTGGCCTAAACATACCCGGCCTTTTCTTGTTCTGGACATAATCGAGTTGAACTATTCTCAAAATGCGACCAATGTAAAAGTGGTCCTCAAAGGCTCGCTTCACCATACCCCGATACATTAAAAAAAAAACAAAAAAACAACACTTATAACCGTAGAGCTGTTTGCAATACGGAATCGGATGGAAAAATTATCCTGAATTGATACAATATGATCGCATTGTATATTCTAAATCTCATTCTACCTTTGTCACTGGCACTCGGACTCCAAGTCTCGGAAAAACAGTTGCGCCTCCTTCTTCGACAGAACTAAGCTGAAAAAAGAGGATGTACTATATATGATATCTTGTGATGATATAAGCAGTGACGATACAAGTTTTAACAAAGTCAATAATTTCTTATATTTCACCAGTTTATAGAATATATGTTGCATGTATGGACACACTTGCTCTCTAAATCTGACAATAACGGGCGACCGGTCAGAATTTTGGAGCCTGCGAATATGGTCAGATTTAGCGGACTATGGACACATGTGTCGCCTTGCTAGCGGCACTGATTGGTTGTAGGTTTCAAGAGGCCTCGGTGGCCGAGTGGTTAAGGTGTTCCGACACTTTATCACTAGCCTTACACCCCTGAGTTCGAAACCCACGTGGGGCAGTTGCCTGGTACTGGTCGTAGGTAGGTGGTTTTTCTCCGGGTACTCCGGCTTTCCTCAACCTCCAAAACCTTATACGTCCTTAAATGACTGGCTGTTAATAGGACGTTAAACAAAATAAACCAAATGTAGGTTCCATGTTATTCAACTATGGCGTCATAACTTCTTTGTATATCATCACTTTATATTCCATTTCTATGGCGAGTGATTTCGGCATTGACACCCCCGCAGTCCCATGAATTGCATATCAGAATTTATAAGTGTAGCTCCAATGATATAATCGAGTATAGATTTATATTTTTGTATTTGCGTTACAGTCTTTCTGCATTTATCTATATTTCCTTCTACGTGGGATGATTGATATGTTGTGAGCCTCATATTGAAGGAGGTACTCAAGGATGTTCTTTTTAAGTCCTACTTTTCTCTGACTGTATATGACCGTGTACCCAAGGACTGGTCTCATTTGGTTAGTTTGTATCGACGAAGTAGCACTCTCAAGCAAACAAGACAAGAGGCTTTTGCAAAATGGACAAAATCGGCGAAAGAGCAGTGATCCAATATTTGCATTAAAATGGTTTAACACCCAAGGATATCCATAATGATATGGTAGCAACACTAGAGAAAGATGCCTCTTCATATGCTACAGTGAAAAGGTGGGTGACGGAATTGAAGCGCGGCCGACAGAGCCTTGCCGATGAACCCTTTCCTGAAAGACCTGTCAAAATGTTGCAACCCCAGAAATGGTTGCTCCATCTGACCAGAACTGAAAACAGCTATTTCAGGTACCCACTTTCAGTCCGATGATGACGTCATACATGCAGTGGATGATTTTCTGAACAGCCAAGAAAGGGTTCCATGAAAGTGGCATTGATGCACTTAATTACCGCTGGCAAAAGTGTATAGATACTGAAGGGGATTATTTTGGTGTGTACTTAAACAATCTGCCTCACGAGGATTTCTTGAGGTGCATCTTAGGTAAAAAGACTGTACAGTCATCACCAATCAAAGATACAAATACATTTTACCTAGAAAGTGCGAAATATGTATTCAAGGCAGCCAAATTCTACTTTGAAAATAAGTAAATGTCAGTTTTATATATGTGATATTCAACTATCTGAATATTATATCTGTAACATGTAAATATGATGAAGAAAGAAAAGACTTTGCCAGTTAAAGCTAATGTAACATAAATTTTGTAATAACTTTTCAGCATGTTTAAAAATTTGTATCTCTAGTCAAGAGGAATAAAAGAATTGATTGATTGATTGATTGATTGATGAGGCCCACACCATATCAATCGGCCCTCGTATTTTCCATAACCCAAAGTTAGCTGAAAATATCTTTGTGAACGTTGAAGAATTTCTTTTTCTCTAAAGGTACAATGTAATTTGTCCTCAGTTTCAGAAGAATATAGAGGGACCGGAAGTACGACTCGTTCCCATACACATTATAGAGCGGCCGGAAGTATGACGCGTTCTCATACACTTTTTGATGATATAGGTGCCATACCACCAATTTTCTCTCAAAGAGAGCAGTTTCCGTTTCATTACTTTTTCTGTGGGATTTACTTCCGCTAATCACAATGTATCATGCACATTTATCATATAAAATTAATATGGTTTACACTGTCACTTAGTTGTTTATTTATATTTCTTGGTAAAATCGCATTGCTTTTCTTTCCATATGTTATAGTTTATACATATTGGCCCATGTTAGAACACAACCCAATTGGCACCATAAGTTTTCGAAAGAATATACAAGAGTTGTATAATCAGCTAGTAGTATTAATAGAGATAAATAATTGAACATATAACAACTCCACTTTTTTGTTTTTCTAACCCGTATACAATGTATAAGATTATCTATAAATAGAGAACACATCCACGATGACATTTGTCCTTGACCGACCCTCTAGATCTGTTTTACGTATGTGGACTTAATTTCTTATATGAGACTGATCTTACTTCACACATATCTCCTCTATACGAATTCAATACATAAATTATGACACAATACATTCTGCTATATTCGCAAGTTTAGATAAATCTACATTCATATCCCCACGTAGAGCCATTCCCACACATTTCATCATACACGTCAAAAGCTTTATACACATTGCCTATATGTATTAGTAGAGGCGTTAGTTGAAGGGACTTTAACACCATCATTTTCTCTCTAAGGATACCAGCTCCAACAGAGCCTCTTTCTGACATGTAATGTTAGATAGAGCTGAACACGGTTATACTCCAAAAGATGAAACGACAATTAAGCAGAACTGTGGTTGTTTTATCTACTAACAGGTGACGTGTGTCAACTAGTCCACCGGTAAGGTTTTTTTAAGCTTGAGAAACAATTTTGTAATTTTTTACGACCCTGTTCGATTTACCTACATACAAAATTGCGGTTTTCCGTGAAACCAAACCGAAACAGAACAATACGAAGAACACGAGAGCAGCAACAGTCCTTAAAGGTAGCCATACCTTTACCCAATGAGCGACACTGGAGCCACATCTTTATTTATCCAATGGGCGATACGGGAGCCACACCATTATCGATTGACTGACACTGGGGTACGAGAGCCGAACCATCATCCGATGGGCGACACGACAGCCAAAACATTACCCATTACGGCGATACGAAAGCCACACACTTAACCGATGGGAGTCGAGAACCACATCAGTACCCGATGGGCGACTCAAAAGCCATATCTTTACCCCATGGGCGATACGGGGGCCATACTTTTACCAAATGGGCGACACGGGAGCCACACCATTACCTATAGGTGATACGGGGCCACACCATTATCAAATGGTATACGAGAGCCACACCATTATCCAATAGGCGACACGAAAGCCAAAACATTACCCATTAGGCGATACGAAAGCCATACAATTATCCAATGGGAGACGAGAAGAGCCACATCATTACCCAATGAGCGACATGGAAGCCACATCATTATCCAATAAGCAAAACGACAGCAACACCCTTATCCAATTGGCGACACGGGAACCACCCTATTACTCCTTGTGTGACACGAGAGCAACGCCATTAACCAATGGATGACACGACAGTCACACCATCATTCAATGGGAGACACGACAGTCACACCATCATCCAATGGGTGACACAACAGTCACATTATCATCCAATGGAAGATACGAAAGTCATACTATCATCCAATGGGAGATACGACAGTAACACAATCATCCAATGGGAGACACGAAAGTCACACCATCATCCAATGGGAGACACGACAGTCACACCATCATCCAATGGGAGACACGGAAGTCACACCATCATCCAATGGGATACACGACAGTCACACCATCATCAAATGGGCGATACGACAGTCACACCATCATCCAATGGGAGACACGAAAGTCACACCATCATCCAATGGGCGACACAACAGTCACATCATTCAATGGGAGATACGGAAGTCACACCAACATCCAATGGGAGACACGACAGTCACACCATCATCCAATGGGAGACACGACAGTTACACCATCATCCCATGGGAGATACGACAGTCACACCATCATCCCATGGGCGATACGACAGTCACACCATCATCCAATGGGAGACACGACAGTCACACCATCATCCAATGGGATACACGACAGTCACACCATCATCCAATAGGAGACACGACAGTCACACCATCATCCAATGGGCGACACAACAGTCACCTTATCATCCAATGGGCGATACGAAAGTCATACTATCATCCAATGGGAAACTAGACAGTAACACGATCATCCAATGGGAGACACGGAAGTCACACCATCATCCAATGGGAGACACGACAATCACACCATCATCAATTGTGCGATACGACAGTCACACCATCATCCAATGGGAGATACGACAGTCACACCATCATCCAATGGGCGACACAACAGTCACATTATCATTCAATGGCAGATACGAAAGTCATACTATCATCCAATGGGAGACAAGACAGTAACACAATCAACCAATGGAGACATGAAAGTCACACCATCATCCCATGGGAGACACGACAATCACACCATCATCAAATGGGCAATACGACAGACACACCATCATCCAATGGGAGACACGACAGTCACACCATCATCCAATGGGCGACACAACAGTCATATTATCATCCAATGGGAGATACGAAAGTCGCACTGATGAGAGACGAGAGCCATGCCATTACCACATGGGCGATGGAAGAACCACGTCATTACCCAATTGGAGACGAGAGATACGGGAGTGCGCCACTACTCAATGCGAGACAAAATCACCACGTCGTCACTCAACTACACCAACGACACTGGCTTATTGTTAATACCCGTAAAATGTAGTTTGAACAAATCCGCTATCCTTAGGTGTAAATCTTGGTTTATTGGTTGGTTTATTTTGTGTAACGTCCTATTAACAGCCATGCTGGATCATCCCAACAAACAATACCTACATAAAACATCCACGTAGCCATTCTATCCGTCTCTGTGTTGACTTGCTTCCTATATGTTTCTGGAACCTGTTCAATATTGACCCATGTTGACTTTGACTACAAAGAACAAATCAACATTACACATTACATATGCGTCCGTTAGCAATACAAAACTTAATAAAATAAGACCGGCAGTTAGAATGAACTCTTTAATAGAGCTTCAATTTATCTGCTTGTGCATGTTCAACAAATCTGTGATATTTTGAACAACTATAAAGGACAGTAATCTGCTGGTAAATGGCATTGTGAAGTGTTTTTAACGACCATAAATACTATTGCAGGGTAGTTCGATGCCATGGTATCCAGTCGTCTTCTTTACCATTGAATTATATGCTTGTACCATGATTATAACATATAGTGTTGTGAATGATTGACGAGTCGCCCCGACTTTTATTGCATTGTTTATATAATTCCCACGGCGGGCAAATACCTTGAATGTATATATAAACATGGTAAGGATTTCAAGCCATAAACTGAGTTTACTATTGCAGTTTAAACCACTTCTGTCATTGTGACACTTTAACTGTATCAGATGTAAATGAACGACATCTATAAATGTTATTGAACTGGCTTCAATGAATATTTATTAAGTTTCTAAAAAACAAAACTGCGAAAGAATAACTTTCAAAAAGCAATCATTTGTTTGACAAAGCACAGGCGTCTGCTTCTTGTAAGTATTAATGGAAAACAAGAAATATCTTTTAAAAAGATAAACGGCATAGTTTTAATGCTGGTGGTTATAATGTTAAACTGCTGGTGAACAAAAATTAACGAACTAGTGCGTTTCAGCGCGGATAACAAAATTATATCAGTTTGAATCATTTTTGGTGATAATAAGACTGCATTTGAATCAGGAATATAATTTTATCAATGTGTCATTTGAAAAGATACATCCACTTCTTCAGCTTGCATTCAATCTTAACTTTGTTTCGTTTTTAACTGCATATCTGCATTTTGTATTGACCGCTACATTGACCAATCACATACTTCATCTTGACCAGTAACGCCACCTGTCACGTCATATCCGGGAGCAAAAGAATATTATACGGCTATGCCGAAAAAGTAGCCCCTACACCTACGATATCAACGTTGGTATAGTAAGAGAAGATATTTTTTCTATAAATACTAATCAGAAGCAGACGTCTGTGGACAAAGAGACGAATATGTTCACTTTGTATGAGGAAAATCTCTGGTTCCCAACCCTGGCATTTCTCAAATGATGCTGTGGAAATCAAACTTATTTTGTTTAGAAGGAGACGAATATCTCGCCACCTTGAAGCATAACAAACTGTACGATAAACCTGTCACTGGGAGTTATTCCTTTGTTTAAATAACCAAAATATCAAATCGGTTTATTTTTTATTGACTACAGAAAACCAACAAATCTTCACTCAACAGAAATACGTAGACTGACTATATAGTACTTACCCTACAATCGAAATGGCTCTCATACATCCCGCCCACTCCATAGTTTGTGATCTGAAAGATTGATTTTACATAAACATACACTATACTAAGTCTTATGAAATCATTATACTAGTATTACAAGAAAATATTAAAGCAAGTTATTTGTTGTTTCTTGTTCATGGTTTAAAAGTGTTTCTGTCAAAAATGCCATCACTGACAGTGTATACATATGGCTTCTTATAAAAACGCAACAAATGACACCCACGGTATGGAAATATATCAAACTAGCATCAACAAATGACACCCACGGTATAGAAATATATCAAACTAGCATCAACAAATGACACCCACGGTATAGAAATATATCAAACTAGCATCAACAAATGACACCCACGGTATAGAAATATATCAAACTAGCATCAACAAATGACACCCACGGTATAGAAATATATCAAACTAGCATCAACAAATGACACCCACGGTATAGAATTATATCTAAATAACACCAACAAATGACACCCACGGTATAGAATTATATCAAATTAACACCAACAAATGACACCCATGGTATAGAAATATATCTAAATAACACCAACAAATGACACCCACGGTATAGAAATATATTTAATTACGCTCACATACACATACATCCACCCATGCTATTACATAAACCTTAATTACCTTAAATGTTAAAAGGACATTAAACAATGCAAAGACAAACTTCAGTATGTTGAAGGCGAGCACAAAGTAGAAGCAGAAAGCAGACAATTCGAAGAGTACAGTAAAAGGAGACCTATTTCAAATGTTCAACCGAACGATTTGAAACTTCTCTGTACAATTTTGCGTGTATAACAAATTTTACCTCATATTGATCCATCTGTGAGCTCGCGTCACCATGCCCGGTTTTGAATCCAGTAGTTAAATGTATTCTTCGATTTAATTTAGCCAGTAAGCTGTCTTCAGAACCAGCCTTCCAAGCTCTATAACAATTTAAACATATTTTACTGATAATATTTAAGGTTCTTTAGATATATTGGATATGTTATTTTTTCAGGATTGGGTTGAGAAACATTACCAGATTAAGTGGTATTTTAACCCCGATAATGTAAACAATGTATTTCCTTACAGTGACATAGTCAAACAGATCTTGACTAGTTATCCGTTTTAGTGGTAGGGACCGGTCGGATGGTAGTCAGAATCATTCGGACTATACGTTTATGTGCTTTCTTCGATATTATCAGCCTTTTCAGAATTTCAAGACATTACGTATTTTTTGGTTGCCTACTTAAAACAACGATATTCATACAAACCGGCTAACACATTTAATAATATGTATCTGGATATATATCTCTAACTTATTGTACATTTCAAATCAAACATCATTATTCCCCAAAATTTGGCCTCACCAGTTTGTAATACGTTTATACGTCTCTGATAATGTTGTAGGTTACAGCTTATTTCCCAACTACAGACTGTTTATATATAAAACACAATGGATAATGACATTGTATAGTATACCATGGTACTACGTACGATTGGCTGACTCGGTGTTTGGCCCAGTTCCTGTCTTCCTCAGACGATACTGACTGCTTCATCTGAATGTTAAATCATGACAGTCATCACTTTTTTAGAAACACACACCATTGTATATAATAGATAGCGATATATACTTAACACAAGGCATATTGATATTGTAGTGGACTATGTTAAACATTTAACACCAATATGACAATAGTAATATATAGCAATGACTTTGCCTGTGGTTGGGTCCGTCCGTCCGACGCAAGCTTGTGTACAATATATTTCCTCGTAATCCTTCCACCGATTTAATCTTTATCTAAACAGGCGTGCCATAGCATCAAATTCGTCAACTGAATATATCGCTTTCCATAAGTTATTTTTAAGAATATCCATTACTTTCAAATTGGTCAGTTGGATATTTGAGGATTCAATAGTAAGACATGTTTGATAGTCATATATCCAACTTTTCAGTGATTAGTAAAATTGTTCATTTAGTAAATTCGGTAATTATGCGAAATGAAACAACTATCTATAGCAAATTTTTCATTTTAATAGCGATTCCCCCTCCTAAACTTCAGAATTGTCATACCTTCAAGTATACTGTGTAATGGACGGCATTTTATTTTTCAAGTCTATTATTGTCATGGTTCACAGAAGAGTAAAGGAATACGACACGGTCAGGAAATAACGAACCGATTATCATGAAAATTAACGCGAGTGATCTTTGTGCCAGCATTTGCGTTGCGGCAAAAATTAAACGTTTCTGCTAATTTTCTTGATATCTATACCTTTGTGGGGAAATTTGCAATTTTTCAAAAACGAGATTATTTTGAAATGAAAATAAAACATAGACATAACGGATGTGGCGTCATGCACACCGAAATGTACCTGGTTATCGGCCAAGTTACGTAACTGCCATATCTCCTGTTCTGATATAAGGTCGTAGAATATGGATATTCGTGGGTTTTCGTGGACGATCTCCTCTTTCACTGTGTAATATTTCATCCTGGTGTTCCTATATAGGCACTTCATTGAGGGCGATTCTACAGCCCGCTACCAAACAAAACATGTGTAAGTGAAATATATATAAACCACAATCAAATATGATAAACAGAAAAACAAAAACTCCAAACAATGTATATTTTTCTTCTGTTGGTAAACGTTGGGGATACTAGAAGACGCAATGGGTGGGGTTAACTGTTTTTACTTATTTTACTAAACTATAAGGTTTACTTTAATATGCCGGCTTGACGGAGTCCTTTTTACAGGCTATATCTAATTAAAAAAACTCCCAGGTCTCCGTTATAGACAAGTGTTATACCCTCAGGTCTCCGTTATAGAGAAGCTTGTGTTATACCCTCAGGTCTCCGTTATAGAGAAGCTTGTGTTATACCCTCAGGTCTCTGTTACAGAGAAGTGTGTGTTATACCATCAGGTCCCCGTTATAGAGAAGTGTGTGTTATACCCTCAGGTCCCCGTTATAGAGAAGCTTGTGTTATACCATCAGGTCCCCGTTATAGAGAAGTGTGTGTTATACCCTCAGGTCCCCGTTATAGAGAAGTGTGTGTTATACCATCAGGTCCCCGTTATAGAGAAGCATGTGTTATACCATCAGGTCCCCGTTATAGAGAAGCATGTGTTATACCCTCAGGTCTCTCTTACAGAGAAGCTTGTGTTATACCATCAGGTCCCCGTTACAGAGAAGCTTGTGTTATACCCTCATGTCTCTGTTACAGAGAAGCTTGTGTTATACCCTCAGGTCTCTGTTACAGAGAAGCTTGTGTTATACCCTCAGGTCTCTGTTACAGAGAAGCTTGTGTTATACCCTCAGGTCTCTGTTACAGAGAAGCTTGTGTTTTACCCTCATGTCTCCGTTACAGAGAAGCTTGTGTTATACCCCAGGTCCCCGTTATAGAGAAGCATGTGTTATACCCTCATGTCTCTGTTACAGAGAAGCTTGTGTTTTACCCTCATGTCTCCGTTACAGAGAAGCTTGTGCTGTATCCTATCCTTTGCCCAATTCCTTTTTGGTGGCGTCACTTCGTTCCGTCGGTGTCGAACGGGGAGTTCATACGCCCTTCTTACTAGGTTATTGTACCGCAGCTGTACCAGTCTTTCATCTGGCAACGTAAAACAAGATTGGTTTAGAAAAGGAACCAAAAAAATAACCGTAAAAGAAGAACAAGTCTATGATGTATGGTCATTACAACAGTGCGAGATTCAAACTCATAATGGTGACCACTGCAACAGCACTAGCTTCAAGCCTTTTCCCATAGCAGTGTTTCATACCCTACGTTCTTGAAAGGAGTTTTATGCCCGGCCACTACATCTGTGTGAATTATGCCCGACCACTACAAAAGAACTAATGTGAGCTATTACATTAAATGTGGTAGCCCCTAACGTGATATATATACATTCTTAAGTATCTGAAAACTATAAATTTCAAACATAGATATTCTTTTGCCTCTATTCCTACTTTCTCTGACTTTATTGGACGATCTAGTATCCAGGTTGATAAGGAATAACAAAACAATGTACATGTTTAAAATAGCCCTGTCTAAAGCTTGTATAGTGACGATGCATATCGAAGGCATGATGTCATTCCAACGATTGAACTCTTTTCTGAAAGATATCTTTGAATGCTGTCTATTCCATGACTATTTTCTCCTTTGTTTATGACGTTATCTGTTGTTGTTTCTTTTGAACACATGTTCCATCGGTCAGGTCAATAGATTCTACATCAGATAATATTTTTCGCATTAAATTATGGGATTCGAGAACTATGTATAAAGGTCTCATTTATCAAGCTGTAACCCGGACGATTTTGATCGGAGAAGGATTTGTATAAATATTTGAGTAATGGCACCTTTTTTGAATTTGTAATTTGTTCAATTTTATCAGAAATGTGCCACTTGCCTCAGCGGTAACCACCTCTAAATGTGTAAGTGTACAGAACTTAGCTAGATTTAATTCGTGTTCAATAGTTCGTTATTTTCTTAATGAAAAAGAAACCTTTTTTGTATATCTGCTTTTTTCACTCTGACCATTACATATTTGCGGATTCCCATAATAGATGGCGCTAGTGATTCAACAAATTCTTTGCTGGATGAAAAATAAATAAACGAAACTATTTTTGTTTACGTGAAACTGCATCACTTTTGGCCTTAAGTTGACTTGAAGCAGGGTTTGGGTTCTGATCCCGGCCAAGACATACAAGAGCGGTCGCTACACCTGGGAGTGGGACGACAGGTTAGCCCGATAAACACCCCCCCCCCCCCCCCCCCCCCCCCTAGATGTTAATACATAGCTTGTTAACCAATATAAATCCAAACAAACTGTATACTTATAACTCACCGGAATCTTCATATTTACTCATTATGTCGATGACTTTTTCGGGGTACCTATACTGCGAAAAAAAATGTGCATTTAATGACATACATAAAATGTGTTTGTTCATTTTACAAAATTAATGTATCTATCGCCAAGACTCGAAAAAAGGTTGAAAAAAACATGTGTAATAAAATCTCATGGCATACGAAAGTTTGAATTTTGATGTGTTTAAAAGTCAAAATGTGGGAGACAATATGAAACGGAATGAAATGAAACCACAATTTCAATTCATCACGCAGCTTGTTCGAATTTTGAAATCACAATTAATTCCTGACATGTAATGGAAAATGCAACATAATGCTATGTAGTACATTAATTCGTGACAGTAGTTTAAATTTTACTCAACAACACACGCACGAATAAAAGTTAATAGACTTGTTCATAAAATCTCATATGAAATTAAAATCTTTTATCACAAAAATAAAAGACAAATATTGGAGTAATTTTTGAATATCCCTTACACATTAAATACTATATGTACATATGAAGTACCAGAATTGGAAATATTCTATAATTGTATGTAGGGTCGGAATTTATGTGGCTCTATAAAACGGTACCAATGTATAACAAATGTTGGTCCTGGCGACCTGTCAGATCTAGTCTACTGATCTTAAGACTTTGGTTCTGTTTTACTTACATCTGCGTATGCCGAGGCGAGTTCAATGTCTAGCTCTTGTTCCGAAACACTATTGTCTATATCGAGTTTAGTATTCATTCGTCGGTCGTGTAGCGCCTGGATCAACACAACGCCATTGTACACCATGTTGCCGTATTTCGAATATTTCACCATTTCTATTACTTGGGAAGATGACAATGGCTCTGTCTGTGATTTCCCTATTTTCCCACTCAGAATATCCACGTGATTAAGATCGTACATCTTCCAAAGTCTCAAAATACTTTTATAGATTTGTTGTTTGTCTAATAATGTAGGCCAATAATTTGTATTTTTCTTAGCTGCCGTCCAAACACGGGTCAGATCTGAAATAAAACGAATACATATGTGCTTGACGTTGTTTTGTTAGTCAATATCGAACATGACAATTTCAGTGTAAACTTCTTTTTGCGTGTAGTTGTTCACATTTTTAGTCTGTATATTTAGTTTAGTTGTGTATAAATCGGCGTTTTGTTCTTTGCGAACGGTTGTAATATTGTTGGTGTTTTATTCTTTGTGAATAGTTGTGTATAAATCATTTGTGTTTTGTACCTTGAAAAGCCTCTGTTTCCCGATATGCATCACATCCCAGGGACGCCATTGTCTTTTCCCATCTCGTCACAACCCGACAAACGAAATTCAGGGCATTAATAGGGGTTCCCATCCACTGCTCTACATCTTGAACATGAGATCTTGATTCTTCTACATTATTCAAAAAGCTGGAGGAAAATAAACGTTACTTGTTAATTCAAGAAAAAAACCTTCGTCTGCTTATCATACGTTAATTTACCTCAAATCCAACAATGATAATGCTTTAAGTTAACTTATTTAATATTTTGATTATTCCTACCAGGGGTCAAGGGGCCGCGTTGGCCGAGTGGTTAAGGTGTCCTGACACTTTATCACTAGCCCTCCCCCTCTGGGTTGCGATTTTGAAACCTACGTGGGGCAGTTGCCAGGTACTGACCGTAGACCGGTGGTTTTTCTCCGGGTACTCCGGCTTTCCTCCACCTCCAAACCTGGCACGTCCTTAAATGACCCTGGCTGTTAATAGGACGTTAAATAAAACAAACCAAAACCAAAACTATTCCTACCAGTTGGCAAAGTATCTGTATGTTATACTCACCGTTTTTTCTGTGCCTAATCATCTGGTAGTGTAATTGCTGTTAAAAATATACTAACAGTATCGTAAAAGAAATATATGAATACCAGTCTGTATACGTAAAATAAATAAATTCATAATAAAAATAACTAAAAACACAAATTAACCTTTCACGCAATAAACACTTTCTAGCTCTGTACCCTGAAATACAACGTGACTGATAACACTCCATTTAAACATCCAGGTATCCGTCCTGATTTCATGTTAAACAAAGAAATATCACGTGGTGCTTAAATACCTAGAAATTGGACCTCCAAATACTACCTGGTTGACCATGTACTCAAAGCGTTTTCGGAAAAAATGTTCTGTTAAGTTGGAATTAGCAAGCAAATAAAGGCTGGCAGATTTAGTAAAAAGCAACATTCTAAAAACGCTCTGTTTTGTACAGTTTAATGAGAATATATACGGAGACAATATTCATCAGGGAATGTTATAGAAATAGATTAATACTAATGAATGGCGTAGCTAAAGAGATAATTAATATTTTACAGTTAAGACGAATATATGTATACAGAAATTTAACACCCATATTCTGATACACGAATTCTGATATACAAAAATGTCATTAAAAGATTGATAATGGAATTTTTGATAAAAATATATCAAGAATGCATACAGAAATTTAACGTACATATTTTCTTATGTACAAAAAACTCATTAAAAGATTACAAATGCAATGCTTCATTTAAGTTATCAAGAATGCACATACAGCAATTTAACATACATATTATCTTATATACAAAAATCATTAAAAGATTACTAGTGGAATATTTAATTTAAAGATATCAATAATGCATATAGAAATTTAACATTCACATATTATGATATACATGTTAACCCTACCTACATATTGTCTTTTTTCTAAAGATGAAATATTGTCCAATCATTCTTCAGTATTGAACTCTTTCAAAATACCTGATAGTAAGAAGGGTGCGGATCTACCTCGTTTAATCCTTATAAACAAAGTCTATATTCTTCGTACAATAAAGTCAGGGCTGCAGTCCTATTGGGATACTGTTTGTAGACTTTGATCAATCGCCAAATATCTTTGATCAAACCTGAATATTCGCTCCTTAATAAAGTTTCTGCCATCCAAACGTGTGAGATTGGTGACCATATTTTCGAAAAGACTATTGGCATACCAATGGGCACAAACAGTGCAACTCTATTGACCGACTTGTTATTGATTCAATACGATGGTGATAACGTTGAAGAAAAGGTAATACAGACTTTGCGAAGTCCTTCAATTCATAGGTATATTGATGATGTGTTATCAATTATGTGTTGTCCGTGTCGATATGATATATCCTGAACAACGTGTAATCAAGGACACGACAGACTTTTCGACATAATGTACTTCCCTCGATCTTTACTTAAAACGTAACAAAATCGGACAGCTGACAACTAAGCTGTATAATAAGCGTGGTTATTTTATTTTCCCAATTGCTATTTTCCCCATTTCTAGATAGCAACACACCTGCATCATCTACCTACGGTGCTTACATGTCCCAGTTCAAGATTCGATATTCAAGGGCTTGGTCCCACAATCAAAATTTCTAGGACAGATGCGGACTACTGACGGTGAAATTAATAAGACAAGGTTTCGAGAGATGCAAATGGATGACGACAATGGGGAGTTTCATGGTCAACATCATGATCACATTTGGAAATAATCTATTTACTTATGTGATATGAAGCCAGACGTGCTTGATACTTGTTGATATGGATAGTGGTTCCGTTTTTTGTTTTTCGCTTTAGTATATGGCCTTCATTTAATTTATTTTCAATTAGTGTCTCATTATCATGACGGTATTCTTTTTTGTTTATGTATCTAACAGACACGAACATTTCTCATACTAATATTAATAAAATCTTCCCTTACTTTGAGGGTATGTTTGGGAAAATTCTCTCTGTGACGTCCTCAAGGTAGGGGTGGTTATTTTTATCCTGCCTGCAGAGTCCAGGTGTTCAAATATCAAAGAAATGCCGTGATATAATTGTATTATTGCCGTGACCTTAGGGGTGGCAGAGGAATCTTGAACAGGTAGAACGTTAAAGATCTATGCTAAACAGGCATCCAAAAGAATACATACCTGGTGATGTTGTCAGCCACAGACAGTCCTTCCTTTGTCGACCTGTTCACGAAGTCTCTTAAAGCTTCCAACAATTTGCCTTCCTCGGCGTAAATAATTTCCAGATTTCTGATTGATGAAAACGCTTGGCTATCGACGCAGTGTATAAAGGTAATGACCAGGCATATCTGGATGAGTATTTCTCGGGTCGCCATGCTGTAGTGGGAAAATAACGCAGAAGGAATGACTTTGGGTACACGTAGCAGGTGTATTAAGTACACGTGGTGTTACATACGGGTATTTGATAGCTTCCTGTAGAATTCGTAAAGCATTGGTAGCTTCTGATTCGAAATTGGCAGGGACAAGTTATGTCATGATAGAACCCAAACCGTCTTTGGAGTATGATAACAATACATTTTGTATTGAAACATCAATCTAAACGGCACTTCCGATATGATCATTTTCCCTTCGATTTCAGTAATTAAGAACTTCAAACAAGTGAGAACAAACAAATCGGCTTCTCATCTGTTTGTTTCCAACTGAGACGTCACTTACGGTCAAGTTTCTATTTCTATGGTAATTTCAGTTTTTATCCAAGGAGTCGTAACGTGCAGGTAATACACCAGGTATTCTTAACTTGATGAAATGTTCTAAAACACACAATACCAACAAGTAAATTCAAACACAAACGCGATAAAACAAGAACAGAGCAGGAGTAAAATGTAGATTTCTAGTCAGACGCTTGAACAAATTAAGGGGTATATGAGCAGGCGTTCATGTAGGGTAAGCGTCTTCCGATTCATCGACGATACCCGTCATACAAATCTATGTCTAATTAAGGTTATATCACGTCCTTAAAACGAGAACCAGGCGGTTAACATGGAACCATCAGTCATATCAACCGAAAGCATCTAACACGTCTGACGACAAATTGCACAAGCAAATAGAATGCTTCTCATTTATATCACAATGTCGACCATACCAGTTTCCTTTGATTTTCTACATACATCTTTCAAGCTCCCGTGTTGTTCCGTCGTTAGCCGACACATTAATCAGTAAAATTCCTTCTATGAAGTTTGGGTTGTAATACGCCTATGGAATCATACTTTTTTTATCCGCACCACATGCGTCATGTGATATGTTTTTGTACCTTAAATCAGGACTGGCCCTTGATTACATAGTGTGGTACTTAAAGGGTTCCTACTACACACTGGATCATATAGGATCATATATTTCCGCTGAGGTGATATCAATGAATTCACACTACATTATTATATAAACTGGCAGTTATAGTTACATTCCTATAAATAAATATTTTACCTGAACCCAGGTAACACCGTGAGTTGTCCGATCCTCTTTAATACATCAGCCCCGGGACACGCTGTCAATCATGGCAAATAATTTTACCCGTCAAATCATAACACTGTTTATATATTCACAGTGGCGTTATATGTAACAGGCTAGGAAGGGCAATAGCAAAGATACCGGGAAAGAATAACAACAGTCATACTGGGATAGAACAGTAGCAAATTGGGATAGGACAGAACAAACTGGCAAAGGACAGAACAAACTGGAATAGGACAGTACCAAACTGGGATAGGACAACATCAGACAAGTGGGATAGGAGAGTAACCATCTGGAATAGGATAGCAACAAACAAAATTGGAAAGGAAAGTAACAAACTCTGAAAGGACAACACCAAACAAACTGAGATAGAACAGTAACAAACGGGGATAGGAAAACAAACTGGGAGAGGACAGTAACGAACTGGGATAGGACAGTAACAAACGGGGATAGGACAGTAACAAACTAGGATAGGAAAACAAACTGGGAGAGGACAGTAGCCAGCGGGGAAAGGACAACAACAAACTGGGATAGGACAGTAACAAACGGGGATAGGAAAACAAACTGGGAGAGGACAGTAGCCAGCGGGGAAAGGACAGTAACAAACTGGGATAGGACAGTAACAAACGGGGATAGGACAGTAACAAACGGGGATAGGACAGTAACAAACGGGGATAGGAAAACAAACTGGGAGAGGACAGTAACAAACGGGGATAGGACAACAAACTGGGATAGGACAGTAACAAACGGGGATAGGACAGTAACAAACGGGGATAGGACAGTAACGAACGGGGATAGGACAGTAACGAACGGGGATAGGACAGTAACAAACGGGGATAGGACAGTAACAAACGGGGATAGGACAGTAACAAACGGGGATAGGACAGTAACAAACTGGGATAGGACAGTAACGAACGGGGATAGGACAGTAACAAACTGGGAGAGGACAGTAACAAACTGGGAGAGGATAGTAACAAACGGGGGGAAGACAGTAACAAACGGGGATAGGAAAACAAACTGGGAGAGGACAGTAGCCAGCGGGGATAGGACAACAACAAACTAGGATAGGACAACAACAAACTAGGTTAGGACAGTAACAAACGGGGATAGGACAACAACAAACTAGGTTAGGACAACAACAAACTAGGTTAGGACAGTAACAAACGGGGATAGGACAACAACAAACTAGGATAGGACAGTAACAAACGGGGATAGGACAACATCAAACTAGGATAGGACAACAACAAACTAGGTTAGGACAGTAACAAACGGGGATAGGACAACAACAAACTAGGATAGGACAGTAACAAACGGGGATAGGACAGTAACAAACGGGGATAGGACAGTAACAAACGGGGATAGGACAGTAACAAACGGGGATAGGACAGTAACAAACGGGGATATGACAACATCAAACTAGGATAGGACAGTAACAAACGGGGATATGACAACATCAAACTAGGATAGGACAGTAACAAACGGGGATAGGACAACAACAAACTAGGATAGGACAGTAACAAACGGGGATATGACAACATCAAACTAGGATAGGACAGTAACAAACGGGGATAGGACAACAACAAACTGGGAGAGGACAATAACAAACGGGGATAGGACAGTAACAAACGGGGATAGGACAACAAACAAACTGGGATACGACAATGACAAACTGGGATAAGACAGTACAAACAAACTAGGTTAGGACAACAAACAAACTGGAGTAGGACAACAACAAACTGGGATAGGACAATAACAAACAAACCTGACAGCGCGTCGTCTAGGGGATATAGGGTAGATTCATACTTACGTAACCAAACGACGTCCTCACAATTATCATTTCTTCTACGATATTATGTTTCAAACACCTTAAAAATAAAGATCAATTTTACTATACATATATGTCATCATTCTACTGATTTCATCATTGATACATTTTTTTCTGGAACTTTATACGCGTACAACTTTCACCTCTACAAGTTTGCGTTTCAATTTCATTAATGACCCGATTTTACTGAAACTCCATGCGTTTACTCACATCTATCATTTCTTATGCGAGTGCGAATTTCAACCACCTGGCCATTGTTACCATGAATAGATTTCGATTTCCTCGCTTTGCCGACTTCATTGATGTTCCATTTTTTCTAACATTTCAAACACTTAACATTCGTCAACTTTTGAACGAGTTTGCATTTCCAGCACCTGGGGTCGAATTGGGGTCACCGCTACTATAAATAGATTTCTGAAATCCATGCTCAACAGACTTCATTAACAAGTGCTACATTTGTTTATAGCGGGTACCGTTACGTATGTCCCACAAACCGACCCCGCCGTCGAAAATAAATCAATTGATATCGCAATAGTGTTTGTTGTGTCATACTACACCTAATGGCCAAGGAAGCAAATACAATAGCCTGTGTGTGTTACTGGTAGCCTCCGTAGTCCTATGATTACAAATAGATATTTACATGTACATACGCAAGATTACAGAGCCCTTTTTGTGCCAAAAATGAAAAAAAAAAGTATGGTCTCGGGGGAGAAATGCTACAATATCAATTCTTCATTTTTTTTTAGAAAACTTAACATGAACATGCTGATAATAACATGTGAGATATCAAATTAGCATATGTGATATATCCAGAAGGTAGACAAAAGTCAACATTTCTCTTTCATCAGAACTAATTTCAACGTTAGGGTTTACATCTTTCCATGTGAGATAATGTGAACAAATACGTGAGGACCAAGGACACCCCAGTTTGTGATGAAAGATGAGTTGGTGTTTTACGCGCTTGGGCATTTGATAAAAACTATTCATACATATCTGGCGTGGGAAGACTGACCATAACATAGATCTTCTATTGAAAATAATTGTATGTTCCGCCATCATCAACACCAACGTGCCAATTGTGCTGGGGAAGTCTTTTTCTAGCAGCTTTCTCGGTTTTCATGTTTCTCCTAAAGACAACATCACAACCGCACCTACACACCTATCTCTTATTTTGAGAATGGTAATGTATTAATTGTTTAAAGTATTCATCAGATGCGATTTATGTAAATAGGATAGAACATAGACGCTATTTACTTGAATAAAAATGTAAAAAATAATGTCAAATGAACTAGGATTTGTTAATCACTATCGGTCATGTAAACTGATATAATCTAGTTGACGTACTAATTATGTTTGATAGCGATAGTCATTTAAGAACGTTGCCTACACATGTCGGCATTATTACTTGTATTCGTGCTACGGGTTCTTTTATATTAGGAAAGTCACACGTGTGGATTAAGGTCTGGAGTGTTACAGGGTGGTCTGTTATGTCCATTATCGTTCAAAAAGTCAATGGATTGACGCCCATCAAAGCCAAAAATCAATACTTTTGCACAAATGGTAAAGTTTTGATATTTTGGCAGGATTATGGTAATTGATAAAACTCTTTGTATGTTAAATAATTATGAGTAGACTGAGTATGGAAGACATAAAGCATACCATTTGTTCATAAATATTTGACCTTTTTCATAAAATGCTTAAAAATAAATATCATCGGCGGTATACTACTCTTTCACTATAATTCGGGCTAAATGTATAGCCAAGGCAACCAACTTAATAGCACAGAGCAATATATCAGTGAGTGGTCTTGTAGTGTAAAAAAAAATCTTTAGGCCGACCCCTATGGGAAATTAGCTTTGCTGGAAACAGCACTTTTCATCTTAATAGAACAATATCTAGATTTCGACCGATCGAAAAAGTGCAAAAATGTAAAAATGATAACAAAAAGGAGAAGAAACGGAGCATAAAACAATATGTCCCAAAACTTTGTTTGAAAGAATAATTACTTGATTGCCCTGATAAGAAACTTGAGAGTTCAGATTTCACCAACCTGGGGATAACATTGAGGCCACTGTTACTATAAATAGATTTCCGATGTCCTTGCTCTACCAATTTCGTTAATTTACTCATTGTCCTGGAAGTTAATTTACAAATATCATCTTTTGTGCAAATTTGGGTTTCAATCACCTGGGGTTAAAATTGTAATCAGTGTTAGCTACTAGCAATATATATAGTCTGTAACGCACATATTCTCCAGGCTGGTTAGGAGAGCTAATTTAACAAGCCTCATTGTCCACACTGTTTGAATTACTTCTTTGTCCCATATAATCATTACAAGTAATTCGTATCCTCCATACATTTATGTAAGGATCCAGTGTTATCTGGATTATACTATTTATATTACTTCTTTGACCCATATATATATATATATATATATAAGGTTATCTAACACAATCAATAAAGTTATTACTAGTGCCGTTTCGATAACAGTTCTGTCATCTTCCCCTCATAACTAAATGGCCAGAATATCGTGTGTTCACTAAAGTGTGTACGAGATGATAATAATTGCCGTCGTTGATAATTCGTGACAGCGTAGAACTTGATAGATCCTGGCGTAAGAGCGCAAATCGTCAGATACAAGACGTAATGGAGCTACTATAATTTGTGTTTTTCATCTTCCGCGATACAATATACCAACAACGCTGCGGGACTGCAATGAGCAGCCCAGTATCGTAGCAAACCTATTCAAGGAGCACTTGGAGAATGAAGCCATAGCCACTGCCCCAGTAGAATGCAAGCTTAGTGATACGTGGATGGAATCTCAAAAATTGTGAAAAAGGGGGGGGGGGGGGGGGGGGGGGGGGGTCACAATAGGATCTAACAGATAATATTAACACGTGGATCTAACAGATAAAATTAACACCATTTCCACTACCAACAGTATAAAATTTACATGCAAGGAAGAAAAATAGCGGCACCATGCCCTTCATTCACACTTTTTTGGTTAGAAATTAGGACGGTGATCTCAAAGTCTTGATCTAACGTAAAAGACCCGTATCTCAACTTCCAATCCCACCACCCCTTACACCAGAAGCTGGGTGTTGTCCGTAGATATAGAGATGTGAATATCCCAAATTTGCCATTGAGAAGAAAGCAAAAGAGAGAGTAAAAGAAGGAACACCAAAGAATAGAATCACAAGAAAGGACAAGTAGCCATTATATACATAAAGGGTTTTATGAAACCATTCAGAGAATGTATCGCGCGCATACCATTACAACAGCTATAAAGCCACTCCAGACACCAAAATACCCTCGTACATCCCGAGGATAAAACACCTAAAGTATAAACCACGGAATGCGTATATAAAAATTGGATCCTAGAACTGCGACGCATCATATATCGAAGAAACTAGGAGAGGATTTGGAGTCAGTCTTCGGGAACATCACAGAGACATTGAAGCTCAAGTAGGTAGTAAATTCACCAGGTCAAAACGTAAACAATCATAATCCCAGATCAACAATTGGACAATTACATGCCGCACAACAAAATCATGTCATGTGATTTGCAGAGGGGACCACATTTTCAGTCGTAGGTGAAAGAAGCTATCCAGATACGACAACGGGCACGTTCTTAATAGGGATGAGGGGGCCGTTATACGTTCGCACATCTATGACCAGGTATCAAACAAAGCGTAGCCGAATCGACAGTCCATCTAAAGTCAACTCGGCCGCTCACTAGAGTAGACGATCCGACTTCTTTACAATATCGCTTATCGATCGACAATTATTCCCATTTCGTTCACACTTATTGTTACCATCGCATACACACCTTAGTGTAAACACGCAATACTGGTCATTCAAAACTGAGGAATATAACAGAGCTATTATCGTAGCGTCACTAGTAATAATTTAATTGGTTGTATGATCTCTTGAATGTTTTTGCATTTCAATCTCCTTAGATCCATTTTTCTGATATCTATACATGTGTTATTTAAGCAAAACAAACGTAAAGTGTTATTACAATTAAACGAACAGATCTGGTGATATTTCAATTTAAAAAATACACACTACAGTCCCCCGAAGAAACTTATTAAAAGGCCTCAGGTTGATACAGAGGCAGATATTACTGGAAGGTTTTGAAACCGCAACCATCGAGGTAAGGCTATGAACCAATTAGTGATGATATTCTTCTTTTACAGCCTGTCGGGTTCTGCTCTAACAACTTTTCATATAAGGCTACATACACTCTTCTCTTAGGTATTTTCGTTAGCTGTACACTTCTGTCCGCCTCTAGGTGTAATGTACCTGGAACCTTGTGTTTCCCATTGAAGACTTTCGGGTATCTCTCAGTAACGTTCTGCTTTGTGGTCGCAGCTGGAGTGTCACTATCACTGATATGACTAAGTGGTCCCAACCCTAGTGTGACCCCTTTTCTGTTCAGTATAATAGCATGCATCTCCAGTATTGTTTGAGACCCTAGTATCAGGTGAGCATCTTCGTCTACTACCATAAATCAAATTCACATTTATTATGATGTGGATTCGCAACTTTCATTCGAAGTTTCCCTACAGATTTTGTCTGGCTTTTCTTATGCACAACAAATGTCTTTGTCGATTCACTCAGTTTCTTTAACTTTTGGAATCGATAGAGTTTACGGTACAAAGATGCAGGCAGTACGTTGACAGTAGCTCCACGGCCAAGTTAAACTTTTACATTCTCACATTCTCTTGTGTGACCGCGTGCTGTAACACTGAGCAGAAAGTCCTCACTCGCGTCTGTCTCGGTCATCTCTGACAAAGTTAGCAGTTTTCTTTGTCTTAGTTGTCTCTTGTCTTCTGTATGCCCGGAAACTACGACATTTCACTCCGTTATTTGTCTTGTGACATTTGTTACATTTTTCTCCTACACGGGCCATGCATCCTTTATGAATGCATTCGTGCCTCATCAAGACCTACACTCAGGCTTCTGATTGCGTAGCTTTCTTGCAATCTCTTTTTGTAAGTTTCCTTTCTTTGCAACAATTGCACCTCCTGTGAAATGGCCTTTGTTTTGATTTTAATTTTCATGGCTTCGAGCCCTACATGTCAAAACATAGCAGTTCTTATGGTGTTATCTTCCTTACCTGGCTCCGTGGCTATCTCATACAATGGCTGGTTGATAAGTTGTGAGCCTACTATTGAAGGATTTGAATTTTGCCGGACGTATTGTATTATTTTTTAACATAATCCCCTTCAGTATCTAAACACTTTTGCAAGCGGTGTTTAAGGGCCTACGTGCAACTTTTATAGAACTCCTTTTTTGGCTTTTCAGAAAGTCATCCACTGCATGTATGACGTCATCATCGGACTGAAAGTGAGTGCCTGAAATACCTGTTTTCAGTTTTGGAAAGAGATGAAAGTCTGATGGAGCGAGATTATGTTAATAAGGCGGATGCTCAATCAATTTAAAGTCACAATCGTGAATGGCAGCCATGGCAATGACAGACTTGTTAACAGGAGAATTGTCCTGACGGAATAACACACCTTTAGTGAGCTTTCCGCGACGCTTAAGTTTAATATTTTCCCGTAACTGCTTCAGAAGTGAAGCATATTATGTGCCATTGATTGTTTGTCCCTTTTGGAGGTAATCTATCAGCAGAATACCATCTGCATCCCAGAAAACCGAGGCCATAACATTCCCAGCTGGTGGATCAGGCTTTGCCTTCTTTGGCGGGGGAGAGCCCGGGTGCTTCCATTGTTTCGATTGTTGTTTGGCCTCTGGGCTAAAATGATGGACCCATGTTTCATCCAAAGTGACAAATCTCTGAAGAAAGTTGGCAGGATCTTCCTCAAAAAGGTTAAGATTAGCACGCGATGATGTGCACCTGGTGTGCTTCTGATCAACTGTCAGAAGTCTTGGTACCCATCGGGCCGAAAGCTTTCTCATTGCAAGATCCTCGGTCAGAATGGAATGTACTCTTTACTGGAAATGCCAACTCTACTACTGGCTATATATTGTCTGTGACTCGTCTGTCAGTCATACCAATATCATGAACTTTATTGACATTTCTGGTGTTGCAACATTGAAAGGCCTTCCAGGACGGCGGTCATCCTCAAGGCTCTGTCGGCCGTGCTTAAATTCCGCCGCTCACCTTTTCGCTGTAGTATATGAAGCGGCATCTTTCCCTAGTGTTGCTATCATATCGTTATGGATATCCTAAGATGTTAAAACTTTTTTATGCAAATATTGGATCACTATCCTTTCACCGATTTTGTCCATTTTGCAAAAGCCGCTTGTCTTGTTTACTTTAGAGTGCCACTTCCACCCTATATAGTCAGAGAATAGTAGGACTTAAAAAGAACATCCTTGAGTACCTCCTTCAATACGAGGCTCACAACATGCAGTATCAATCATCCTTCGTTGTCGCAGATCCTTTTAAATCATGTACACGATAGCGACAGATTTGTTTTCGTTCCAGCTTTGGGTGCAGAACTTATACTTGTCCTGGTGCTAAGTACCTCTGATCGGAGTTCCCTACTTTGGTAGGACTGCACCCTCTGATATTCTCTGTTGATGGTTCTTACAGTTAAATGCACTAGATCCAATCATGTCATTCGGATTATCCACGGGTTGGAAAAAACCCCGAGGACTTCCGGATGCCAATCAGGTGCGACTAGTAAAACCCCCATACAGGTAATGGATAGTGCCCTTGGCTACGGCTCATACACGTATGATTGTTGAATCCGCCTTAGCAACATAGCACTGATCATTACCACTGAGACGAAATCTATCAATAGGCGGAGTCATGTAGGCGGTAAACATGTAACTTAGCAGCCTTGCATGTCTGTTCACTGTCCGACCTCTTGTATTATCTGGACTTATCTGGACTTATCTTGACTTATCTGGACTTATCTTGACTTATCTTGACTTGTTTAATCAAATGATGTTTTTTTATCAAAACACATTCAATATTGTCTGCTCGTTTATTAGTCCGGTTGAAAACACAGACAAAAGTTTATTGCTTGTAAAGTAAAAAAAATTGAGTGGACGTCCTGTATTTTGTTTTTTGTTTTTTTTTAATTATTCATCTTTTATTTCATTAATACTATTGTTTTATTTATTCATTCGCCAAAAATGTCTTGCGTGGATCTTATTTATCTTTGATAGGGAGCCCATATTCTTGCCATATTCCATTACCGATCTTTACAAGGAAGTATAATAATGCTCTTTTCCTGTGTTTCTCGATAGCGATTCAAGAGGTTTCTACATGTTATGTACGTATGTTTAAAATTTCTTGGCTACTTTTACTTAAATGTGTGGTCCATTTAATTGGGTTTGTTTTGTACCTACCCATACATGTAGCAATTCTTGGCATTAAAAGCACATTCTTTACGGCAAAAGGTCGGACTAAAGGCGTCTGTTAAATCGTTGATGTGGCAAAGGAATATCTGAGGTCCGAGCCAGGCTTTGAACTGTGCCCTGGGGGACTCCGGATAGATGTCTATTTCAGCGTTTGCCCTTGCTCATGTGACCGAGAGAAGTGTCCTGATGGAGTATTCGTCAGTATGATTCAGTGAGGTAGCACTATAAAGTCGCCATCAGTTTCGCGCTATTATAAGCAGACAATAACGAAAATACCACAACTCCCTAAAACACCCACACATACTCTACACCATGCATCTCGCGCAAAGGGGATGTCGCCCTAAACAAATCGTCGGATACCCACGGATGCTTGATCTACGAAACACTTGTGACGATGTCCTAAACAATACTAAACCAAGCTGTCGTTAAACAAGAGTTGTTTCCCTTCGATCATATGTCCGCGATCAGATGCACAGGGGCCTGAAAATTTGTTAACGTCTATGTGTATCTGGACCTTCTTAGAGTGTGTATAGTAACTTTGGCAGTGGGGTGGGATGGGGTGGCGAATTTTTAGCTAATTTTAATGTGTTTAAAATTCCCAGGTCCCTGTGATCAGATGTTGTACTATTATAATTCATAATTAAAGTATCCGTTAGGGAATAGTCTATTTAAGATGATCACAAAAAGTAAAGGTGCACTTTGAGCTACAAAATCACTTATCTATTTACAAACTGGCCGGAACACATGCAGGCAAAGCTGCAAACATTTCCATATGAGCAATTTCACAGGGACCTTGCAATTTTTTACAGTGTATGTGTAATTGAATTGGACCTTCCTTAGTGAGTATAGCACATTTCCAGATTACATACACTTGGGAAGAAACAGTTACACATAGACTGTAACAATTCGGGTCCCTGTCAGCAATTTCACTTCTGAACATTCTGTATATTATCTTTGACACAGGGACTTATGCGCCCATAAAAATCGTAAAAAACATGTTTCACTTTGATAAACAAATAAATCGTATTTTAGTAGACATTATAATAGTAATACAACGCATGACCATCACATAAAAACCCAGAAACCCAGTGAATTTTGTACATGTTAACTCTGGTACATATATTGTGATGTTTTTTTCTAAAAAAAAAATTCAACATACAAACAAACAAAATCTTGGCTGATTTTTGGTTACATCATAGTTTGCGACTTCTTGAGGATATAATGCACAATACACGAAGTGCCACGTGGGTTATATCTAAAAAACGAATAAACTATACATTTATAACCTACTTGTATCATATTATATATTTTATGTATTTTGCATACTTTTTTTTCATAATTTGGCTTTCACTTGGAATGGAATTACGGATTTTCTAGGTGACATGGACCCTGCATACTTCTTTTGAAAGAGGAAATGTGTCATTTCAGAAAGAGCTGAATCCAATGCAGAATCCAATCGTGGATAACATCAGATTAAGGTCAATATCTGGTTAGAATAGGGTCAATATCTGATTATAAAAAGATCAATATCTGATCAGAATTAGATCAATTTCTGATTAGAATAAAGTCAATATCTTCTTAGAATAAGATAAATAGCTGATCAGAATAAGTTCAATTCTTATCAGAATAAGATCAATTTCTGATTAGAATAAGATCAATATCTGATCAGAATAAGATCAATTTCTGATTCGAATAATAATGATATCTGATAAATAAAATTCTTAGTAGAATAAGATCAGGACTAATATATATGATCAAAATAAGAACAAAGGATCCTATAATATATGAATTGATTACATTCATGTTAAATTTAATCATTTGCATAGTTTATGACGTTGTATAAATGAAGGGAATAAAGTTTTGTCGGGAAAAGAATGTCCTGTCGTCAGTTATCCTTCTAATCATCACTCCGTTCTGGGTCTAGTCCGGTTCCGTCTGTCAAACCGTTCCGCGTCCGTTAATTCCGATCTCTGGCGGAATTGGCCGATCGCGAATACAGTGAGGCGATGGAGGGAATGTTGGAAGCCGTCAGGAAGGCCGCCGTAGAGAAATATCCCCGTAAAGTAAACCGGAAAATACAGTATGGTACAGCAGGATTCAGAACTAGGTTTGTTTCATTATACTCAATGCTTAGAAATGACGTATATATCTACATGTGACTTGATTCTGTTACGTGGCCGAAACGAGACACGTTAGGCCCTACCTTGTATAAACATCCGGGCAACTCTACTTTCACTTTACTGTTACGGTATCGAGTACTTCGGTAATATGACAGATATGTGTACTGCAGTATAGGTCTCTGATTTTTTAGGGCAAAGCTAATACAGTTTTCTGTGGTGTTGTCTACCTCGTGGCAAAACGTCATTGTCAGTTTACTTTCTATATCTAAGTCCGTGGTAATTGATATGCTGACAGATCTAAGCTTACAATGTACATGTAATGCAAACATGCGTGTTGGTTCGAGATGCATATATGTCAGGTCATACCACCGATAATGACACGTTGGACTTCCTCCAATATACAAAATATTTGTTCCCTTTTAAGTGACATCGTAGTGAAAGCTCTACACATCATAATTGTGTCACAGTTTTGCATTGTGTCTATCCTTCCACACTTTATCTTGTCTGGTCTCTATCTCCTACTCTACATGTTACTGGAACTTCATACTTCAGTCAAGGCACAGGGCCATGTCACTATCGTATCGTTTTGTAAACTCTTAATATGTCTACCTAATTGTTGCACTGTAATTTTGTAAGTGAAACGACACATAACCATACTAATATGGGTAGCCGATGATGAGGTGAATGGGGTCAATTGGTAGGCTTCAATAATATTATGGGAAATAGAGGTACAAATGTATATCGCTTTATATACTTTATTATTATTATTGCATAGTTGTTCTGGCTTCCCTTGGGTATGACGGCCCATATACGCCTGGACAATATACACATAAGCAATCGAGGTTTGTCCGAGGTTTCCTGAAAAACATGGTCGAAAAACTGCATATGCAGTTGTTTTTTGCCCAGTGTCAGCCCGATTTCAGCATTAGATTTTGCTTTGCTTTATGTTTATTTTGCCAACACAGTGTTAGCCCATAACCGCCTTGGCACTTTTCGAGCTTTGCTCAGGTAATTAACACACCATTTGCTAAATCCCGACTGCCTGATGAAGCACAGGTGGCCTATTGAGAGAGCCCACTTGACCTTATAAGCTTAGGTGTAATGTGTGGGTAAAACCATAAGGTACAAAGGTTAAGGGGAGGGGACATGCATGTAACTGGATTCAAAGAATGAAAGGTTGCATGGGCAACCTTGATTGTCGACCACAGGAAAACAATACATGCAGTCAAAATGTATGAAGAATTGAATGGTGCATCCATGATCTCAGTGGGCCACCTGTGCTTGATGAGGCTGTCGGGATTTATCAAATGGTGTGTAGCAAAGCTCGAAAAGTGCCAAGGCGGTTACAGGCCAACGCTGCGTTGTCAAAATAAACAAAAAGCAAAGCAAAATCTGATGATGAAATGTGTCCGACACTGGGCAAAAAACAACTGCATATGCAGTTTTTCGACGACACATTTTAGGAAACTGCGGACAAACATTTAGGGCTTATGCATATTTTGTAGAGGTATATGGGCCATCGTACTTGGGACAGAGGGACAGGGCCAAATAGAGGAGGAAGAGGTCAATCTTTTAAGATTCTTCTAAAAAGATAGATAGATAAGAATAATGATCATACTTCTTAATTTGTAGAAGGTATACGATTTGAAATATTTAGCAAATATGAAGTTGAGGCGGGGGAATCAAAGATTTTGAAAATCTGACATCAGCCATCTATATAGAACAACAGTCAGAAAATGCTCAAATAGAATAAACGTACAGCATTTATAGCCTCTATTATACATGTCTGCTGTAAGTACATAATAGTGTAATGGCATTGTTGTTTCGTGCAACATATGTGATCCACACGAGGTAACTCTGCTCTCCTGAAATCTGCATTTTTCACACATTTTGCCAAAATTGACAAACAGTTTAGACAATTACATGACAAAAGCAAAATCCACAATTAGACATGATGCATGCTTATTTATTTCTATGAATGTCCCAAGTAGCGAAATTGGGCTGATACAGTTTATAACAGTTTATCTAGATGACCCCTGAGGCTAGGGTAAGAGCTAAAACCTTACAATAATTGTTTCCCTGGTTGCAGAAGTCGGTATTACATATGACTTGCATTGTAGCTAATGTATTCTATGTTCAATCTCAATGCTGTGTTACAGGGAGGAGTATTTGGACCATGTCTTATATAGGATGGGGATCCTTGCTGCAATCCGATCTCAAACCAAAAAAGGTAAAGATCAAACACTTCTCAGGAATGTACCACCCCCAAGTCACAGTACCACACACCTCTCAGGAATGTACCGAACCTTCCCCCCAGTCACACTACCACACACCTCTCAGGAATGTACCTAACCATCCCCCAGTCACACTACCACACACCTCTCAGGAATGTACCTAACCTTCCCCCAGTCACACTACCACACACCTCTCAGGAATGTACCATCCCCCAGTCACACTACCACACACCTCTCAGGAATGTACCTAACCATCCTCCAGTCACACTACCACACACCTCTCAGGAATGTACCTAACCATCCCCCAGTCACACTACCACACACCTCTCAGGAATGTACCATCCCCCAGTCAAACTACCACACACCTCTCAGGAATGTACCATCCCCCAGTCAAACTACCACACACCTCTCAGGAATGTATCTAACCTTCCCCCAGTCACACTACCACACACCTCTCAGGAATGTACATAACCATCCCCCAGTCACACTACCACACACCTCTCAGGAATGTACCTAACCATCCTCCAGTCACACTACCACACACCTCTCAGGAATGTACCTAACCATCCCCCAGTCACACTACCACACACCTCTCAGGAATGTACCATCCCCCAGTCAAACTACCACACACCTCTCAGGAATGTACCATCCCCCAGTCAAACTACCACACACCTCTCAGGAATGTATCTAACCTTCCCCCAGTCACACTACCACACACCTCTCAGGAATGTACATAACCATCCCCCAGTCACACTACCACACACCTCTCAGGAATTTACCTAACCTTCCCCCAGTCAAACTACCACACACCTCTCAGGAATGTACCGAACCATCCCCCAGTCACACTATCACACACCTCTCAGGAATGTACCATCCCCCAGTCACACTATCACACACCTCTCAGGAATGTACCTAACCATCCCCCAGTCACACTACCACACACCTCTCAGGAATGTACCTAACCTCCCCCCAGTCACACTACCACATACCTCTCAGGAATGTACCTAACCTTCCCCCAGTCACACTACCACACACATCTCAGGAATGTATCTAACCTTCCCCCAGTCACACTACAACACACCTCTCAGGAATGTACCTAACCTTCCCCCAGTCACACTACCACACATCTCTCAGGAATGTACCATCCCCCAGGCACACTACCACACACCTCTCAGGAATGTACCTAACCTTCCCCCAGTCACACTACCACACACCTCTCAGGAATGTACCTAACCTTCCCCCAGTCACACTTCCACACACCTCTCAAGAATGTACCTAACTATCCCCCAGTCAGACTACCACACACCTCTCAGGAATGTACGTAACCTTCCCCCAGTCACACTACCACACACCTCTCAGGAATGTACCATCCCCCATTCACACTACCACACACCTCTCAGGAATGTACCATCCCCCAATCACACTACCACACACCTCTCAAGAATGTACTTAACTATCCTCCAGTCAGACTACCACACACCTCTCAGGAATGTATCTAACCTTCCCCCAGTCACACTACCACACACCTCTCAGGAATGTACCACCCCCCAATCACACTACCACACACCTCTCAAGAATGTACTTAACTATCCCCCAGTCACACTACCACACACCTCTCAGGAATGTATCTAACATTCTCCTAGTCACACTACCACACATCTCTCAGGAATGTACCTGTCCCCCAGTCACACTACCACACATCTCTCAGGAATGTACCATCTCCCAGTCACACTACCACACACCTCTCAGGAATGTACCTAACCATCCCCCAGTCACACTACCACACAACTCTCAGGAATGTACCTAACCATCCCCCAGTCACACTACCACACACCTCTCAGGAATGTACCTGTCCCCCCAGTCACACTACCACACACCTCTCAGGAATGTACCTAACCATCCCCCAGTCACACTACCACACACCTCTCAGGAATGTACCTAACCATCCCCCAGTCACACTACCACACACCTCTCAGGAATGTACCTAACCATCCCCCAGTCACACTACCACACAACTCTCAGGAATGTACCTAACCATCCCCCAGTCACACTACCACACACCTCTCAGGAATGTACCTAACCATCCCCCAGTCACACTACCACACACCTCTCAGGAATGTACCTAACCATCCCCCAGTCACACTACCACACACCTCTCAGGAATGTACCATCTCCCAGTCACACTACCACACACCTCTCAGGAATGTACCATCTCCCAGTCACACTACCACACATCTCTCAGGAATGTACCTAACTATCCCCCAGTCACACTACCACACACCTCTCAGGAATGTATCTAACCTTACCCCAGTCACACTACCACACACCTCTCAGGAATGTACCTAACCATCCCCCAGTCACACTACCACACACCTCTCAGGAATGTATCTAACCATCCCCCAGTCACACTACCACACACCTCTCAGGAATGTATCTAACCTTACCCCAGTCACACTACCACACACCTCTCAGGAATGTACCTAACCATCCCCCAGTCACACTACCACACACCTCTCAGGAATGTATCTAACCATCCCCCAGTCACACTACCACACATCTCTCAGGAATGTACCTGTCCCCCAGTCACACTACCACACACCTCTCAGGAATGTACTTAACCATCCCCCAGTCACACTACCACACATCTCTCAGGAATGTACCTAACCATCCCCCAGTCACACTACCACACACCTCTCAGGAATGTATCTAACCTTCCCCCAGTCACACTACCACACACCTCTCAGGAATGTACCTAACCATCCCCCAGTCACACTACCACACACCTCTCAGGAATGTACCTAACCATCCCCCAGTCACACTACCACACACCTCTCAGGAATGTACCTAACCATCCCCCAGTCACACTACCACACACCTCTCAGGAATGTATTTAACCTTCCCCCAGTCACACTACCACACACCTCTCAGGAATGTACCATCCCCCAGTCACACTACCACACACCTCTCAGGAATGTACCTGTCCCCCAGTCACACTACCACACACCTCTCAGGAATGTACCTAACCATCCCCCAGTCACACTACCACACACCTCTCAGGAATGTACCTAACCTTCCCCCAGTCACACTACCACACACCTCTCAGGAATGTACCATCCCCCAGTCACACTACCACACACCTCTCAGGAATGTACCTGTCCCCCAGTCACACTACCACACACCTCTCAGGAATGTATCTAACCATCCCCCAGTTACACTACCACACACCTCTCAGGAATGTATCTAACCATCCCCCAGTCACACTACCACACACCTCTCAGGAATGTACCATCCCCCAGTCACACTACCACACACCTCTCAGGAATGTACCATCCCCCAGTCACACTACCACACACCTCTCAGGAATGTACCTAACCTTCCCCCAGTCACACTACCACACACCTCTCAGGAATGTACCTAACCTTCCCCTAGTCACACTACCACACACCTCTCAGGAATGTATCTAACCTTCCCCCAGTCACACTACCACACACCTCTCAGGAATGTACCATCCCCCAGTCACACTACCACACACCTCTCAGGAATGTATCTAACCATCCCCCAGTCACACTACCACACACCTCTCAGGAATGTACCTAACCATCCCCCAGTCACACTACCACACACCTCTCAGGAATGTACCATCTCCCAGTCACACTACCACACACCTCTCAGGAATGTACCTAACCTTCCCCCAGTCACACTACTACACACCTCAGGAATGTACCATCCCCCAGTCACACTACCACACACCTCTCAGGAATGTACCTAACCATCCCCCAGTCACACTACCACACAACTCTCAGGAATGTACCTAACCTTCCCCCAGTCACACTACCACACACCTCTCAGGAATGTACCATCCCCCAGTCACACTACCACACACCTCTCAGGAATGTATCTAACCATCCCCCAGTCACACTACCACACACCTCTCAGGAATGTACCTAACCATCCCCCAGTCACACTACCACACACCTCTCAGGAATGTACCTAACCATCCCCCAGTCACACTACCACACACCTCTCAGGAATGTACCATCCCCCAGGTACACTACCACACACCTCTCAGGAATGTACCATCCCCCAGTCACACTACCACACACCCCTCAGGAATGTACCATCCCCCAGTCACACTACCACACACCCCTCAGGAATGTACCTAACCTTCCCCCAGTCACACTACCACACACCTCTCAGGAATGTACCTAACCATCCCCCAGTCACACTACCACACACCCTCTCAGGAATGTACCATCCCCCAGTCACACTACCACACACCTCTCAGGAATGTACCTAACAATCCCCCAGTCACACTACCACACACCTCTCAGGAATGTACCTAACCATCCCCCAGTCACACTACCACACAACTCTCAGGAATGTACCTAACCATCCCCCAGTCACACTACCACACACCTCTCAGGAATGTATTTAACCATCCCCCAGTCACACTACCACACACCTTTCAGGAATGTACCTAACCTTCCCCCAGTCACACTACCACACACCTCTCAGGAATGTATTTAACCATCCCCCAGTCACACTACCACACACCTCTCAGGAATGTACCTAACCATCCCCCAGTCACACTACCACACACCTCTCAGGAATGTACCTAACCATCCCCCAGTCACACTACCACACACCTCTCAGGAATGTACCTAACCTTCCCCCAGTCACACTACCACACACCTCTCAGGAATGTACCTAACCATCCCCCAGTCACACTACCACACACCTCTCAGGAATGTACCTAACCTTCCCCCAGTCACACTACCACACACCTCTCAGGAATGTACCTAACCATCCCCCAGTCACACTACCACACACCTCTCAGGAATGTACCTAACCATCCCCCAGTCACACTACCACACACCTCTCAGGAATGTACCTAACCATCCCCCAGTCACACTACCACACACCTCTCAGGAATGTACCTAACCATCCCCCAGTCACACTACCACACACCTCTCAGGAATGTACCTACCTTCCCCCAGTCACACTACCACACACCTCTCAGGAATGTACCTAACCATCCCCCAGTCACACTACCACACACCTCTCAGGAATGTACCTAACCATCCCCCAGTCACACTACCACACACCTCTCAGGAATGTACCTAACCTTCCCCCAGTCACACTACCACACACCTCTCAGGAATGTACCTGTCCCCCAGTCACACTACCACACACCTCTCAGGAATGTACCTGTCCCCCAGTCACACTACCACACACCTCTCAGGAATGTATCTAACCTTCTCCCCCAGTCACACTACCACACACCTCTCAGGAATGTACCTAACCTTCCCCCAGTCACACTACCACACACCTCTCAGGAATGTACATAACCATCCCCCAGTCACACTACCACACACCTCTCAGGAATGTACCTAACCTTCCCCCAGTCACACTACCACACACCTCTCAGGAATGTACCTAACCATCCCCCAGTCACACTACCACACACCTCTCAGGAATGTACCTAACCATCCCCCAGTCACACTACCACACACCTCTCAGGAATGTACCTAACCTTCCCCCAGTCACACTACCACACACCTCTCAGGAATGTACCTTACCATCCCCCAGTCACACTACCACACACCTCTCAGGAATGTACCTAACCATCCCCCAGTCACACTACCACACACCTCTCAGGAATGTACCTAACCTTCCACCAGTCACACTACCACACACCTCTCAGGAATGTACCTAACCTTCCCCCAGTCACACTACCACACATCTCTCAGGAATGTACCATCTCCCAGTCACACTACCACACACCTCTCAGGAATGTACCTAACCTTCCCCCAGTCACACTACCACACATCTCTCAGGAATGTACCATCTCCCAGTCACACTACCACACACCTCTCAGGAATGTACTTAACCTTCCCCCAGTCACACTACCACACACCTCTCAGGAATGTACCTAACCTTCCCCCAGTCACACTACCACACACCTCTCAGGAATGTACCTAACCATCCCCCAGTCACACTACCACACATCTCTCAGGAATGTACCATCCCCCAGTCACACTACCACACACCTCTCAGGAATGTACCTAACCTTCCACCAGTCACACTACCACACACCTCTCAGGAATGTACCTAACCATCCCCCAGTCACACTACCACACATCTCTCAGGAATGTACCATCCCCCAGTCACACTACCACACACCTCTCAGGAATGTACCTAACCTTCCACCAGTCACACTACCACACACCTCTCAGGAATGTATCTAACCTTCCCCCAGTCACACTACCACACACCTCTCAGGAATGTACCTAACCTTCCACCAGTCACACTACCACACACCTCTCAGGAATGTACCTAACCTTCCACCAGTTACACTACCACACACCTCTCAGGAATGTATCATCCCCCAGTCACACTACCACACACCTCTCAGGAATGTATCATCCCCCAGTCACACTACCACACATCTCTCAGGAATGTACCTAACCTTCCCCCAGTCACACTACCACACACCTCTCAGGAATGTACCTAACCTTCCACCAGTCACACTACCACACACCTCTCAGGAATGTACCTAACCATCCCCAGTCACACTACCACACACCTCTCAGGAATGTACCTAACCTTCCCCCAGTCACACTACCACACACCTCTCAGGAATGTACCTAACCTTCCACCAGTCACACTACCACACACCTCTCAGGAATGTACCTAACCCTCCCCAGTCACACTACCACACACCTCTCAGGAATGTATCTAACCTTCCCCCAGTCACACTACCACACACCTCTCAGGAATGTACCTAACCTTCCACCATGCAGTCACACTATTTTATAGACCACACACTTCTTAGAGATGTACAGTGTATTCTGATCTTCCTGAGGCACTATAGTCCACTTAGCCAAAGTCAATATTTGTTGGTTTTAAATTATGATGAACATAATTTATTGTGATTGTTTGTGCTGTATGTGGACAGGTATTGTTTGAACAGTGTGTCTGTATACATGTTGTAAATGTGTAATTTATATCAGACAGCTCTACCTAATGGACGTGTTGCTGCGAACTATAAATACATATAGCTATTAACTTTGATTGAGGTCTAGTTCTTATGGACACTGTATATGACCATGGCAAAGTCTGAATGTGAATAAAGATTCACAAAATATATCAGACATGATTGGGCGTAACATTTCTCAGACTTCACATGGCTATCCCGCAGTTGCTAGGGAAAAGATAAATTGTTCTCTTACCCTGGACAGGGATATCCACAGTTTTACCTGGGTGAGATTTTCTTATCTCACCCTAGGGAAAAGACAAGCTACACACGCTCTTTTCACGTTCTCAACAATTGTATTGTATTTTGTCACGTCAACAATACCATGACGTCATGCAACAGTATAATCCCGTCCCGTCAACATTTCCTTGCATTGATGTAACCTCAATATTAGATACATAAGAGGGTAAACAGGGTAAGAGAAAAATAATCATTCACCCCCATGGAAGTGAGACAGGGGAATCTCGACCCTCGGGGTAAGATAATCAAGCTGTCAAACACTCAGCAAGCCTCGTGTTTGGCAACTTAAGAATCTTCCACTCAGGTTGAGATTCCCCTGTCTCACCCCCAAGGGGGTGAAAGATTCTATTGGTCCCCAGTTTTTATGCCTTCTCTTGTAACAGAAAACTAATCTTACAGAACAGTAAAACATCACCTGTTTGATGTTTCTAATTGCTATCTCATCTACAAACTTAAATGAATCAATAATCACCTTTGAATTACTGATTTGGTTTTGTCATATCATTCCACATGATCATTTAATCCACCAGCTCATAGATAGAGACTGCACAGTGCCATCAGTACTTCCAATATTTTAATTCTATCTTTTATAGACTGTAAGTATTTTGATGTGGTTTGTTTGAAATGTAGACAGTTTGTTTATCATTGAAGCAACAATTGGTGCTATGATTACGGCATCCCACAACCCCGAGGAAGACAATGGTATCAAACTCATCGACCCCGCGGGGGAAATGTTAGAGGCTACCTGGGAGTCCCATGCTACGTTCCTGGCCAATGTGGAGTAAGTACACCTGGACTATAATGACTATCATGTTTGGATTTCAATAACTCAGCGATGCTGACCTCATCTGAGAGGATCTTTACCTACTTTTAAGGACCAAGGCAGCCCTTGGGTATACATATATCGATATTTGACATCCGATGTAACATACTGTAAAATTGAAGGGGTACAAAGAGTTTCATGTTTTTAGAATCTTCCAAAAGAGTCTTCCCCAGTCTTCACACTATCTGGAGTGTAAACTGTTTGATATTAAATCATTTTAAGTTCACCTGGTCTGAAGGACTGGTGAGCTTATGCTAGGGAGCAGCGTCCGTTGTCGACCCAACGTCTGACATCTGACATCATCAACCGCAACTAGTCCTGAATGACTGAATTGATTTTGATGATTGGTCTGGAGCATTATAATTTATTAGGCTAAGGAGATCTAATGTATAAACAGAGAGTGTGGATCCCTTGGGGCCTGAGGGGCGGGGTCAAGAAGGGGAAATAGATGTAATTTCTTTAAATTGCCGATAGTCCTGAATGACTGAATCAATTTTGATGAAATTTGGTCTGGATCATTATTTGGCTAAGTAAATCAAGTTTTGTGTAAATGGCAGGTGTGGCTCCTCGGAGCTAGAGGGGCAGGGCCCAATAAGGGAAATGCAGATAAATCCTTTAAGACACTACATATAGTCCTAGAGGGGCAGGGCCCAATAAGGGAAATGTCGATAAATCCTTTAAGAAACCACATATAGTCCTAAGGGACTGTGATATTTTCAAATCAAATATGTTTAAACTAAGGGATTTTGATGAAAACTGGTCTGGAGCATAATTTGGCAAAGGATATCCAATTAAATTCTACCTTCGCTTCATTTGGATATGAACATGAAAAATGGAGGATTTCAGGGCAGTAAATGCGACATTCTGATTGTTCAAAAACAAAAGTAGATTCTTATATATGTCATCTCTATTGATGATATGAACAGTGATGATAGAAGTTTTTATCAAGTTGATAATTTCTGATATTTCACTCAGACTGAAAAAATGTTATAAAATATTAATTGATGCTTATGAAATTCAAATTGCTTTCTAAAAATTAAATATTTATTTTGCTAAGAAACTAAAACATCCATAAAAATGCTGACTTTTTACCTCCAGAGATGAAGACCTTGCTTCTGCTATTAAAACAATTGTTTCAAAGGAGAATGTGTCAATGGATGTTACAGCCACAGTGTATGTCGCCATGGATACCAGGTAATTTTAACTGTATAGTTTTCTAATAATTCATATAAGATATATGGTTTTATTGTCTAAAAATTGATATGGATGCCAGCTAGTGTTGGAGATCAATAAATATATATAATATGCATGTACAGGGTGTAATTATGGATAAGTGATTATTAAGAGGTTATGTATAAGATTGTCAGCTTGTCTGACCATAGCTTTGTCTAATGTACAAAATCAAGAAGTAGAGACTGTTTAATAGAGAAAGGTAGCATACAAACTCCCAGTATCACCACAAATCTCCATATATGGTCAATTACTTTCTTCGGCTAAATTGACACACCCTATACATGTACACATGTATATACTGTATATAAAGCTTTGTTAGCTTCATCACTTTTGTCTTTTTGTTTTTTTTGCCCTATATAATTATAACATCACTGCTTTAATTTACCTACTACAACAGGACAGTTGTCAATGAGCTGTTATACTGAAGTCGTAGATCATCATTGTACTAAATTCTGTAGTAGGCTGTGTGTAAATGATCAGTGTGTGTACAATGTGGGATCCTCTCAACAAATAGATTACATAGATCAGTTACCGGGTAGGACAGTGATGACAGTATGTAGTGGATAACTACATGTGTTTCTAACCCATGGCATGAAGGGACAGTTGTATTACTTGTTTTGTAGTGCTATGTGATATCTATTCTGTATGTTATGTTCATGTTATATGAAAGTTTGTTAAAGCTATATCTTAGACTATAATGAAATCACATGCATAATATATAATATTTGTTGTGTAAAATGCATATCAAATGATATTTGAAGCTATATCTGGATAAAAAAAAATTGTTTACAAAGCATTCTGGTTGACATTGATGCATCGGAGAATGATTAGCAAAGTAGCTCCATAGTCACATTAGACAGTATTCGTATCTGATTATTATTGAGCCATTCTTTCAATTATCAATACTATTATCATGTACCATAATTATAACTTAACTCCAATGGTCCCCTTACACTTCCCAAAAGACCCTCATTTATATTTACAAACATATCATCTATCTTCATAATATACATAAATGGTAAAGGCTATGTAATTGGTCACTCTTTAAAGGATGTGTATACATATACATATACAGTGTATATGTACAAATGTATATAGGTACTTGTATACACAATTAAAATCCCAGGAGTTTTAGGCAGCACAGTTCAGTTCCCTTTAAGAACAACAGCCTTTATATTTACAAAATAGTATTGTTTCCCATTCTTATGAATGTTAATAACAATATTTGGATAGCGGATCATCCTACAATATGCTTTAGTTATTATCCTCAGAATGGACTACGAAATTCAGTACTTGGGTAGACAGAAAGAAGTTCTAATCCTCGATCCAAAAAATGGACATGTCCAGTGATTCATTAACCTAACTTTTATATGATTAAACTATAGCTTCCTGAAGATAACTTTAAGCATAATGATGGTGGACAAAGTTTGTGGGAAAAAAACAACCTTGACCTATATTTAAGTTCACAGGGGTCAAATTTGTTAAGCACTTAACTTTTTTGAATTCAATAAAAAGCCTCAGATTACTATTAGCTGGTAGGTCCCTGGGATAAAATTTGCAAAAAAAAAAGTTACCTTTCGGGTTCACAGGTCAAAATGTATACAAATAAAGCTTCATTCAAGTAATTAAACTTCATCCCCAATTGACTTTAAGCTCACTCGGATGAAGCAGTATTGTCAGTACTAATGAGGATACAGCTTAGATATGTCACGTGTGTGTTCCTTGAGACAAGAACTTTCCATTGGTACTATATTGGTGGACCTGCCGACCTTGACTTACTTTTAAAAAACTTTAACTCATATTTTAAAACAGTATGGGATAAGGAAATCTTACTTGAATATGTGTTCCTTGTCAGAAGACCTTTCCATTGGTACTACAGTTTTTGACCTTCTGACAAGTTGACCATCATCTTTGACCTGTTTTTAAAAAACATGCACCTAGCTCGGTCACAGTATATATTAACCGAGATAGAGCAGAAAACACGTTAGGTGTACATTCCTCCAAAGAATCGACATATATTCACTAATTCAATAGATCTACTAAACATACTTATTCCAAATATATATAACATCTGAACTAGGCCTTACAAAAGGTCATAAAATTTCTCCACATATTTGTATATAAAAAATACACATGTATCGGGGTGCTACATCATTTATAATTTTGGTACTTCTTCACCGCATTCACTGAAATCATTTATTCTGAATACTCAACATTTGCTTATTTTTCAAATACAGAAAAAATTGTGGAAATGTTGTAGAAAAAAAAGAAAATACATGTATTGTGGAAATTTTGCAGAATTACACACTTGGTGCATAAAATGAAAACCAAGTTTTTTATCTGTAATACAAAGTTTAACAATCTATGTAGAGTTGTATTTCAAAATTTCTATGTGAAATTGTCAATATTGTTTTTTTTTGTTTATCAGAAAGAGTAGCCAGAGACTTTCGGAAGCATTGCAGTGTGGAGTTCAGGCAGCTGGGGGCACGTGTAAAGACTATGGTAATATTTGTAGTGTGGAGTACAGACAGCTGGGGGCACGTGTAAAGACTACGGTAATATTTGTAATGTGGAGTACTGTACAGACAGCTGGGGGCACGTGTAAAGACTACGGTAATATTTGTAATGTGGAGTACTGTACAGACAGCTGGGGGCACGTGTAAAGACTACGGTAATATTTGTAGTGAGGAGTACAGACAGTTGGGGGCACATGTAAAGACTACGGTAATATTTGTAATGTGGAGTACTGTACAGACAGCTGGGGGCACGTGTAAAGACTACGGTAATATTTGTAGTGTGGAGGACAGACAGCTGGGGGCACGTGTAAAGACTACAGTAATATTTGTAATGTTGAGTACAGACAGCTGGGGGCACGTGTAAAGACTATAGTAATATTTGTAGTGTGGAGTACAGACAGCTGGGGGCATGTGTAAAGACTACGGTAATACTTGTAGTGTGGAGTACAGACAGCTGGGGGCACGTGTAAAGACTACAGTAATATTTGTAATGTGGAGTACTGTACAGACAGCTGGGGGCACGTGTAAAGACTACGGTAATATTTGTAATGTGGAGTACTGTACAGACAGCTGGGGGCACGTGTAAAGACTACGGTAATATTTGTAGTGTGGAGGACAGACAGCTGGGGGCACGTGTAAAGACTACAGTAATATTTGTAATGTTGAGTACAGACAGCTGGGGGCACGTGTAAAGACTATGGTAATATTTGTAGTGTGGAGTACAGACAGCTGGGGGCATGTGTAAAGACTACGGTAATATTTGTAGTGTGGAGTACTGTACAGACAGCTGGGGGCACGTGTAAAGACTACAGTAATATTTGTAATGTGGAGTACTGTACAGACAGCTGGGGGCACGTGTAAAGACTACGGTAATATTTGTAATGTGGAGTACTGTACAGACAGCTGGGGGCACGTGTAAAGACTACGGTAATATTTGTAATGTGGAGTACAGACAGTTTGGGGCATGTGTAAAGACTATGGTAATATTTGTAATGTGGAGTACTGTACAGACAGCTGGGGGCACGTGTAAAGACTACGGTAATATTTGTAATGTGGAGTACTGTACAGACAGCTGGGGGCACGTGTAAAGACTACGGTAATATTTGTAATGTGGAGTACTGTACAGACAGCTGGGGGCACGTGTAAAGACTACGGTAATATTTGTAATGTGGAGTACAGACAGCTTGGGGCACGTGTAAAGACTACGGTAATATTTGTAGTGCAAAAATTTGGTTAACACATGGACTCATGTTCAAATTCTAGTAATCAAACAACCTTGGTATTGATGTGATGTACACTTATTATCCTACCTTTGTATACCTCATCATTCCTTTACCGTTATTTCTGAGGAATACAACTTTTATTTTACTGATTTTCTTTGTGTTTGTAGGCCTGTTGACAACACCACAGCTACACTTCATGGTTCGGTGTGTAAACACTAACAACCAGTATGGTACAGCTACAGAGGAGGGCTATTTCCAGAAATTGACAACAGCATTCTGTAAACTAAGACAACAGGTAATGAAACAAGCTCTTATATAGAGTAGTGAAACAAGCTTTTTAGCTCGCCGGTTACGGTGTCCGCGTCGGCGTCCCACCCCACTTTAAAGTTTTTGGGATCAGTTTTTGGAAAGCTTCTAAGTCCAAAAGTATACATCTCACACCGTTCTAATATGGTTTATACATTCATTAGAGGTCTAGGAGTAATGTTATGGCAAAATCATAATATGGCGATATTATGTGACGGACAAGTTCAAAATGACATGCTTATACATACATAAAAAATAAATGCATAGTGTGATTGCTGCCGCCGGTGAACTTTCGCAATCATTGATTGCATTTGTTATAGCTTATTGTGAAATAAGCTCTTAAAAGCCTAGTGAAGTAAGCTATCATAGCCTAGTGAAACAAGCTCTTTATTGACTAGTGAATCAAGCTCTTGATATCCTAGTAAAATCAGATCTTTATAGCCTAATGAAATAAATATTCATAGCCAAATGAAACAAGCTCTTGATAGCCTAGTAAAACAAGCTCTTACCATAGGCTTGTTAAACAAGCTCTTTATAGACTAGTGAATGAAGCTCTTGATAGATTATATTCAAATAAGCTCTTCATAGCATAGTAAAACAAGCTCTATATAGCTTTGCCTAGTGAAACTAGCTCTTTATAGCCTAAAGTGAAATAAGCTCTTAATAGCCTAGTGAAGCAAGCTCTATAAAGCTGGCCTAGTGAAACTAGCTCTATAAAGCTGGCCTAGTGAAACTAGCTCTTTATAGCCTAAAGTGAAATAAGCTCTTAATAGCCTAGTGAAGCAAGCTCTATATAGCTGGCCTAGTGAAACTAGCTCTTTATAGCTTATAGTGAAATAGACTCTAAATAGCCTAGTGAAACAAGCTCTTTATAGCTGGCTTAGTGAAACTAGCTCTTTATAGCTTATAGTGAAACAAGTTCTTTATAGCTGGCCTTGTGAAACTAGCTAATAGCTCTTTATAGTATAGTGAAATAAACTCTACAGCTTATACTGAAAAAGCTCTTAAGCTCTTTATAGCCTAGTAAAGCAATCTCTTGGAAGCTTATAATGAAACAAGCTATTTAAAGCCTGGTGAAATAAGCTCTTTATTCCCTAGTGTAATAAGCTCTTTATAGCCTAGTGGAACAAGCTCTTTATAGCTGAGTGAAACAAGCTCTTTATAGCTTATAGTGGGGTATATCTGTTTGAACCCCACTCAATTTGCTTTTGTTTCTGTTCCCAGCCTATAGATATTCTGTTGTATTATTGATCTGACCTTATACATAACAATAGATTTGTCTGTCTTCAGATAGCACAGAAAACAGACAATATGTACAAATCCACCCTCACACTGGACGCAGCCAATGGTATAGGGGCTCCGAAAGCATACAAGCTCACTAGTTACCTGGCTGACTATCTTACTATCGACATATGCAATGATGGGTCATCTGGAAAGTTGAATTATCTGGTAAGTATGCTGTGTGAGGTTTGAAGTAAGTGAGTATCGCAAATTCAATGTTGTATGCCAGACAAGATACACAGATTGGGTCATAGTAGAAATCTCACTTAATGGGATGGCTGTTTTGGGACAGTAGAATTTTCTGTTGATGAGATCGATGTCTGTTAGGCAACAGTAGAAATCTCTGTTGATGGAACTGAGGTTGGGTGCAGTAGTCATTTCTGTTGATGGGATGGAGGTTGGGGGCAGTGGAAATTTCTGTTGATGGGATGGAGGTTGGGTACAATAGATATATCTGTTGATGGGATGGAGGTTGGGGACAGTAGACATCTCTGTTGATGGGATGGAGGTTGGGGACAGTAGACATTTCTGTTGATGGGATGGAGGTTGGGGACAGTAGACATCTCTGTTGATGGGATGGAGGTTGGGGACAGTAGACATTTCTGTTGATGGGATGGAGGTTTGGGACAGTAGAAATCTCTGTTGATGGGATGGAGGTTTGGGACAGTAGACATCTCTGTTGATGGGATGGAGGTTGGGGACAGTAGACATTTCTGTTGATGGGATGGAGGTTGGGTACAGTAGAAATCTCTGTTGATGGGATGGAGGTTGGGGACAGTAGAAATCTCTGTTGATGGGATGGAAGTTTGGGACAGTGGACATTTCTGTTGATGGGATGGAGGTTTGGGACAGTAGACATTTCTGTTGATGGGATGGAGGTTTGGGACAGTAGACATCTCTGTTGATGGGATGGAGGTTGGGGGCAGTAGACATTTCTGTCGATGGGATGGAGGTTTGGGACAGTAGAAATCTCTGTTGATGGGATGGAGGTTTGGGACAGTAGAAATCTCTGTTGATGGGATGGAGGTTTGGGACAGTAGAAATCTCTGTTGATGGGATGGAGGTTTGGGACAGTAGAAATCTCTGTTGATGGGATGGAGGTTTGGGATAGTAGAAATTTCTGTTGATGGGATGGAGGTTGGGGACAGTAGAAATCTCTGTTGATGGGATGGAGGTTTAGGACAGTGGACATTTCTGTATGGGATGGCCTTATCATTACATAGTAAACAAATGAAGATATCCACAGTGTTGATGAAAAATTAGAAATGTGTACATATAATCACTAATAAGCATCTTTATGCATAAATTTCACCTGAAGTTCATAGGTTGGTTTATGCAAGAAAAAACTTTTAGAGTTATGTCCCATGTGTTGTTTGATTGGTCATCGAAAGATCTGCTTCGTGGTTGATTTCTCTAGCAGCGGCTTTTATTTTTTTATTCCCAGTGTGGGGCTGACTATGTCAAGGTCCAACAGAAACCAGCAGATGGGATGACTCTTCACTGTAATGCCCGCTGTGCTTCGTTTGATGGGGATGCTGACAGAATAGTATATTACTATGCAGATAAAGGTAGACGACACCATTTGTTACTATATTTAGATCATTTTACAAGAAATTATTACACTACAAGTGTGACAGCTTGAATTTTAATGCTTTAGTTAAGTTGTTAAAATAAGTTCAATGGTTTCAATTTTGAACTTAAATGCTTTAATCAAGTTGTTGAAATGATATGTCACTGGTTTCAGTTTTGAATTTAAATGCTTTAGTTAAGTTGTTAAAATCAGGTCCCTGGGTTCAATTTTGAATTTTAATGCTTTAGTTAAGTTGTTAAAATAAAATCAGAGTTTTCATCTTTGATTATACCTTAATGAACTTTGTTCACACCAAGTTTCAAGAAATGCAGTATTTTTCTCTTCTCTGCTGTACTATAAGGAGACTTTCAGTGTTGGGGTAGAGTCTATGGTATATTGCAGACATACATCTATGATTATTTAATGTCCAGGTGAGTGATACACAGCAGGCCTGTAATAACAATGCTATCACAATAATGCTACTGTTACATTTTGTTCCATTTTGATATCTGATGATTTTTGTTTCAGATGGTAAATTTCACTTAATGGATGGTGATAAGATAGCAACACTGGTAAGTTCTGTTGTGGAATAATTGTGTAAAACTGTTAACCTGTACATCATTACCCCACATACCAGGGTTATTTAGCTCTGTGACAAGCCTCTGTACATCATTACCCCCACACACCAGGGTTATTTAGTCCTGTGACAAGCCCCTGTACATCATTGCCCCACACATCAGGGTTATTTAGCTCTGTGACAAGCCTCTGTACATCATTACCCCCACACACCAGGGTTATTTAGTCCTGTGACAAGCCCCTGTACATCATTGCCCCACACATCAGGGTTATTTAGCTCTGTGACAAGCCTCTGTACATCATTACCCCCACACACCAGGGTTATTTAGTCCTGTGACAAGCCCCTGTACATCATTACCCCACATACCAGGGTTATTTAGCTCTGTGACAAGCCCCTGTACATCATTACCCCACACATCAGGGTTATATTTAGCTCTGTGACAAGCCTCTGTACATCATTACCCCCACACACCAGGGTTATTTAGTCCTGTGACAAGCCCCTGTACATCATTACCCCACATACCAGGGTTATTTAGCTCTGTGACAAGCCCCTGTACATAATTACCTCACACACCAGGGTTATTTATCTCTGTGAAAAGCCTCAATCTGTACATCATTACCTCACACACCAGGGATATTTAGCTCTGTGACAAGCCCCTGTAGATCTTTATTTACATATTATATACAGTTAGTGACAACAACTTTATTTGAATCTTGATTTAAAATATTGCTACAAACAATATATATTTGCTGCAGTTAGCTGCTGTATATAAGCTGGCTGTGCTTTGTGTGAGGGACACACTGTTGGGTGATTTTCTCCATGACATGACAATTATTCATGGTTTTCATTGTTTTATCCACCCAGGTGGCAGGCTACCTACAGGAACTCCTAAGCAGATCAGGTCTGACGCTCAACTTGGGTCTGGTCCAGACAGCTTATGCGAATGGTAGTTCAACTGCGTACATCACCAAAAATCTGGTCAGTAAAAACTCTTCACGAAAAAATCACAATGCTACAAGTTGATATATTGAGGATTGGAATGTCTTGTACTACATGTTCAATATATTTATATATACGTGTACATCTTACACAATAAATGTTGCTAAAATATAGCAATTTATATTTTCTATGAAAATGCAGCATTGAATTCATAAGAAAAGTTCATGAGGGGCAATGATTGAACATGAGAGATGTTTGAACACTGTGAATCACTACATACTTGTTTGTCATGAATTTGTTGTTGAATATTTTTGAAGTCATGAATGTTATATACTTGTTACTCTTTGATACGCAGAAGGTGCCAGTGGCATGTGCAGCAACAGGTGTGAAACACCTCCACCATCGTGCCCTTGAGTTTGACCTTGGTGTCTACTTTGAAGCTAATGGACATGGAACGGTGAGCAATAGTGTTTCATGGAAACTTGTTCTCTTTTGACTTTATCCTTCAGTTGTTAGGGTTACACAGACAACAGTGTAACAGGTGATAATCTGTGGGGAGGGATTACACAGACAACAGTGTAACACGTGATCATCTGTGGGGTGGGATTACACAGACAACAGTGTAACAGGTGATCATCTGTAGGGAGGGATTACACAGACAACAGTGTAACAGGTGATCATCTGTGGGGTGGGATTACATAGACAACAGTGTAACAGGTGATCATCTGTGGGGTGGGATTACACAGACAACAGTGTAACAGGTGATAATCTGTGGGGAGGGATTACACAGACAACATTGTAACAGGTGATCATCTGTGGGGAGGGATTACACAGACAGCAGTGTAACAGGTGATCATCTGTGGGGAGGGATTACACAGACAACAGTGTAATAGGTGATCATCTGTGGGGAGGGATTACACAGACAACAGTGTAACAGGTGGTCATCTGTGGGGAGGGATTACACAGACAACAGTGTAACAGGTGATCATCTGTGGGGTGGGATTACACAGACAACAGTGTAACAGGTGATCATCTGTGGGGTGGGATTACACAGACAACAGTGTAACAGGTGATCATCTGTGGGGTGGGATTACACAGACAACAGTGTAACAGGTGATCATCTGTGGGGTGGGATTACACAGACAACAGTGTAACAGGTGATCATCTGTGGGGAGGGATTACACAGACAACAGTGTAACAGGTGATCATCTGTGGGGAGGGATTACACAGACAACAGTGTAACAGGTGATCATCTGTGGGGAGGGATTACACAGACAACAGTGTAACAGGTGATCATCTGTGGGGTGGGATTACACAGACAACAGTGTAACAGGTGATCATCTGTGGGGTGGGATTACACTGACAACAGTGTAACAGGTGATCATCTGTGGGGTGGGATTACACAGACAACATTGTAACAGGTGATAATCTGTGGGGAGGGATTACACAGACAACAGTGTAACATGTGATCATCTGTGGGGAGGGATTACACAGACAACAGTGTAACAAGTGATCATCTGTGGGGACGGGATTACACAGACAACAGTGTAACAGTTGATCATCTGTGGGGAGGGATTACACAGACAACAGTGTAACAGTTGATCATCTGTGGGGAGGGATTACACAGACAACAGTGTAACAGGTGATCATCTGTAGGGAGGGATTACACAGACAACAGTGTAACAGGTGATCATCTGTAGGGAGGGATTAAACAGACAACAGTGTAACAAGTGATCATCTGTGGGTCGGGATTACACAGACAACAGTGTAACAGGTGATCATCTGTGGGGTGGGATTACACAGACAACAGTGTAACATGTGATCATCTGTGGGGTGGGATTACACAGACAACAGAGTAAATGTAATCATTTGTGAGGTGGGATTTTTTTCTAGCAGTGTTATAACTCACATTCAACCCTTACACTGATCTGTTTCAGGTTATATTCAGTGAGAATGCTTCAAGCCAGATACAAAGTGCAGCCAAAGATAGCAGGTACCTTACTCGCCTTTCTGTATGATACCAAGTGATTAAAGTTTTAATACAGAGCCACGTGTCCTCTACTTTAGCATGTTGATTTGAGAAAATACTTAACTTTGGAGTATTGTAGTAGCTGGATATATGAGCATGTATTATGTAATATAACCAAGGACGATTTCCTTTATTTATTTGAATTAAACTGTAATTTATAGGCTTTAAGCCACTATGGAGTAAACTTTTGTTTGTCCGGAGGTCTCCTCCCTCAGGTTTTGATTGATCACCTTTAATTGACATTTTGGTAGCTGCTTCATGATCTTTGTTTATTTCAGCATTTTAATCTTCATACTTGTTTAAAAGCAGTTTCATCAATTTTCCTTATTATATCCAATAATGCATTCTTATGGAAAATTTTAAGTTAATTAAGGAACATGCGGGGCCAGATAAGGTTTGTTACCTAGTTATAGTTATGGTTCCTGATTCAGGATTTTGATTGGACATATTTTATGTATTCAGATACAGGAATCTGTCACTTTGACATTTGACGGGTGAATATTAAATTGTCTCACCATAGTACTCTTCATTCCTCAGTTTGTCAGAGATACAGCGAGATGCTGCTGCCCAGCTGTGTACAGTAATGGATCTCATCAACCAGGTAAGATCTCGTTAACCAGGTAAGATCTCGTCAACCAGGTAAGATCCTGTCAACCAGGTAAGATCTCGTTAACCAGGTGAGATCTCGTTAACCAGGTAAGATCTCGTTAACCAGGTAAGATCTCGTTAACCAGGTAAGATCTCGTCAACCAGGTAAGATCTCGTCAACCAGGTAAGATCTCATCAACCAGGTAAGTTCTCGTTAACCAGGTAAGATCTCATCAACCAGGTAAGATCTCGTTAACCACCTCATATTCTGTTGCTTCCAACACAGGTGCCTTCCACACCTATAACCGTCTTCCGTCATCATCTGCTAGCTATATATAGACTTCAATATTCTATGTTTTATATTCTAACGTAACTTTATATTCTTTTTCACAAAATTAATTTTGATAAAAATTGTATGTCACATCAGTTTGTATTTCAGACTGTGTGTGATGTCATGTCACTTTTATTATTATATTTCAGACTGTTCGTGATGTCATGTCACTTTATATTTCAGACTGTGGGTGATGTCATACCACTTTATATTTCAGACTGTTCGTGATGTCATGTCACTTTATATTTCAGACTGTGTGTGATGTCATGTCACTTTCTACTTCAGACTGTTCGTGATGTCATGTCACTTTATACTTCAGACTGTGGGTGATGTCATGTCACTTTATATTTCAGACTGTGTGTGATGTCATGTCACTTTATATTTCAGACTGTGTGTGATGTCATGTCACTTTATATTTCAGACTGCGGGTGGTGTCATGTCACTTTATATTTCAGACTGCGGGTGGTGTCATGTCACTTTATATTTCAGACTGTGGGTGATGTCATGTCACTTTATATTTCAGACTGCGGGTGGTGTCATGTCACTTTATATTTCAGACTGTTGGTGGTGTCATGTCACTTTATATTTCAGACTGCGGGTGATGTCATGTCACTTTATATTTCAGACTGTTCCTGATGTCATGTCACTTTATATTTCAGACTGCGGGTGGTGTCATGTCACTTTATATTTCAGACTGTTGGTGATGTCATGTCACTTCATATTTCAGACTGGGTGATGTCATGTCACTTTATATTTCAGACTGTTTGTGATGTCATGTCACTTTATATTTCAGACTGTTCGTGATGTCATATCACTATATATTTCAGACTGTGGGTGATGCTATATCAGATATGCTTCTTGTTGAGCTGATACTGGCGACATATGGATGGGAAATAAATGACTGGGACAGTGCTTATATTGATCTCCCAAACAGACAGCTCAAGGTCAAGGTCAGTCTCTAAAAAAAAACTGATTTAAGGTCAAGGTAACATTATAACATAATGAAATGTTGAAAATGAAATGGTCAAGGTTGTACTGACCGTTGTCAATAGATGAAAGGTTCAGACTTTTATTTCTGATCTAACAACATTAAAGATCAGAATCAAGCATGAAGTCGACTGACAAAAGATCAAGGTCAACAGGACAGAGGTCAAGGTACACATGTAAATGACAACATTTTGTTTTGATGGCATAAAGTTTGTCTCGTCTAAAGAAGAAACCAACAAATAAGTGGTCAAGGTTATCAGATCAAAAGTTAAAGTAACTTGAGTTTCTGTCCAAAACAAATCAATATGCACTACTGAGCGATTAGGAGGGATAACGGTCAGACTTGTAGGGCCCTTGCTGACCTATTGTTCTATACTAAAGAATCACAAAAATGGAGAGGAAAAAACGAATAATATTTTGTCTGTATTGACAGGTGAAAGATCGTACTGTGATAACAACAGCTAATGCAGAAAGGACAGCTTTAACTCCCGATGGTCTACAACAGGCTGTAGATAGTCTGGTCGTCAAGTACGAACACGGCAGATCGTTTGTCAGGTATAAACAACCATCTTCCTCGTCTCAATCTGTCTTCCAGCTCATAACACTTTGGTTAGATATTTAAGTTCATTTAAGCCCATCTCTCTTTACTTGTAGTTCAGCCAAAAAATGTATAAGGAACAATGCTTATTTGTAAATGGTGGACTTTTGCATTTATCTTCAAATGTTTCTATTTCACTGCACTTTTTCACAAGAAAAAATAGAATTAGCTCATTCCTTGACTTATAGGAACTCAGGTTTAGTGTGTACAAGATTTTAGACTTGATCGTATATTCAAGCTTAAGATGGCTGCCATTAGCCACTTTGTATTTCTAACCCACCACCATCAGTAGATAGCTGTTCAAATTTGATCCATCAGTCCATTTGTCCAAGTCTTTATCAGGACCGTCTCAATGGATCTTACACAGATGTTTAGCTAATAATTAGATGTTGTCCTTTCAAACTGTTCATTCCTGGTCTGCCAGTCCTCCTTAAATGATTATTGTCATCCCTATTTGTTGAAAAGTATTTAAAGAATTTTCCCCTTCAAAAAGTCATAATACTTCTTTAGTAGGTCCCTGGTACTATAAGCCTGAAAAAAAAATTCAGAAAGGAAATGACCTGAATATATAAAGGTCACAGGAGTCATCTTTGTTAGAATTAACATTCAAACAACTTCTCATAAATCGAAAAGCTTCTGAGGATCAAGCCAGTCAAAGTGGGCTAACACATTTGCACAATGACATATATAAGGTTATATTAGTCAACTTCATTGTGTCATTCAGATGACTTGTACTGACTGATATTGGAAATATACATTTCTTTATCAAATAAATTTGGGTTGTTTTGAGGGGGAAAAATGACCTTGGATTTCTTTGAAATTAAAGTCCCAGGATTCAATCAAGTTTCACCTTGATACACTTCTTACACACATTGAATTATTAGAATACCAGGTGAACTATGCAGGCCCATTGAGACTTTTGTTGTTATAGGCCTTTGCACAATGATGTTGTAAGAGTTTATTAATTACATGTCACTTGATTATTTCTAGGCCCTCGGATACAGAGGATATTGTAAGAGTTTATTAATTACATGTCACTTGATGATTTCTAGGCCCTCGGGTACAGAGGATATTGTAAGAGTTTATTAATTACATGTCACTTGATTATTTCTAGGCCCTCAGGTACAGAGGATGTTGTAAGAGTTTATTAATCACATCTCACTTGATTATTTCTAGGCCCTCTGGTACAGAGGATGTTGTAAGAGTTTATTAATTACATCTTACTTGATTATTTCTAGGCCCTCGGGTACAGAGGATATTGTAAGAGTTTATTAATTACATGTCACTTGATGATTTCTAGGCCCTCAGGTACAGAGGATATTGTAAGAGTTTATTAATTACATGTCACTTGATTATTTCTAGGCCCTCGGGTACAGAGGATGTTGTAAGAGTTTATGCTGAGGCTGACACACAGGTAAAGAACTAAGAAGGGGTTTACACTCATGAGAATCTTAACGACTAACAGATCCTCCCCCTGTTTTATAAAGGTAGTGCTGGCTAGGAATGCTTTTCTTTTGGATGCTAAACCAAAAAAAATGAAAATAAATAAAATCATTTTCATGATACTGATATGTCCATATCCCGACGAGCCTTGCAGGTTGTCCTCTGTAATGAGCTTGGTTAGTGTGGAAATGTTGTACAACTGTTGCACAATTACTTCAACTGTGATGTTTATAGAGGAGAGTACCGTTCTATTGTGATAGGTCGGGTGGCACAGTGGTAATACACTTGCCTTTCACCTAGGCGGCTGGGTTCAATTATCTGATTGGACATGAAAGGTATGGGGTCACTTGCCTGACCATGTGGGTTTTCCCCGGGTACTCCAGTTTCCTTCCATAGTAAGGACCCCTTGTGTGCTTCCATCTGGACTAACAAGTGTGATTAATATCAGTTGATATAACTTGTTTCACAATTAATTGTTGTAAAATGAATCGTAAGATAAATAAAGTCTATATTCTGTGCATATAGTGCTGAACATGTTGTTCATAGCTAGCCTGAATGGCTCATCCTTGATATTCACCTAGTCTCTACAGTATTGCTGTAAATTTGGGTGTTTGAGCATTTCCTCTTTTCGGTTTGACATTTGTTCAGGCCTCATTTTAATTTTCTGTTGTGGATTTTCACACTTTTCCGCCCCTGTTATCACATGCATCTTCAAAGACAAAACAGCTGTATAAGGTGTTCATGGGTAAAATCACCTTGAAATTTAATACATGAAATGAATATAATGGTTGGAATTGCAAATAATCTAGTGAATAGACCTGTTATTTCATTGCTGAATTCTAATCATTTATATTTTTTATTTCATATTGCAGGCAAATGCAGACAAACTAGCACAAGAGGTTGGCCAGGCAGTGTACAATATGGCTGGTGGAATTGGAGACCCACCTGCACCTTAGTACCCATAGAACCATTACCAGTTACACACCATATTACCCATAGAACCATTATCACTTACACCATATTACCCATAGAATTTTTGTAGCTGCCGTGTGGGATACAGTATTATCAATACTGAAGAGGGGTTAATGTAATTGTTGATTTTATATAAACCGGTCAGTTTAGTTTGCTTTCCTCCGAGGTTAACACTCTAGCTACGGTATATATTTACCCATAACATTACATCATGTTTGATTATTATATATTATTTATTTGATGATTTATGCAAATAGTTCATTTGCTGAACAGCATCACTTTCGCCTATAGATCTGTATGAGCTAGTAACAATATAGTTGCTGCTATCAGGAGGTTACTACTTACTACTGTTACATATCAAGTTTGTACACGGGTTCCAGTCCTCGATTGTTTCACATCACATTAATCTGTACATCACAGGATCAAAATGTGTCACTGATGTTTGTGAAAAACACTAGATCTTCATCAACTATATACACATTCCCCTTTATGGTCAATATCAAAATTTAAGGTTGTAAACATCTCAACAGTGAGAAGTATAAAAAGATTATGTGGTTCTGGGTCAAGGTTACTTCGATTGTAGTGAAAGGTCAAGGCCAAACACTGTAACCCCCTGAATATGATTGTGATTGATTGCATGTTCCTTAGACGTGTGAGTCAAGGTCATGTAAAAAAAGTCAAGGTCAAATTGTTGATTCATGCTAAATTTTACATAATATTTTGCAGTAATACTATTAGATTGACATTATTTGCATGTTGAGTGGAATAAAGGCTTTGAATGATTACTGTTAAAGTTATTTTCACATCCACTTCGTAGTAATCAACACATAATAATTATTATAATGTTGAAATATAAACAAAAGATTTAGTTAAATTTTTGTATTGTAAGCCTTGCATAACAATATATAATATATATTGTGTAATAGCCTTGTAAGATGACTTTCATTGTCCATATTTTGTAAGTTAATGGTTAAAGTCTTTGTCCTATGGCCCTGGCTTCCACATTCCTTTCCAACTAAACATTCGGTTATAACAAAGTGTATGTCATGTATATAAAAGACTGCAGCTGATAACAAAAGTTAATAGTCCTCTAAGTCTTTTGTGTTATTGTGTTATATCTTTTGTGTTGTGGAATCTCTTTGTTTCAATTTACATTTTTTGTGTAATTCTCATTTCATAATGTTCCGCTATGTAAAGTAGAATCAAAAATGTCATTTTAAATCATTTAATTTATTGGGCAAAGTTGGTCAATCTGACCAGCACAATTACATGAAGAACACTTGGTTAGTTGCCTTTGCAATATTAATTAGTTTTAATATTATTTCTTTAATGCATTGATTTGAAATTAATTACATTATATATAAGTGTATATATATATATTTATAATTTTAATTAAATTGTAAAATTAAAGGAGGAAGATGAATTAAAAGTTTCAGATAATGTGATGACCTATTTTATCTCTCTGCAAACACGTTCACAACTTCTCCAAAACTGCTCTGCCAAATTTGAAAAATGGGCAGGTGGTCATATATTATCTTGGTATCAGAAGTGGTTAACAATCGTGTAGTACCATACAATCCAGTGAAATATTGATTTTTTTTTGTACTGTGATCAAATGACACAGGTATGGAGACGTTTTCAAGTTTCTTTTTACAGAAAAAATTGTCTAATCTCAATGTCCACCATCTTGGAAAAAGACGAAAATTCCCGCAGGGAGGATTCATGAACATTCACTCATCAATTTATACTTGTATATGTATATGATACACTTGTATATGTATATGACACATACAGTTATCTAACTATGATGTTGTATGGGTGCATGCAGAGGGGCTGTGGTTGTGTCTGCTTTGTGTCTATACAAAGCTCATGGTATTAATAATAGTTTTGTAATGGGTTAATATTCACTTAATGACGATGGCAGAAATTTGATTCTGTGCTCAGTCGGGTTCTCCAGGGATTTTCTGGTAAAGGATTTTTTACGTCTCTCAAATTGTGAAAGATTTTAATGCTGAGATTGCAAAAATTAAGGAATAACGATATATTTCCACATCTGACATCTAGAAATCAAAATTTATAGATAATTTGTAAGTAACTTTTAATCAATGACTTTGGCAATTTTATAATAAATCTGCTTGGATCGAGTTGTAATTTCATTCCTTGACGACATGGAGTGTCACCAAAGTCCCTATCCCTGGGGACACCTTTAGATCTGGCCTGAAGTGGAGAATCTGTCTGGGGAATCCATATATATTATACAATGCATGAAATAATCATAAAAATAAACCAATTATATAATTTTATTTGATAGAATTATATATACAAATGTATACAATTATGATGTACATAAATAACAAATACAAACTAGAATTAAAATTCATTTATCATTCTGAACACAAAACACTGATAATAAATACAGAATCTTTAATCTGTTCTCATTTCATATGAGATTTTATGAAACAAGTCTTACAAGTTTTTATTTAAGGCACACAAAAATTTAAACTTCGAGACAAGTTGCATAAAATTTTATATGAAATGAAAACAAATTTAAGATACTTTTTATAACAAAACATAGAGAAGCCAGAACTGCCATTTGGCAAGGTTTTAACATTGAAATGTGGAGAGCTTAATTAAGCAGAGACGGCCATTTTGTTGCGCCATTCACAAATCATGACATCCATTGTCCACATTATGACGTCACAATCGATTTCCGACTGGTACAACCAAAGAAAAAAACTTAATACTTGGGCAAATTCACTGGATAGCTGGCCAATTATCTGATAAATAGATTACATATATATTGATATATAGACACAGAACATAATGCTATATACATGTATACATGTATACATGTATGTATTGGTTATATTACGTCTGGTCCGGTGACTGAAATGTGATCTTATGCTGCACAACTTACAGGATTGTGATGTGGCATTGTAGATAATTTTTAAAATAACATGGTATGTACAATTTCTGATGAAATCTTTATACAAAACAGTCTTTAGTCTAGCTGTACTAAATGGATTAATTACCCTAATTAACAGCTCTCAACATATAGAATCCTGATTAACTGGTCAGACTCGTCCCACACACACTGACACACAGAATTATGTAATAGACACCTATAGTATATAGGAGAAAGCACCTTTTGATACAATTTAATAATGTATATGCCAAATAGTGAATATAAAACTGCATCACACTGATGTGTCATCCCACATGTAGGGCTTTTAATGATCAGTTATGCTGTTAATATAAAGCCCAGTATCAAAGTCCAAAGAAATGAGTCAAAAACTGGAAAAAGAGATCGCCATGCTAACAAAAGTTATAAGCAATGAATGGACAAACAGACAAGCCCATACCCCTTCAAAATTTGAAAGGAGTCTAAAAATTCAGAGGAAAATTATATTACATATTATATGGCACAGAAAAATCAATATTTGATACTGATGAATGTAACAAGCAAATTGGTGGTACTCATTCAATATGTTCTTATTTGTTGTGTATATCAGCCAGTTTTAACTCACCTGCGCACCATTGTATGACAAGGGAAGTTACGCAGTGAATTGAGTGATGAGTCATGAAACATCTCAATAACAAAAAGGTCAAATACTCTGGCATAGAAGGTTCGTTTGTTTGCTGGGTTTATCGCCCCATCAACAGCCAGGGTCATTTTGAGGTGGGGTCTCCTTGTGATTACCTCACTCAACAACATACAGGAGGCCCTTTGCATACCATCTAATTATAAAGCAATAAGGGTAAAGTGTCGACTTGACCATGCCTGGACAAAACCATGACAGCATAGACTGTCCCATTTCTCAGCTTCCTAAGAAACAAACCAACATGGTCCACCTTAGGTTACATACGGCTGGCACTCCAACTGACTCAGCTATATCTTGGCCCCCAGCATAGAAGGAAATGAAAGTTTTAACAGGCTATCAATTTTGTTAAAATGAATAACCTCGGCCTTGGCAACATTTATAGTTTCAAGTACCAATAACTTTTAATGATTTCTGAATACTGGGCAATGATATATATCTCTCACTGCAGTAGTGACAAGTCAACAGGCATTTGTTTAAACTAGAGATTTGTTTTGTGAACTGAAAAATAAGCCCTCCAGAAATGACTGACTTATAACCGACTTTTGGCCTTGAAATGAAGGTGAGACTGACACAATTACCTGGTTTAGTACAATGCACAGCACCTTTGGGAGATGCTTACATTATATTTCATCAAGACATATCTTTAACGTTCAAAAGAAATGGCCTGTTCCAGACAAAGAATGCTTTAGACCAAATACAAGGAGAATTACAATGACAACTACAAGGACAAGCAATATTAAAGCACACACACATATATATATATATATATATATAGTTCAAAAAGATGACATTGTGAACACAGAAGATGACCAGGAAGGCCTGAAAGCGCTATAGTGTCATTGATTGCAATTGTTTGTCATGTTGAATCTTTTTTGTTTATATACATTTATTGTATATACATATACAATTGTCGCCCCTTCATTCAAAGAAGACATAATTGTGATCAAGGCATGTCTTTTAATAAATAAATAAGTGCATTTTCACAAGCTAACAGTGGACTTCTACATCTGTTACTTATTTTTGTAGGTATTAAGTAATTAATACAATATTAATAAGATAGGATGGGGTAAATGTTTGTCATGTCAGGCTGCCACAGTACATGACCTGTTAGGTCATCCATGGGTCACCTTTCATCCTCTTCCTACTGCCTGCTTTGCCCAGCCAAGCATGGTAAGTCAAGATGGGGGCAATGGGACCTTGGGGACCCCTCTGCTGGAGGAAGAGGATTTGTTTGGTTAGCCAATCACCTCATAGGCTCAGCAGTTTTCAGCCAATAGCAGCCAAGCAGAGGGGTGAAGTACATGTGCTCTGACCTGCCCAGTTACAGTCTCAAAAACACTATGTGAGTGTAAGGTCCAGATGCCAGCTCTGACCGGATATTGACTGTCCTGACGGCAGAAAACCCCATCCCACCCATCCCTTATATTTTTATGTTATCTTATTTTAGTGAGTAGTATCCTTTATTTTTGTAGTTAGTAGTTTGTAATTGTCTCTTAGCAGAAGACCAATATTTCATAATTTGTGGACTATGTTGTCCACAGCTTCATATTATGTATATTGTTACATAACATTACATAATATTAAATATTGGTTATTTCTGGCCCAAACCTGTGTTTGAGTTTAATTTGTTTGTATTCTTCAGTAAATCTGATTAATAAAACAAATTACGTTCATTGAAAAAGTGTTAAAGAGCTGAAAATGATAAAGGATAAGCAGTTACGTTCTTCCTTTCTCTTTCTCTCTGTATGTGTGTGTCTCTCTCTATCATGTTATATTTGCATTAAACAGGAAGAAGATTGATAAGTTGAGTTCCCCTTCTCATCAAGACCACGAGATCCTCATTGGATAGTTCAGCCACATGGAACGGCACCTGTTTCCACTTCTTCTTGCAGTCCACCATTCCGTAGGCATCAACTATGCTGAAGCTGGAAATCTTGATGATGGGAAACTGGATTCCTTTGAAGATACTGACATTGCCGAGGTCAGAACCACACTTCCGACACGTGATTTTGCCAACACCCGACTGTAGTTGTTGGTCGCTGAATTGGGCTCGGTTAAGTCTCTTTGCAGCGACGCGATTAGTAATGTCCTCACATAAGACTGCGTGGTGGGCTGACATTATGGTTTTGACATCAGAAGCCATACAGATGTAGTCCTGACATTTTCCACATCGCAGCTCAAACTGACCCTCCTGTATGTCTCTCCTATTCCCCTTACAGGCGTCCATATCACGCGCAAGCTTTTCCTCCATTTGTATTTTTAAAATCCTCCTCTGAAATCCTGCCTGGTCTTCATGTATACGTTCCTGGAGTTTTTCTATAGCTTTGGTCATCATGGCCTCCCTCATGAGATTGATCTCTTCTTTCTGGGCAGCCCTCCCTCCCTCCGCAGCCAGTAGCACGTACTTGCTGTCCTCAGCCCTGCCTCTACCTGTAAGTGTTAAATACATTATAATAGAACAGTGCTGCTGTTGTTATCAAATATCTGGTCTTGGCTAAAATCAAGAGAAGGAAATGTGAATAAAATCATAACTGAACTGCCTTGCTATGAGTACATGGACCAACTGCTATCTCACCTCTAGACTGGACCATGGCTATTTCGTTGGTTACATAATCGTATCTGATGACAAGGTTACACTTCTGTATGTCCAGTCCCTCCTCAGCTACCGAGGTCGCAATGATGACCTTGTGTTGACCATCACGGAAATACTGTAGGACATCTACTTGTTCATTCTTGGTCATACCTGTAAAAATATTTTGGTAGATGTAACGAGTGCTTTATACAGGGTTGGTAGATCAAGCTAAGTAGTTGGTATAAAGGAAGCTTTGGTTTGTTTTTGTTTAAAGTCCTATTAACAGCCAGGGTCATTTAAGGACGTGCCAGGTTTTGGAGGTGGAGGAAAGCCGGAGTACCCGGAGAAGAACCACCGGCCTACGGTCAGTACCTGGCAACTGCCCCACGTAGGTTTCGAACTCGCAACCTAGTGGTGGAGGGCTAGTGTTAAAGTGTCGGGACACCTTAACCACTCGGCCACTGCGGCCGCCTATAAAGGAAGCTTAAGGGTACATGCTTAATAGGTGAAACCTCTTTTTACCAATGATGAATATATAGTATAATTCTATACAGAAAATTGAAATTTTCCATTAAATTAATAACATTTACACTATCTTTACCAGATCAGATCCTGTATAACTCTCTTACGTGTGTTACAAGAAGTCAATATAACAAACAATATACAAATTATACAATATAAATGGTAGACAGGTTAATAGCTGTAGTGACTTAATGATAGCTTAATGCAGTTATATAAATAAGGATTGATTTCAATTTCTAACATTCACTCAGGTTAATGAGGTATTCACTCAGGTTAATGAGGTATACACATGTACAGTAATTAGGCAGGTGTTGACCACATCACCAGATCTTACCTCCTTTCTCAATAGATGCTTGTGCCCCAACAAACTTGACTGGATTCAATTTCTTCAAAGTATTGTCATCTTTCATCCATGACTCAATGGCCTTGACAAGATCACGAGTTTTCACAAAAATTATCCCTCTGGAATCTTCTTTTTGCTTATATGCCTCCATCAACATCTCCTTGAGCTTGTTAAGCTTTGGGTTTACTTGTTCTGCATTGTACAAGCAGTTCTCCAGCAAACTTCGGCTACCTGTGATAACAAGTCAAGTGATACCAGCAGGATATAAGTTGTATGATCGTTACTGATTCTAGATAAGTTTGAACTTTACTCTCAGCTTAAAGTCATCAGATATTCATGCGAAAAATGTATGTCCGATTTCAGAGAAACATCTCTAAAGATGAATACATAAAATATTGTAGATCCTGGGCATTTAATTGATACATAATCAGTGAATTATATTGTAACGCATTAAAGTGAATTAAAGGAAATATTGACAGATTGATGACGATCGATGAACGCTACACCACGGCGATACCTTACACAGAACTATAATGAGGTAATTATTCAACATTCAGTAATGAAACCTAAGATCAAAGCTTGTCAGCCATATTGTTCTTCTACTGATCAGTCCCAAACTTGAACATACAAAATCTATGGACCAAAGAAAACAATACATGATATAATGAAGTTTGAAAAATATGGCTATAACTTCCAGAGAAATAGTGCTTATTTAAGCTGTCTAAAACAGCTACAGGTTGGTCATTTTGTTTTTCTAATCAGTTAAAATACAACATACACAACTAGAGACCAGAAGAAACAAATATTGGAAGTTTAAGAACCATATAGTGCTTCTCAATAAATAACAATTAAACTAAACAAGAGGCCCATGGGCCTTAACAGTCACCTGAGTTCTGAAATACATCGTGATAGTTGATATTTTTGCTTTTAAATTAGAAATTTAACATATTTGACAGGTGTGTCCCTGAGGGTAGGTCAAGGTCATTTTTTGAACAAACTTTTCATTCTGTTATCAAAGCATGCCACTGTCCCAGTATCATCATGCTGGACCTCTTGCCATTTCTTATTAAGGAGTTGTTAAAAGATTTTAATACATTCAACCTCTGTGACCTTGAAAGTACATCAAGATCATTCATTTGAACACCTTTGGTAGTCCTTCATTCTGGCTTGAAACTGGACCAAAATGATTACTATAGACCTCTTGGTTATTAAGAAATTGTTCAAAGATTCTAACTCATTTAAACCATGAGACCTTGAAAGTAAGTCAAGGTCATTCATGTGAACATGTTTGTAGCCCTTCCTCCCAGCATGCTACTGGCTCAATATTATGACCCTGGGCCTCTTGGTTATTGAGAAGAAGTTATTTAATGATTTGAACACATTTGACCCCTGTGACTTCAAAACTGTGTCAAGGTCACTTATTTGAACAAACTTTGCATTTCATCCCAGCATGCTACTGGCAAAATATTATGGCCCTGGGCCTCTTGGTTATAGAAAAGAAATCATTTGAAGTTTTTTATCCCTGTGACCTTGCAAGTAGGTCAAGGTCATTGATCTTAACAAAATGTGTAGCCCTTCATCTGAGCATGCTACTGGCCCAATATCTTGACCCTCGACCTCTTGGTTATTGAAGTTAATGAAGGCCGATACACAACGCCAGACAAAAGATGAAGGTAATAGATCACTTGTGACTTTGTCTTGGGTGATCCAGCAAGATTGTTTAGAAGATTGACAAAGTGACACATTTACATATCTAGGATGGGTCAAGGACAAAGATCAGTTTGAACCTCTTCAGCTGGTTCAATAGTGACTTTAACCAAGTTATTACAAGTGCTAACAACTCCACAGGCATTTACTGTACTGGCAGTAGTGATAGGTTCACGTCTTACCTTGATATATTAACTCCATCTTCCTGTCTGTTTCATCTTTGATGCTATGTTCATTGATAGCTTGGATACCGTTGTCAAGAAAGTCAAGAGCATCTTTGACTCGAGCATCTTGGTAGATGATCAGGCTCTTATTGTACAACTGTCAAGGAGAAGTATGTCAACCATAACACTTTGTGTAAGCAATGTTTCCTTATGCATGTTCAGCCGGGTATGTCTGTATATGCAAATAATGCATTAGTTTATACCCTTTTTTCAAGTTACCAATCAGAATACAGGAGACCAAATGGGTCTGTTTTCATCAGCTTGATATATTTCATCATGCTCACTAATATGGTGATATTGAAAATGGCTGATAGATAATTCTGTTGATAGCACTTTGTTTTAATATGCGATCTTTATTTCCCCCTTCAGGTCTTGCCCCTCCTCCCAAAAGCTTTGACAGATCTTCCATTCATAAAATGGATATTTCTTACTTGTTACCCAAAACTGTCTAGGTCAAATTTTGTCAAGAACATTTTCGACAAAGAGATACTGTGGCATGATATAAGCTCACCAGCCTTTTGTACAAAGGTGAGCTAATAACCATGCAGTCTAACATTTAAAGAAGGTTTATAAACCAAGTATAATGCAAGTCACTCGACCTCATCTATTATTTCAATCTGCAAGGATTAACAACTTATCTTAAAAAATGCTAACATGCACCTACCCTTGAAAGATGTTTATTGTTTATATAATATGGAAGTGGATACATCATGACCAGGAAATAATGAATAAAAAAATACCACAATTCAAGTAAGAATTTTATTTTGGAGCATTTTTTATTTCAGCAAAATATCAAAATTTGAACATTTTTTGCAAATGATATTTTGTCATGAATGAAATCATAACCTTTCTTGCAGTAATAGGTCATGATAAATATTAGATTACTGAAGAATAAAAACATGACCTTACCACAGAAATAAAAGTAATACAAGACATCATTGTGGATTTTTTAATCACATAAATGAGAGTTATCTCCCCTATATACTTAACCACATTGCTCTGTCATTTTCCTGGAACTGACATAAAAGGTATAACGTTTAGGAAACGTGTTTCAAGTATTTTTCAAGACATAGCAATAACAAATTTCTAGTCTACAAACCCCAAGATGACTGTCAGCAATTTTGTTAATTGGAAAATTACTTTAAAATAAATTTTACAGGCATAACTTCTGAGACAGTGGGTAACCTACATAACAACTTTTAAAAAAGTATCCTTCCAGTACCTCTCAAGGAATAGCAATAACACTCTTCAACTGATAGCAATAACACTCTTCAACTGATAGCAATAACACTCTTCAACTGATAGCAATAACACTCTTCAACTGATAGCAATAACACTCTTCAACTGATAGCAATAACACTCTTTAACTGATAGCAATAACACCCTTCAACTGTAAAAACACAAGATGGCCACCTGTCAGCCAGTTTATTTTTCTGCTCAGACTTTAAATTGAATGGACATAACTAAGAACCAAGGGAAACCTACATGTGAACGTTAAGAAGTATACTTCCAGCACTTTTCATGAAATAACAACAACAAACTTTAACTGTCAAAAATTCCAAGATGGCTGCCAGTTGGCCATTCTGTTTCCTCAATCAGACTCAAAATTCAATGGGAAAAACTAGGAATCATGGGGAACCTTAACTTTGAGAAATATTTTCCCAGTACTTATCAAGAAAAAGTGATAACAAACTTCAACTGTCAAAATCCAACATGGCCTCCAATCGAGTGGCTGGATTAGGAGATTAGGATGTTTGTGTGAGTGTCCATGTCTATGTGTTGGTTGGGTGAGGGCGTGTTTAAATTGTCTGTATGCATACATACATCTAGATAATTTCTACAGGTTGTGAAGAATCGGCGAGCTGCCTGGTCGTACACCTTGGCTGTCTCCTTCCACAAGCGGCTTAACCACTGTGTATAAGGGTCTGTTCCTCGTTCAGCTGGTGCACGGAGCGTTGCCTGAACATCTGGTACTGTACCAGCATCTGTCAACAAAAAAATTAATTGTCAATCATATCAGCCATTAAAAGATCAATGTTGACAGACAGAGTCAACAATTTCATCCACATGTCAAGTATTACAGTATATCACTGTCAAGTATTTTATTATATCTCTGTCAGGTATTACAATATATCACTGTAAGGTATTAAAATATATCACTGTCAAGTATTACAATATATCACTGTCAAGTATTACAATATATCACAGTCGGGTATTACAATATATCACTGTCAGGTATTACAATATATCACTGTCAGGTATTACAGTATATCACTGTCAAGTATTTTATTATATCTCTGTCAGGTATTACAATATATCACTGTCAAGTATTACAATATATCACTGTCAAGTATTTTATTATATCTCTGTCAGGTATTACAATATATCACTGTAAGGTATCAAAATATATCACTGTCAAGTATTACAATATATATCACTGTCAGATATTACAATATATCACAGTCGGGTATTACAATATATCACTGTCAAGTATTACAATATATCACTATCAAATATTACAATGTATCACTGTCAGGTATTACACTATATCACAGTCAGGTATTACAGTATATAACTGTCAAGTATTACAATATATCACTGTCAGTTACTACAATATATCACTGTCAAATATTACAATATATCACTGTCAGGTATTACAATATATCACTATCAAGTATTACAATATATCACTGTCAAGTATTACAATATATCACTGTCATGTATTACAATACATCACTGTCAAGTATTACAATATATCACTGTCAGGTATTACAATATATCGCTGTCAAGTATTACAATATGTCTCTGTCAGGTATTACAAAATATCACTGTCAAGTATTACAATATATCACTGTCAGGTATTACTATATATCTCTGTCAGGTATTACAATATATCACTGTCAAGTATTACAATACATCACTGTCAAGTATTACAATATGTCACTGTCAGGTATTACAATATATCACTGTCAGGTATTACAATACATCACTGTCAGGTATAACAATATATCTCTGTCAAGTATTACAATATATCACTGTTAAGTATTACAATATATCACTATCAGGTATTACAATATATCACTGTCAGGTATTACAATATATCACTCTCAGGTATTACAATATATCACTGTCAGGTATAACAATATATCACTGTCAAGTATTACAATATATCAGTGTCAAGTATTACAATATATCACTGTCAGGTATTACAATATATCACTGTCAGGTATTACATCACAGTCAAGTATTACAATACATCACTGTCAGGTATAACAATGTATCACTGTCAGGTATTACAATATATCACTGTCAGGTATTACAATATATCACTGTCAGGTATTACAATATATCACTGTCAGGTATTACATCACAGTCAAGTATTACAATATATCACTGTCAGGTATTACAATATATCACTGTCAGGTATTACAATATATCACTGTCAGGTATTACAATATATCGCAGTCAGATATTACAATATATCACTGTCAGGTATTACAATATATCACTGTTAACTATTACAATATATCACTGCCAGGTATTACAATACATCACTGTCAGGTATTACAATATATCACTGTCAGGTATTAGAATATATCACTGTCAGGTATTAGAATATATCACAGTCAAGTATTACAAAATATCACTGTCAGGTATTACAATATATCACTGTCAGGTATTACAATATATCACTGTCAGGTATTACAATATATCACTGTCAGGCACTACAATATATCTTTGTCAAGTATTACAATATATCACTATCAAGTATTACAATATATCACTGTCAGGTATTACAATATATCACTATCAGGTATTACAATATATCACTGTCAGGTATTACAATATATCACTGTCAGGTATTACAATATATCACTATCAAGTATTACAATATATCACTGTCAGGTATTACAATATATCACTGTCGTCTATTACAATATATCACTGTCGCCTATTACAATATATCACTGTCAAGTATTACAATATATCACTGTCAAGTATTACAATATATCACTGTCAAGTATTACAATATATCACTGTCAAGTATTACAATATATCACTGTCAAGTATTACAATATATCACTGTCAAGTATTATAATATATCACTGTCAGGTATTACAATATATCACTGTCAGGTATTACAATATATCACTGTCAAGTATTACAATATATCAGTGTCAAGTATTACAATATATCACTGTCAGGTATTACAATATATCACTGTCAGGTATTACATCACAGTCAAGTATTACAATACATCACTGTCAGGTATAACAATGTATCACTCTCAGGTATTACAATATATCACTGTCAGGTATTACAATATATCACTGTCAGGTATTACAATATATCACTGTCAGGTATTACATCACAGTCAAGTATTACAATATATCACTGTCAGGTATTACAATATATCACTGTCAGGTATTACAATATATCACTGTCAGGTATTACAATATATCACTGTCAGGTATTACAATATATCGCAGTCAGATATTACAATATATCACTGTCAGGTATTACAATATATCACTGTTAACTATTACAATATATCACTGCCAGGTATTACAATACATTACTGTCAGGTATTACAATATATCACTGTCAGGTATTAGAATATATCACTGTCAGGTATTAGAATATATCACAGTCAAGTATTACAAAATATCACTGTCAGGTATTACAATATATCACTGTCAGGTATTACAATATATCACTGTCAGGTATTACAATATATCACTGTCAGGCACTACAATATATCTTTGTCAAGTATTACAATATATCACTATCAAGTATTACAATATATCACTGTCAGGTATTACAATATATCACTATCAGGTATTACAATATATCACTGTCAGGTATTACAATATATCACTGTCAGGTATTACAATATATCACTATCAAGTATTACAATATATCACTGTCAGGTATTACAATATATCACTGTCGTCTATTACAATATATCACTGTCGCCTATTACAATATATCACTGTCAAGTATTACAATATATCACTGTCAAGTATTACAATATATCACTGTCAAGTATTACAATATATCACTGTCAAGTATTACAATATATCACTGTCAAGTATTACAATATATCACTGTCAAGTATTACAATATATCACTGTCAAGTATTATAATATATCACAGTCAGGTATTACAATATATCACTGTCAGGTATTACAATATATCACTGTCAAGTATTACAATATATCACTGTCAGGTATTACAATATATCACTGTCAGGTATTACAATATATCACTGTCAAGTATTACAATATATCACTGTCAAGTATTACAATATATCACTGTCAGGTATTACATCACAGTCAAGTATTACAATATATCACTGTCAAGTATTACAATATATCACTGTCAGGTATTACAATATATCACTGTCAGTTATTACAATATATCACTGTCAGTTATTACAATATATCACTGTCAGGTATTACAATATATCACTGTCGTCTATTACAATATATCACTGTCGCCTATTACAATATATCACTGTCGCCTATTACAATATATCACTGTCAAGTATTACAATATATCACTGTCAAGTATTACAATATATCACTGTCAAGTATTACAATATATCACTGTCAAGTATTACAATATATCACTGTCAAGTATTATAATATATCACTGTCAGGTATTACAATATATCACTGTCAGGTATTACAATATATCACTGTCAAGTATTACAATATATCACTGTCAGGTATTACAATATATCACTGTCAGGTATTACAATATATCACTGTCAAGTATTACAATATATCACTGTCAAGTATTACAATATATCACTGTCAGGTATTACATCACAGTCAAGTATTACAATATATCACTGTCAAGTATTACAATATATCACTGTCAGGTATTACAATATATCACTGTCAGTTATTACAATATATCACTGTCAGTTATTACAATATATCACTGTCAGGTATTACAATATATCACTGTCAAGTATTACAATATATCACTGTCAGGTATTACAATGTATCACTGTCAGGTATTACAATATATCACTGTCAGGTATTACAATATATCACTGTTAGTTATTACAATATATCACTGTCGTCTATTACAATATATCACTGTCAGGTATTACAATATATCACTGTCAGGTATTACAATATAACACTGTCAGGTATTATAATGTATCACTCTCAGGTATTACAATATATCACTGTCAGGTATTACAATATATCACTGTCAGGTATTACAATATATCACTGTCAGGTATTACAATATATCACTGTCAGGTATTAAATCACAGTCAAGTATTACAATATATCACTGTCAGGTATTACAATATATCACTGTCAGGTATTACAATATATCACTGTCCGGTATTACAATATATCACTGTCAGGTATTACAATATATCGCAGTCAGATATTACAATATATCACTGTCAGGTATTACAATATATCACTGTTAACTATTACAATATATCACTGCCAGGTATTACAATACATCACTGTCAGGTATTAGAATATATCACTGTCAGGTATTAGAATATATCACTGTCAGGTATTAGAATATATCACAGTCAGGTATTACAATATATCACTGTCAGGTATTACAATATATCACTGTCAGGTATTACAATATATCACTGTCAGGTATTACAATATATCACTGTCAGGCACTACAATATATCTCTGTCAAGTATTACAATATATCACTATCAAGTATTATAATATATCACTGTCAGGTATTAGAATATATCACAGTCAAGTATTACAATATATCACTGTCAGGTATTACAATATATCACTGTCAGGTATTACAATATATCACTGTCAGGTATTACAATATATCACTGTCAGGCACTACAATATATCTCTGTCAAGTATTACAATATATCACTATCAAGTATTACAATATATCACTGTCAGGTATTACAATATATCACTATCAGGTATTACAATATATCACTGTCAGGTATTACAATATATCACTGTCAGGTATTACAATATATCACTTTCAAGTATTACAATATATCACTGTCAGGTATTACAATATATCACTGTCGTCTATTACAATATATCACTGTCGCCTATTACAATATATCACTGTCAAGTATTACAATATATCACTGTCAAGTATTACAATATATCACTGTCAAGTATTACAATATATCACTGTCAAGTATTATAATATATCACTGTCAGGTATTACAATATATCACTGTCAGGTATTACAATATATCACTGTCAAGTATTACAATATATCACTGTCAGGTATTACAATATATCACTGTCAGGTATTACATCACAGTCAAGTATTACAATATATCACTGTCAGGTATTACAATATATCACTGTCAGGTATTACAATATATCACAGTCAAGTATTACAATATATCACTGTCAGGTATTACAATATATCACTGTCAGGTATTACAATATATCACTGTCAGGTATTACAATATATCACTGTCAGGCACTACAATATATCTCTGTCAAGTATTACAATATATCACTATCAAGTATTACAATATATCACTGTCAGGTATTAGAATATATCACAGTCAAGTATTACAATATATCACTGTCAGGTATTACAATATATCACTGTCAGGTATTACAATATATCACTGTCAGGCACTACAATATATCTCTGTCAAGTATTACAATATATCACTATCAAGTATTACAATATATCACTGTCAGGTATTACAATATATCACTGTCAGGTATTACAATATATCACTATCAAGTATTACAATATATCACTGTCAGGTATTACAATATATCACTGTCGTCTATTACAATATATCACTGTCGCCTATTACAATATATCACTGTCAAGTATTACAATATATCACTGTCAAGTATTACAATATATCACTGTCAAGTATTACAATATATCACTGTCAAGTATTATAATATATCACTGTCAGGTATTACAATATATCACTGTCAGGTATTACAATATATCACTGTCAAGTATTACAATATATCACTGTCAGGTATTACAATATATCACTGTCAGGTATTACATCACAGTCAAGTATTACAATATATCACTGTCAGGTATTACAATATATCACTGACAGGTATTACAATATATCACTGTCAAGTATTACAATATATCACTGTCATGTATTACAATATATCACTGTCAGGTATTACATCACAGTCAAGTATTACAATATATCACTGTCAAGTATTACAATATATCACTGTCAGGTATTACAATATATCACTGTCAGGTATTACAATATATCACTGTCAGGTATTACAATATATCACTGTCAGGTATTACAATATATCACTGTCAGGTATTACAATATATCACTGTCAGGTATTACAATATATCACAGTCAAGTATTACAATATATCACTGTCAGGTATTACAATATATCACTGTCAGGTATTACAATATATCACTGTCAGGTATTACAATATATCACTGTCAACTATTACAATATATCACTGTCAAATATTACAATATATCGCAGTCAAGTATTACAATATATCACTGTCAGGTATTACAATATATCACTGTCAGGTATTACAATATATCACTGTCAAGTATTACAATATATCACTGTCATGTATTACAATATATCACTGTCAGGTATTACATCACAGTCAAGTATTACAATATATCACTGTCAAGTATTACAATATATCACTGTCAGGTATTACAATATATCACTGTCAGGTATTACAATATATCACTGTCAGGTATTACAATATATCACTGTCAAGTATTACAATATATCACTGTCAGGTATTACAATGTATCACTGTCAGGTATTAAAATATATCACTGTCAGGTATTACAATATATCACTGTCAGGTATTACATCACAGTCAAGTATTACAATATATTTACATTTGGATGGCAAAGCCATGATATAAACAAACTAAACAAATTTGCAGTCTATGAGAGTATAACTGACACCCAAAGCGTGACACCATTCTATGCATAACTGACACCCAAATCGTGCATTCGGGTGTTATTCATACGCGACCGGATTTACGGATGGGATCCCCGGGAACTACTTGCAACCAATGTAAACAAATGGCATCTTATCATTGCTCATCATGCTATCGGATAGAGTACGAGACCAGAAAACAAATCTTAAAATGTAAAACGAAAATAAAGGTAAGAATGGTTAACAATCACGAAAATGGAAATAAAACAAGATTTAATAAACACATATGTTGACAGATATTTGTTTCGGGGCCAGAGTGGAAAATCAGTACACACCACATTGTTTGCGCGCCGACGCCATCCAGTGTTTGAATGACAAAAATTTTGAAACCCGACACATCATGTTTATGTCAAATCATAAGAACGAGGCTTCTCTCCGGTCGTACAATAGAACAGTTTGTTCTTCACAAAAGAAAGCATCAAGTGGTGCATTATCGTGTCTAACGCATCCTAAACTTGAAACAGCCATGGTACCCGTCACAAGCAACGTTGTCGCTGAAGCTCGTCTAACTCCCTCGGCCACTGTCACTTCTCTCATTGGTCGTATCCCTGACACCGGTGCTGTTGTAGCTACTATAAACTGTAATCAGGTTTCCATGCAATCAAAGAACATGTTTACATCTGTTTTTTTGGCGAATTCCACTTTCTCCCACTGCACATTCAACTTTCATAGCTAAACTCTGTCAATGCTGTCAGCCGTTGCGTGCGCGTGGTGACGGGTGAAATTTCCATCCGCATAATTGTTCCGAATGGTAAATTAAAAAAAAAAAATCCGAAATCGTTAACAAACTGAATAATTCATCCGTATATTCTGAAATACTGACTACCAATATTATTGATATTGTTATTAAAATATCTGATGATGTTTTCAGTATTTTTTTAATGATTTCCACGCACTATTTAAAAAAAAAAATTTTGCCAATCAGCACGTGAATCACAATAGGCTGTTCAATTTGTTGACCTCTGACAGTGGAAACGTCGGTAAAAGTCAGATTTCAAATTATAATGAAAATTAAAGTTGAAATCGAAAAGAAACCAATATAGAAAACGTAAATATAAGCATTAAACTGTCTTTTTATGGATTATATGGTCTATATAGATGCCAGAGCTTTGCAGACAATCATTTCATAATGCGCTAGCGTGCATTATGAAGATTGTCTGCAAAGCTCTGGCATCTATATAGACCATATAATCCATGAAAAGACAGTTTAATGCTTAAATATCACTGTCAGGTATTACAATATATCACTGTCAGGTATTACAATATATCACTGTCAGGTATTACAATATATCACAGTCAAGTATTACAATATATCACTGTCAGGTATTACAATATATCACTGTCAGGTATTACAATATATCACTGTCAACTATTACAATATATCACTGTCAAATATTACAATACATCACTGTCAGGTATTACAATATATCACTGTCAGGTATTACAATATATCACTGTCAGGTATTACAAAATATCACTGTCAAGTATTACAATATATCACTGTCAGGTATTACAATATATCACTGTCAAGTATTACAATATATCACTTTCAAGTATTACAATATATCACTGTCAGGTATTACAATATATCACTATCAAGTATTATTAAAATATATCACTGTCAGGTATTACAATATATCACTGTCAGGCATTACAATATATCACTATCAAGTATTACAATATATCACTGTCAAGTATTACAATATATCACTGTCAAGTATTACTAAAATATATCACTGTCAAGTATTACAATATATCACTGTCAGGTATTACAATATATCACTGTCAAGTATTATAATATATCTCTGTCAAGTATTACTAAAATATATCACTGTCAGGTATTACAATATATCACTGTCAAGTATTATAATATATCTCTGTCAAGTATTACTAAAATATATCACTGTCAGGTATTACAATATATCACTGTCAGGTATTACAATATATCAGTGTCAAGTATTACAATATATCAGTGTCAAGTATTACAATATATCACTGTCAGGTATTACAATATATCACTGTCAGGTATTACAATATATCACTGTCAGGTATTACAATATATCACTATCAAGTATTACAATAGGTATCAGTGATGTTTAATCAAAATCAGTCAACAGCCATACACACGTTTGTTAACAGGGAATGTGTAAAGGTGAAATTCTATATTGCAGAATACACAGGTATATTTCATCAGATTGCATCAATCACAGGAGTGAATCAGTGCATAAGGAGGACATTCCTATAAGTCTTTTTTGGGACATGTCCATTACAGGTATGCCCTACTAAGCTTAAAAAATTCAGAATTTTGTAGGCTACTTGTGGCAACAGGAAGCATCATGAAATAATAATCCAGAGCTTAATAACTTTGTTTTTAATCATTTTGCATGTATGCATTATCTTTTTTTTGGCATCAGGGGATTAATACACTTAAATTCATCTGATACAAAGTCTGTCATGACTTTGCCCTCGCTATATACATTGATTGCCTTGGTTGCAGGAGGCCATACATTTTTTATCATACTGAAAAATAATAATAAATGATGACATAAAAATAATACAGTCCAGATATATAAATGTTATTTTTGATTGAAACCCCTGTGATCCAAGTTGCTGGATTAAGATTATTTGAAGTCGAGGTATTATTACATGTACCAGCTTCCTTTAGAAACTCTTGATAACAGGTGATTAGTACAATTGTTGATAGTTACATTTAAGTTAAGCTCAGTTTATTTTCCAGACCAGGATATATTAATCCTCTACTCTGGACTCAAAAATATACAATATGTATACATGATATATCATATAATAATATATAGTAAGTACAAATCACATTAAAATATTTTTAGTGTTCAGTTGCGTAAATCATTAGTGAAACATTTCATACTAATACATTGGCTCTGTAATTGTATAAGATATCTTGGTTTTCCCAGAATGTATCTAATCTGTTTTTGAAGCTGTTCGTGTTTGGGGCTGATATAACCGTTTCTGGTGGACTGGTCCAAACGCATGCTGCTCTCACAGTGAAATAGTTATTTCTTTGTAGTGTATGAAGTTGCTCTTCATGGAAAAAAGTTTTATAGAATTCCCTCTGGAACTGTGTTTGTTGGACATGTTAGACCACAGTTTTATAAAGGTACAGCTTTCCTTCTGTGTCCTCTTATCATATCTTCACAATTTCAGATTGATAAAGTCAAAATTAAAGATTTTTGGTAGGGGGGTACTTTTTATGCAAGGGGGGTATATTAAGTTTTATTTTCCTCACGAGAGGGATATATCTGTACATTATGTTATATCTCAGTCACATGATGCGTTTCAACTAATCACAGCCACTGTTACAAACATGAGGTACATGTACAATAATAAGATTGATGATAAATGTTTTTGCCCCTGTGTGAATTTTTTGGGGCATACGATATAAGAGAGTCTGTCTTTTCTCACATACTTCACAGGGTTATCCCACTGTTGCTAGGGAAAAGATAAATCAATCTCACACAGGGGGGTAAAGACATCCAGCATACGATATATGGCGCTGCTCCCAATAACGTAACGTCATCATTTTACATTGAGTAACTAAGGGCAAAAAATATACAGAGAATCTGTTATGTCTAAGAGTTATGATACAAGATTTTATAGCCTCATGTGACTTGCAATTGAGTTTCTTGAGGAACTGCAATACTAATTTTTAGCAATTATTGAATTATTAACTTTTCATGTCTCATATATGCTTAGGGGTTATAATATTGTAAAAAATATGTTAACATTTTGGACTTGTACTATAGGTAAAAAAAAAAATTTGCAAAATTTAGCTCACCTGGTCCAAAGGCAATATCTTTAAAATCATGAAAGGGATATTAGAGATTAATCCTTTGAATGAATTAATGAATTCTCCTAAATAACAATGGATTTTTGTGAAATATGTGAGGTAGATCATTGGGTGCAGGAGACACAATGTTTTATAAATGGCGGGATTATATTCACTGGGGTTGGAAGGACCTGGGTCCAAAAAGGGAAAACAAATAAGAAACTTTTTAAAATCCTTTTTCTATAAGAATGAAAGGATTCGGTCCAAAGTTGGTGTGGTGCATCCTAGGGTGAAACTGGAAACCAATTTTGTATAAACAGTGGGTCTGACCCTCCAGTGGCCTGAGGGGCAGATCCCACAAGGGGGGCATAATGTGCTTAAATTTGTTTAGAGCACCTACTTTTCCTGAATGGCCTCATGGATTTTGATTCAATTTTGTATGTCAGATTAATTAGTTTAATAAATGGAGGATCTGTCTCCACTGGAGGTGGAGGGGAACAGAGGAATGTGTTTGAAATCATTCTGCTGATGTATGGACAAAAGAATTTCAATCAATTTTGTCTGCAGCATCCTTTGGGGAACATCACCTGAATTTATCTACCAGGGGCAGAGGGCAATACAAATAAAAGGTCAACTGGGTATTAAAGGTGAGTGGTTTTCTACTTAATTTGCAGTAAATCTTCTTTGGAAACAGACAGAGCAAAATGTTAGTTAAAAGAAAGTGTTAACTGCAATACTTGGTACTGAGAGGCAGATTCCCAAATGGGAAAAGTATTTTTAATATAACTTAAAAGTGCTTTGTCTTTAATATAGACAATGAATTTGCAGTATCAAGGTGAGCAATGAAATCCCTATAGGCTTCTTGTTTAGCAAGTTCTATAATGCTAATTTCTAGCATTTATATCACTTTGAGGTCCCAACAGATATTGTGAAATTTAATAATAACATTTGGTTAAAGTTTTTCAGCATGTTGACTTGAAGGCACTCTGCTGATTTATAGCAATGCAGCAATGCATTCTGACTTAGGGGTGTAACATTGTAGTTAGGAATTTCTATTTTGAAATTGAATAATTGTTACTCTGAAAAGATTGTGTTTTTTGGAATACAAAATCACTTGTTTTTATCACATAAAAGTTTTGATTTTCACAAATCTTTCAATAGTTTTTCAATGGGCTAATAACTTATATTTACTGCCTGATGGTATGGAGTAAGCTGTTATGCTTAGGTAAATATCCTTAAAAAGAAAACTGATAGACGATATTCAACCAGTATCAACATCAAAAACTTACGTCGAGAGGCTTGCATGTACTGCTCTATTTTGGCCATCAGATTGTTAATTGCTTTACCAAACACATTGCTCACTCGACCTTGTACTTTCTCTGTACCTGAAACAGTCATTGAGAAATGACAATGATAAAATGTATGGATGTTACACTTATTATAAATTCTTATACATACCATACTTTGGGATATTTTGGATGTGGTTATATTTTGGTTTATCTGGCGCCTGGGGTGAATGAACCAAAATTAAACACACCAAAATTTCACGAAAAAAATCGTCGGAACAATATCCGTATTATAGCAACCGTCTTACAGTTCATTTACTACATACCCATTACTAACTTCCGTGATCTGTGTTGACGTGTATTGGAATTTAGTTTTTTGATAAAAACACGTCAATAAAGGTATGTTTTCATCTAAATGTGTCATAAAATTCATTCGGGTTGTTTTCATATTGATTGTTGTATTATCTGTGTTCAAGGATAAGTCGCGTCTTGATCAAACAATTAACTTGTGTACAAAGCAGAGACTGTTTTCCTGTACAAGCACAGGTGAGACGAAATACAAGACTTTCATAGCTTAATGAACAAACATATCAATTACATAACTACAGGTAAGTGCCAAAATTTAACACACCAATATTTAACCACCCTATTTTGAGCAAAAAACGCCATGATATCCCAAAGTGTGGTACTATATATGGATGTTACACTTATTATATATCAAAAAGCAGTCAGGATTTTTTCATTGAGGACAACACTCATACGCAAATGACTTCCAAAACGGACACCAGTGTGGTAGGAAAGACACCTGGCAAGCACCTTACAATTTGTTACTTTTTCAAGTCAAATCAAACATTGGCCTACCATGCACAGGGTATCTCAACCCTCGTGTAAGATTTGGCTCTCCAGCACTTGACGAGACTCATGCTTGCAAGCCAAACTCCTACCCTCAGGTTGCGATATCCCTGTCCACAGAACAGACCCATGTAAGATTCTTAATTAAGGTCATGCCTTGTGACAATGATGGAACTTAAAACTATAAAAGAAAAATCATTTAAGATTTTAAGCACTGACTTTGCTCTGGCAGGGAGACGTATTGCCGGAGTTTAGATGTGTGTTGTCGTACTGTGCACAATTCCTGTGCATCCAAGTGGGCCATGATCTTTTCTATCCAGGAAATGGCATCCTCCTTCTTCTTTGCCTTGCCGACCCCGACCGAGGCTGTTAATCCCACAACCTGTAACAGAGTTCCATATAGAATCATCTCACATTTCCACAACGATCAAGTACAAATTAAAACAGGTCATCCTACAACAACAAGAGGCCCAATGGGCCATCTAGGTGACATGTACATCAGCTAGCTAAAGGTCTCGGGCTATTTTTTGTTCTGACGCCAACCGACATTTAGCAACCGAACACTATTTGACACTGCGTAATTTCCGCGCTGAAATCAGGGCAGAAGGAAAGATACAATATCAGTATAAGTTCTAACCTTGATGTGGTTACAGTTCAGGTATCATTTATCCCATTTAAACAGTCCAATCACTAATTCACACCAAATTATCGTAATAATAATTTGCCACAAAACACCTTCCTGCATCTTTACAATGCTTCATTGATTTATTTCGAAAATGGCGGTTAAAAATACAGAATGTGTGTAGCAAGGCCAAGCAGAACAAATAAGAAGTATGAAGAAAATAGCAGTTCATTTGTGTTTGCTTTACATTCCATTTTTCAATTTTAGTGGATTGTCATTTTCAGTCCAATTTTTTTTCATTAAGTTTCTCTCTGAGTAATCCTCTAACATTGTTAGAGTAGTTGGTATGGAGCTTTTTCATTAATGCGGACAAACTAATAGGCATACCTCTTCAATTTTCAGAATATAACATTTCAAGCGTAAACTTTGACGAACCTACAGATACTAATACAGGCTTTGAATATCTTTGTTAAGTCTCACCTAACTCTGATCTAATCTGTAAAACTGTTTAGACCGGGATATAGTGGTCCTGATGTGATTAATTAATGGTACAAACCTGTGGTAGGGCTCTACCGTCTACCGTATCGTCGAGCTTGAGATCTATGTAATGATGCATTATTCTGTTGAATGCATGCTTGAGGTTGGAGTGATGGCATTCATCAAACACAAGCAGCGAGAAATCGGTGATCATCACGTTTTTCTCAAACAGGGCATTCACCAGTAGTTGGGCTGTTACCACTAAAACGTCCCTCCTAATGAAATTAAAAGTATTTACTGTACATCACAGATTTTAAAAAAAATACCAGGATATTACAATGATATACACTTACCAGAATATTACAATGTCATATACTTACTGAGATATTACAATGTCATACACTTACTGGAGTATTACAATGTCATACACTTACTGGGATATTACAATGTCATACACTAACTTGGATAATACAATGTCATACACTTAACAGGATATTAAAATGTCATACACTGACCGCTATATTACAATGTCAAACACTTACTGGGATATTACAATGTCAAACACTTACTGGGATATTACAATGTGATACACTTACTGGGATATTACAATGTCATACACTTACTGGGATATATTACAATGTCATACACTTACTGGGATATTACAATGTCATACACTTACTGGGATATTACAATGTCAAACACTTACTGGGATATTACAATGCCATACACTTACTGGGATATTACAATGTCATACACTTACTGGGATATTACAATGTCATACACTTACTGGGATATTACAATGACATACACTTACTGGAATATTACAATGTCATACACTGACCACGATATTACAATGTCATACACTTACCGGGATATTACAATGTCATACACTTACTGGGATATTACAATGTCAAACACTTACTGGGATATTACAATGTCAAACACTTACTGGGATATTACAATGTCATACACTTACTGGAATGTTACATTGACATACATTTACCAGGATATTACATCGACATACGCTTACATGTATATTGCAATAACATACACTTACTGGAATATTACAATGTCCTACCAGGGATAATACAAGAATATCAAACTATTTCAATGAGATATCAAGGTGTTTACCTTTTAATCCACTCTGACAGTTCCTGGTAGTTTTTGAGATATCAATGTGTTTACCTTTTAATCCACTCTGACAGTTCCTGGTAGTTTTTGAGATATTGATGTGTTTACCTTTTAATCCACTCTGACAGTTCCTGGTAGTTTTTGAGATATCAATATGTTTACCTTTTAATCCATTCTGTTAGTTACTGGTAGTTTTTGAGATATTGATGTGTTTACCTTTTAATCCACTCTGACAATTCCTGGTAGTTTTTGAGATATGTTTACCTTTTAATCCACTCTGACAGTTCCTGGTAGTTTTTGAGATATTAAGGTGATTACCTTTTAATCCACTCTGACAGTTCCTGGTAGTTTTTGAGATATCAATATGTTTACCTTTTAATCCACTCTGACAGTTCCGGGTAGTTTTTGAGACATTAATGTGTTTACCTTTTAATCAACTCTGACAGTTCCGGGTAGTTTTTGAGATATCAAGGTGTTTACCTTTTAATCCACTCTGACAGTTCCTGGTAGCTTTTGAGACATTAATGTGTTTACCTTTTAATCCACTCTGACAGTTCCTGGTAGTTTTTGAGATATCAATGTGTTTACCTTTTAATCCACTCTGACAGTTCCTGGTAGTTTTTGAGATATTAATGTGTTTACCTTTTAATCCACTCTGACAGTTCCTGGTAGTTTTTGAGATATCAATATGTTTACCTTTTAATCCATTCTGTTAGTTACTGGTAGTTTTTGAGATATCAATGTGTTTACCTTTTAATCCACTCTGACAGTTCCTGGAAGTTTTCGGTTCTCTGCGTTTCTCCAGTGATTACTTTCACCTCTTTAGAAAGGTACTGACGACATTGTTGGCCCTGTTGCTCAGCCAACGCACTCTGTTCTACCAGGAAAGCCACCTTAGGGTTTCTCCTCCCTCTCATCCTCTTGAAATGTTCCTGGGTAAAATAGGTGACAATTAATTCCACCTACCAACCTACGAATGACCAAGAAGAATTTTAATATGGGTTTTTCAAGATGGCAGCCAAGGCAGCCATCTTTGATTTTGGACCGACTTGAGCTGAATCCCTTTGGTGGAAAGTTTGAAAAGTGAAAGCAAGATGACTCTAGGTCATCCTGACCCTTCAGGTCAGACAACCTAAAAATATGGAAACTGCATGGTATTATAATTATTCAACGTTATGCATGTAAATTATTATCACAACAAAACTATATTTTTCACTGTGGTTTCAAAGGTAGGCCATCTGCTTTCCCTGAGCTTCCAGTTACTTTGAGCTTACAATTTGAGGAGCAGAACTAGCAAAGATCAGGTAATTTTTGTATTGCTTCGAAAGTTTCATTTTTACACATGACCTGCCATTAAAGATGTGTAACCTGGAAACGAACTTGTGATAACATTACACCTTGTTTACCTCCATGATCTTTAGAGCCACATGGGTCTTTCCACTTCCTGTAGGAGCCACTATGATACAGTTATGTCCCTTTAATCCTGAATCAGCTAGCTCCATCTGGTAGTCACGCAACGTCAATGATGCATGTGGGACAGAGTCTTCAGGTTCCCGGTCCAGTTGGTAGTCACAATTGTCAACATAGGACTCAGCCACTGAAGTTAATAATTCACAAGCAGGTTAATCAGTGTGTATCATATACAGCAAACAAAATGAAAATATTTTGTGATAATATTTTTGATTTCATCATGATTTGCATCATAACCTACTTTAAAGTTTATCAAAGGTTTCTAAATCCATAAGTACACATTCCATACCCTTCTCATTTTACATATGGAGTCATCATAGGTCTACATATCATGAAGTTATGGTTGAGTGTTTGAAATATTTTGTTTGTTTGTGAATTTTCACATGATATTTGCATTGAAATTCTTGGATATCAAATCTAAATTTATTGAGATAACTTTTGCAATTTGATGTCAACATAAATATCTCGGTACTGTTTGTGTAGAAAATGCATTCATTTGGTATGATTGCACTTGATTACAAGAGTACCAGGGGAAGGAACAATGTATGCCTGTAGAATACCATATGTATGGGTTATATATCACCTTTTGAGTGGTTATAGGTGGCATACTATACTCATCACCTTCCACTATTGAGTTAATGTGTGATTTTCTTACAGTTTGAGGAATACAAGTAATCAGGAGTTAGTCTATAACTAATAAAACATAACTTAATTATAAAGCCTACAAAGTTTCAAAGAAATCAGAAGAAAACTACAAAATCTCCAGACAAGATTCAAATCTTGAAATAAGCAAAAAGCAACAAGCACACTGGATATTGCTGAAGCAATACTCGTCCCCTACTGACCCCCACTAAAAACAATGACATTGACCTTGACCTAAAAACCCTAAAACTTGAACTTAAACTGTAGCTACTCATATGGAAGTTACATACAACTTTCACCAACATACTTTGAAGCATGGCTGAGAAAGTGAAGAAAACTGAGCAAACAGATTGACAGATGGACAGACGGACGAGCAGGTGAGATTAATAGAATGTCTGCGGATATTCCTGTCCAGGGTAAGAGAATTATTTTCTCTTACCCTGGACAGGAATATCCACAGTTTTACCAGGGTGAGATTTTCTTTTCTCACCCTAGGGAAAAGACAAGCTACACGTGGTCTTTGAACGTGCTCTTGTTCTCGATAGGGTGATGTCACTTTGACCTGACCCAGAACGTTTAAATGTTAAATATCAATGTTATTCACAAAAGAAATTGAAATAAGTATTAATTATTAGAGTTTTGTATGAAAAAACATATCGCAAGGTGTAAAGCGTCTGCTTGCAGCCTTATCACAACAGTCATCTGCCGTCCATGTGTTGTTGTTTACATACGTTTGGATTTGGTTCACACTATGATTGGAAAACAGGGTAAGAGAAAAATAATCATTCGCCCCTTTTTGGGATGAGATAGGGGGATCTCCCCCCTCGGGTTGAGATACCCCTATCTCACCCCAAAAGGGGTGAAATATTCTATTAGTCCTAACAAGAGATCCTCGAGGGATGTTGGTGCCCACCATTAAGTTATCTTTATCAGTCCTAAGAAAGACTGATATTTCTCTTCTTTTTCTTTCTTTTCCCTCTTCTTCTTAATTGTTTGATAACATGATGAGGAACCTACATATTCAGTCTAAAAATAATCTGAGAAGAACTTCCTGATATATATCTATATCAATAATAAATTCAATTGTTAATATGTAAGATGGCTGCCTGTTAGCCATCATGTTTTCCCAATAAATCTCAATATGGAATGGGCACAACTAGGTCCCAAGAGAAGCAATATCCCTCCAGAACATTTCAAGAAAAAGCGATAAGAAATTTTGTTTATGGATGGACGATGGCCAAACAATGGCCAGAAGACAGCTGACCAATCAAATTTAACCCATGAATTTTGACAATAAAATGCTATTTACAGCAACCCTCTATACAGTACTCTGCCCACACATATGATGAAGACATACTCTCTGTGTTTCCAGATATGTTCCTTTCTTCCTTAAGTCCTAGAGTTTTCTTTACATTCTCATGAACATCGTTCAGCTGATTCTCCAAGTCTGCTCCTGTTGTGTTTCTTGTGTTCAGTAGTATACCTCTGCCCTGACCATTGAAAGATGCTGCTGAAGTCAAGCTTTCCCGGGACACTGTTGACATTGAACTGGGGCCAGCATGTCTTGACGAGATATCCATTAGTCGAGCCATTGGACCGTTCATACTGTCAGACTTGACACGAGAGTAAATCACCTTCTCAGATGTTTCCTCCTCCTGGTTTTCAACATTTAAGTTATCACTTTTTAGAATATCTGACATCATGTGACGTTGGTCGGAGAGAGCGCCACTCATAGAAGGGGTGTCTAAGAACCTGCCCATCATTGAATGTTGATCAGAAAGTTCACTGTTGAATGAATTACTTTCTAAAGAAGGTGGTGCATTACAGTTTCCAATAGAGACAGCTCCACCAAATCCTGAGAAAAAAAATTTAAAACTACAATTGTATTCATAATTAAGATAATTTCTTTCTTCTCTTTTCCCTCAATTCCGACAATACACCTCTCACAATTCACAGGTAAATTGTTTCTGGAATGTGAAAAATGTATTTGTTTTTCCCTTCCTGGTGAAAAGACAGCTAATACCTGCCCATCTTAAGAACCTGCCTCTATCCTGCACTGCATATCTCACTCTTTCCCATGTACAGGAAAGATTGGGGAAAAAATTATCAAAATCATATCCTCAGTTGGAAATATCTTTCTATTACCCTGGACAGATGTATCATCAACACTATTACTGGTGTAAGATTTCAATACCACACCCTACCATTAAGATGGGGGACTACCCTTTCATAACAATTGTATGAGTACACGGACACAATACTTTGACATTATATAAACAAGAGGCTTGTGGCCCTTAAAAGTCACCTGAGCTCTGAAATACATACTGACAGGTAATGGTTTTGTTTATGAAATAAGAATTTAACTCATTTCACCAGTGTGACCTTGAAGGTAGGTCAAGGTTATTTAATTGAAAAAAACCTTCAGTCTGTTATCAAAGAATGTGATTGTCCCAATATCATGACCCTGAACCTCTTGGTTATTGAGAAGTTGTTTAAAGATTTTAATACATTTGACCTCTGTGACATTGAAAGTACCTGATCATTCAACAACTTCGGTAGCTCTTCATCCCTGCATGAAACTGGCCCAATATCAAGGCTATGGACCTCTTTGTTATTAAGAAGAAGTTGTTTAAAGATTCTAACTCATTTGACCCCTGTGAGTTGGAAAGTAAGTCAAGGTCATTCTTTTGAACAACTTTAGTAGCCCTTTATCCCAGCATGCTACTAGCCCAATATCATGACCCTTGGCATCTGGGTTATTGAGAAGAAGTTGAAAATGTTTATTGTTTATGAAGGATGACTCCCTCCCAGGTGAATTTTATCTTAGTCATTTCGACAATTCAGTCATGTCCCATCAATAGCAACTTTCTTTGATATTAAGTCAATATCATATACATATATATATAAGGAGGTCAACAGACATAAGACAAAGATAATCATTGACTCCCCTTTGGGTATATCTCAAACCTATCTCAGAGGAAGACTATTAAGCTGCCAAATGCCCAGAAAGCCTTGTTTTTGTCGATTTCAGAATCTTACCCCAGGGTTGAGATTGGGTCCTATCTCAATCCCAGGGGATAAAAGATTCAATTAGTCTATATCCCCCAGGATTAAACTTTTAATTTTGCCCTTAGCTTTATTTTAGGGTAAAAGATTACATGTATAATATACATACTGGTATGTACATGTATATAAAAGTCTCCTCCATCCATCATATCCGATTCCCAATTCACAGTTCTTGTTTTACCTTACACTTTTGTACTCCTCCTGCCTACTCTAGCTCATGCCCTTATATCACCCTTCCTTCCTTCTTTTGCCCTTTCTTTCTTCCTCCTTCAACCCTTCATATATCCTCTACTCATTCTTCCTCCTTCTCTGACCTTTTCTTCCTGCTTTCAATCTTTCTTCCTTCTTTCATCCTTGCTTTCTTTCTTCATTCTTTTCTTTCTTCCCTCATCTTTTTAATACTTCCCTCACACTTACATTCTTCCCTCATCCTTTCTTTCTGCCTTAATGAACCCTTTCATTCTTCCCTCACCCTTTCTTCCTGCCTTTTATTTTTTCTTCCTGTCTTCACCTTTCTCTCACCCATTCTTTCTGCCCTTACCAGTTCTTTGTTCCCTCACTTCTTCCTGCATTCACCATTTCTTGCTTCCCTTATTCTTTCTTCCCTCATTCTTCCTTCCTTCCTTCCTTCATCTTGGCTTTCTTTCTTCACCCTTCCTTCCTGCCTTCATCCTTTCTTAACTTTTCTGCCTTCACTCTTTCTTCAGTCTTCTCTCACTCTTTCTCCCTCTCCTTCCCTTTTAATTTTTCATACCTACCCACTCCATTTCCTCCTTTATTCACTCTCTCTACCTGTATTCCCTCACCCATACTTCCATCCCTCATCCTTGCTTGCTTTCTTCATCCTTTCTTCCTGCCTTCATCCTTTCTTAACTTTTCTGCCTTCACTCTTTCTTCAGTCTTCTCTCACTCTTTCTCCCTCTCCTTCCTTTTAATTTTTCATACCTGCCCCCTCCATTTCTTCCTTCATTCACTCTCTCTACCTTTCTTCCCTCACCCATACTTCCATCCCTCATCCTTGCTTTCTTTCTTCATCCTTTCTTCCTGCCTTCATCCTTTCTTCCTTTTCTCACCTTATTTTCTTTGCCTCATACATTCCTCCTGCTTTAGTTCCCCTTTCCTTTGATGACACATAATTTTTAGTTTTATTACAGTAACAATATAGACATACCTGAGGCATAGTGCTCCATTGTACCTGTATCTGAAATGACAGATGATCCAAGACTACAGTGGACAGGTTGATATTTCAGCATTGTAGGGTTCTCGTTTTTCTTTGCCTCATATTCTGTAACAGATTATATGTGTCACATACATTTAATGATCGCATACATACTTTACTCAGTTTATTTAGAGAATTAATATCCCAAGAATTTTTGCAGCTGTTCAAATGCTGCTCTTCCGGAACACTGAATCTTATTACGTACAATAACTATGACTTTACAGCATTATGACATCATGATGATAATGTACAGAAGATTAGGGTACAGTACAATGCATTGGATAGGCTTATCCAGTTGTACATGCCTAAGGTAATTTATAGATTAATTGAAAGTTGTAATAATATTTTCATTATATTTGTATGTATAAAAGGAAAAATCATCTGAGACTGAAGTGACTTTGTCATGGGAAATTACAAAAATTATTTCTAAGATGGCCTAGATAATTAATCAAATCATTTGCAAAATTCATGTGTGATGAAAAAACAAGAGGCCCATGGGGCCTGTATCGCTCACCTGGTTGGATTTGACCAAATGTCAAAATAATGTGCATGTTCAATTTGTCAATACATATACAAAAATGTACTCACTGAAAGACCATATGGATTATTTTTACACCATAATGGTGTTTAAAGAAACTAAGTCCCTTAGGGTGGGGAAAACCCCTTTGGCCTATTTTTACATAAGAATTGTGTTTATCTCTTAATGCCAAGCGATGATATACATAGTTATGGGATTGAGGGTCACAGTAACCATTTATGCAAAATCTGTTCCCCCATCACCACGGATGTTTCTGACCAAATTGGGTTCAAATCCATTTAAAACTCAAATCTCTATTTCCCCTATTTGGCCCCTCCCTTCAGGCCCCTTGGGGGTCAGAGTCAATATTTATATAAACTCTCTTTCCCCCTTCCCCTAAGGATATTCCAGACCAAATTTGGTTCAAATCCATTCGTAACTTAATAATTAATAGCGATTTAAAGGATTAACCCCTATTTTTCCTATCAGACCCCACTCCCCAGTCCCCTGGGGATTCAGAGTAAAAAATCATACCAACTCGGTTCCCCTTCTCCAATGAATATTCTTGACCATATTTGGTTAAAATCCATTTAAAACTTTATGACTAGTAGCAATTAAAAGACTAATCTCTATTTCCCCTACTTGGCCCTGCCCCTTAGGCCCCTAGGGGTACAGAGTAAAAATTCATATAAACTCTGTTCCCTCTCCCCTCAAGGATGTTCCTGACCAAATTTGGTGAAAACCTATTCAATACTTTAGGACTAGTCGCGATTTAAAGGAGTAACCCTATTTCCCCTATTTGGCCCCGCCCCTCAGGCCCCTGGGGGTTGAGAATAAAGATTTACACAAACTTTGTTCCTCTTCCCCCAAGGATGTTCCTGACCAAATTTGGTTCAAATTCATTCGTAACTTTATGACTAGTAACGATTTAAAGGAGTAACCCTATTTCCCCTATTTGGCCCCGCCCCTCAGGCCCTGGGGGTTCAGAGTAAAAATTTATACAAACTCTGTTCACCTTCTGCCAAGGATGTTCCTGACCAAATTTGGTTCAAATTCATTCATAACTTCATGACTAGTAGCGATTTAAAGGAGTAACTCTATTTCCCCTATTTGGCCCCGCCCCTCAGGCCCCTGGGGGTTCAGAGTAAAAATTTATACAAACTCTGTTCCCCTTCTGCCAAGGATGTTACTGACCAAATTTGGTTCAAATTCATTCATAACTTTATGACAAGTAGCGATTTAAAGGAGTAACCCTATTTCCCCTATTTGGCCCCGCCCCTCAGGCCCTGGGGGTTCAGAGTAAAAATTTATACAAACTCTGTTCACCTTCTGCCAAGGATGTTCCTGACCAAATTTGGTTCAAATTCATTCATAACTTCATGACTAGTAGCGATTTAAAAGAGTAACTCTATTTCCCCTATTTGGCCCCGCCCCTCAGGCCCATGGGGGTTCAGAGTAAAAATTTATACAAACTCTGTTCCCTTTCTGCCAAGGATGTTACTGACCAAATTTGGTTCAAATTCATTCATAACTTTATGACTAGTAGCGATTTAAAGGAGTAACCCTATTTCCCCTATTTGGCCCCGCCCCTCAGGTCCCTGGGGGTTCAGAGTAAAAATTTATACAAACTCTGTTCATCTTCTGCCAAGGATGTTCCTGACCAAATTTGGTTCAAATTCATTCATAACTTTATGACTAGTAGCGATTTAAAGGAGTAACCCTATTTCCCCTATTTGGCCCCGCCCCTCAGGCCCCTGGGGGTTCAGAGTAAAAATTTATACAAACTCTGTTCCCTTTCTGCCAAGGATGTTCCTGACCAAATTTGGTTCAAATTCATTCATAACTTTATGACTAGTAGCGATTTAAAGGAGTAACCCTATTTCCCCTATTTGGCCACGCCCCTCAGGCCCATGGGGGTTCAGAGTAAAAATTTATACAAACTCTGTTCCCTTTCTGCCAAGGATCTTCCTGACCAAATTTGGTTCAAATTCATTCATAACTTTATGACTAGTAGCGATTTAAAGGAGTAACCCTATTTCCCCTATTTGGCCCCGCCCCACAGGTCCCTGGGGGTTCAGAGTAAAAATTTATACAAACTCTGTTCATCTTCTGCCAAGGATGTTCCTGACCAAATTTGGTTCAAATTAATTCATAACTTTATGACTAGTAGCGATTTAAAGGAGTAACCCTATTTCCCCTATTTGGCCCCGCCCCTCAGGCCCCTGGGGGTTCAGAGTAAAAATTTATACAAACTCTGTTCCCTTTCTGCCAAGGATGTTCCTGACCAAATTTGGTTCAAATTCATTCATAACTTTATGACTAGTAGCGATTTAAAGGAGTAACCCTATTTCCCCTATTTGGCCACGCCCCTCAGGCCCATGGGGGTTCAGAGTAAAAATTTATACAAACTCTGTTCCCCTTCTGCCGAGGATGTTACTGACCAAATTTGGTTCAAATTCATTCATATTTAAAGGAGTAACCCTATTTCCCCTATTTGGCCCCGCCCATCAGGCCCCTGGGGGTTCAGAGTAAAAATTTATAAAAATTCTTTTCCCCTTCTGCCAAGGATGTTCCTGACCAAATTTGGTTCAAATTCATTCATAACTTTATGACTAGTAGCAATTTAAAGAAAAAGTTGACGGACGACGGACGACGGACGCCGGACGACGGACGACGGACGCTGCACCATGGCATAAGCTCACCGGCCCTTCGGGCCAGGTGAGCTAACAAGAGGCCCAATGGGCCTGTATCGCTCACCTGGCTCTACAGCAACTTTGAAGTTGATTGAGGTCATTTCTAAAGATACTATGTTGTTACCTCTTTATTCAAATATCATTGTAAGCTAGTTTTATTCATATTAAAAATTTTCTAGTCCTTCATTCCAGCATTCTATTGGCCTAATATCAGGTCTTGGAGGCTCTTGGCTATCGCAAAATTATTGTTTACACATTTAAGCCGATTTCACCACTGTGACCTTGAATGTAGGTCAAGGTCATTAATTTGAAAAAAATTGATAGCCCTTCACCCCAGCATGCTACAGGCCCAATATCAAGACCCTGGGCCTCTTGGTTATTGAGAAGAAGTCGTTTGAAGATTATAGCCTATTTGACCCATGTGACCTTGAATGAAGGTCAAGGTCATTTATTTGAACAAACTTTGTAGCCCTTAACCCCAGCATGCTTCAGGTTCAATATCAAGTCCCTGGGCCTCTTGGTTATTGAGAAGAAGTTGTTTGAAGATTATATCCTCTTTGACCCATGTGACCTTGAATGAAGGTCAAGGTCATTTATTTGAACAAACTTTGTAGCCCTTCACCCCAGCATGCTTCAGGCCCAATATCAAGTCCCTGGGACTCTTGGTTATTGAGAAGAAGTCGTTTGAAGATTATAGCCTATTTGACCCATGTGACCTTGAATGAAGGTCAAGGTCATTTATTTGAACAAACTTTGTAGCCCTTCACCCCAGCATGCTACAGGCCCAAAATCAAGTCCCTGGGCCTCTTGGTTATTGAGAAGAAGTCGTTTGAAGATTATAGCCTATTTGACTCATAAGACCTTGAATGAAGGTCAAGGTCATTTATTTGAACAAACTTTGTAGCCGTTTACCCCAGAATGCTACAGGCCAAATATCAAGTCCCTGGGCCTCTTGGTTATTGAGAAGAGGTCATTTGAAGATTATAGCCTATTTGACCCATGTGACCTTGAATGAAGGTCAAGGTCATTTATTTGAACAAACTTTGTAGCCCTTCACCCCAGCATGCTTCAGGCCTAATATCAAGTCCCTGGGACTCTTGGTTATTGAGAAGAAGTCGTTTGAAGATTATAGCCTATTTGACCCATGTGACCTTGAATGAAGGTCAAGGTCATTTATTTGAACAAACTTTGTAGCCCTTCACCTCAGCATGCTACAGGCCTAATATCAAGTCAATGGGCCTCTTGGTTATTGAGAAGAAGTCGTTTGAAGATTATAGCCTATTTGACCCATGTGACCTTGAATGAAGGTCAAGGTCATTTATTTGAACAAACTTTGTAGCCCTTCACCCCAGCATGCTACAGACCCAATATCAACTCCCTGGGACTCTTGGTTATTGAGAAGAAGTCAATTACAGATTTTAGCCTTTTTGACCCCTGTGACCTTGAATGAAGGTCAACTTTATTCATTTGAACAAACTTGGTAGCCCTTCACCCCAGCATGCTACAGGCCCAATATTAGGTCTCTGGGCCTTTTGGTTATTGAGAAGAAGTTGCTTGAATGGAAAAGTTGACGCCGGACAGAAGGACGGACGGCCAGACAGACGGAAGACGGACGCCGCGCTACGGCATAAGCTCACTTGCCCTTCGGGCAGGTGAGCTAAAAAATGTATTTACGTTTCCAGACATGACAGGTATCCCACGTGTATAAATGATGAATTAACTGATATGACATGACAACATATCTCCGGGAACTCCAGTTTCCTCCCACAGTAAGACCCCTGGTCGCTTCCATTTAGGCCAATAGGTGTGATTAATATGTTGGTATAACTTGTTTAGCAATTCAGCAAATGAATAAAGTTTACATATATATACAAGTACATGTATGATAACTTACTTTCAAGGAAGCAGGGATCAAGTAAGTTGATTAATTCATCTTGTTTCCCTTCCTCAGCCTCATGCAATGCCTGCAGAAATAAGTTAGACCAGTCCTTGTGTCTCCTTGGAATTCGATCCAATAGAACAATCGATGCTGCGATATTTCCACGACTGGTTTTCTCTGCCTCAATTTCTTCCTTATCCTGTTTATTGATGACACGGTGGCAAACCAAACTTTGAACCAAATTTACAGGGTCAAGCTTTTTTATGATATCTGGACTAAATAATTCTATTAACTGGCTGTGATACGTTGAGTCTGCACTCGCAATATTCATGTCTCCTTTTCTTAAAGCTTTGGCTAAATACTCATAATCTGTAACAGTACAGAAGAAGGAAATAAAAAAATGCATTGAATACCGTAAGTAACATGCATGTCATGCATGTTGTATTAGATACTAAGGTAAAAAGATTATTTACACTAATGATCAAAATCAGTCAAAACAATATAAACTACAAGAATGTATTATTATTTCCAAATTCAAATTATTCAATTTGACTCAATTACCTCCCTTCGGTGTAAGATTCTTAAGCTGCGAAACACTTGGCAAGCCACATGTTTGGCAACTTAAGAATCTTCCCCCTCGGGTTGAGATCCCCGTCTTACTCCCAAGGAAGTGAAAGATTTCATAAATCTCACCCCTCCCTCTCAGGATGAGATCTCTCTATCTCAACCCTCCACATCAAGATGAGATCTCTCACCTCTTCCTCTCAGGATGAGATCTCTTACTCTCAACCCTTTCCATCAGGATGAGATCACTCTATCTCACCCCTCAACATCAGGATGAGATCTCTCTATCTCACCCCTCTACATCAGGATGAGATCTCTCTATCTCACCCCTCAACATCAGGATGAGATCACTCTATCTCACCCCTCAACATCAGGATGAGATCTCTATCTCAACCATCAACATCAGGATGAGATCTCTCTATCTCAACCATCAACATCAGGATGAGATCTCTCTATCTCACCCCTCAACATCAGGATGAGATCTCTCTATCTCAACCATCAACATCAGGATGAGATCTCTCTTACCCTGGACAGGGATATCCTCAGTTTAACCGGGGTAAGATTTTCTTATCTCACCCTAGGAAAAAGACAAGCTACACACGCTCTTCTCATGTTCTCAACAATTGTATTTTGTCACGTCAACAATACCACGACGTCACAGCAACAGTACAATGATGTCGACGTTGACAATTCAATCACGTCACATCAACATTTCCTTGCATAGATGTAACGTCAATATTAGATACATAAGAGGGTAAACAGGGTAAGAGAAAAATATTCATTCACCCCCATGGAAGTGAGACAGGGGAATCTCAACCCTTGGGGTAAGATAATTAAGCTGCCAAACACGAGGGCTTGCTGAGTGTGTGGGAACTTAACAATCTCTCCCCGAGGGTTGAGATCCCCCTATCTCATCCCAAAAAGGGGTGAATGATTATTTTTCTCTTACCCTGTTTTCCAATCGTAGTGTGAACCAAATCCAAATGTATGTAAACAACAACATGTGGACGGCGGATGACTGTTGTGATAAGGCTGCAGCAGATGTTTTACACCTTACAATGTTGATTTCATACAAATATAATTCCCATAAGCTTGTCAAAAAGGACACCAAACACTCAGTTAACTCTAGTAATACATATTTTTATTTCTTTTGTGAATAATACTGATATTAACACTCAAATGTTCCGGGTCAGGTCATAGTGATGTCACCCTATAGAGAACAAGAGCATGTTCAAAGAGCATATGTAGCTTGTCTTTTCCCTAGGGTGAGATAAGAAAATCTCACCGCGGTAAAACTGCGGATATCTCTGTCCAGGGTAAGAGAACTCTCTATCTCACCCCTAAATTTATATAAGGGAGGTCAATGTGAGGATCTTTTATATACAAACCTGCTCGAGCTAGGCTGTCGACAAACTGCGACCACTTTCCCACTGTGTTGGTCTCTTTGATGACATCAAGAAGTTTTTCTGTTGCTTTGATATCTCCTGTTTGCTGTTTTATTTGTCTGATTTCTTGTTTTTTAGCTAAAAGAATTAGTATGAAATATAAATGTATCACATGATGGTTTTTTCTACATATACTAGAAATGCTGATTTTCTCATTGTCAAGAGATATGAAGAAATGAAGGATGAATTCCCAAACCACCAGTCTGTCAAAGCTAACTTAACGATTTGGAGGTATAATTTCGGTTTCATTATGACGTAGGTATGCTCTGTTGTTTTTAACACCACACTTCCAATACAAAATTACCATGGGTGATCAAAACATTTAAAACTGCTGACTATAACCTTTAAATCGAGGGCCACATCTTATCAATGGGGGCGTTCACTTTAGGATACTTATGGATATTTTTATTTGTCTGATTTCTTGTTTTTTAGCTAAAAGAATTAGTATGAAATATAAATGTATCACATGATGGTTTTTTCTACATATACTAGAAATGCTGATTTTCTCATTGTCAAGAGATATGAAGAAATGAAGGATGAATTGCAGCTCAAACACATGGGCTGGCATAATTCAACATCAATGATCAGTTCTTAGGTTTGATTTTCACATCTATCCTTAATGAAAACAGAACCCTTTTGTCAAAAATACATCTATGATTGAAAGAACAGGGAAAACACAATCCTGTCAAATGCTCTGACAGTGGAATTGACCTCGTATCCAGCATGATAATCCAGAACTTTACCTCTTGATCCATAGAAGTCTGCTCAGTCAGCAAAGTGACAGAGACTGTCTTTAACACTGTACAATGTACAATTAGCTACACCAACCCGTACGTTTCAGTACATATATGTAGTCACCTGTTATACATGTACGTATTTAGTACGTATTACTACTGTAAACAAATTATAATTTATAGGCCAAAACTAGTTGTGTGCTTAGCATGTTTATAAGTCAAAGGCCGACATTAGTCTTTATAATTAGTCAAGCTTTTACTTATAAACGTGCTAATATAAACTGTAATATAATTGTACATCAATGTAATGTTAAGGATAACGGTGCTGAGTCTCTCCTAGGCTCGAGTTCTGTCATTTACATTTACACAGAGACGTGATATACACGTCTCTGATTTACATGTATTGTATGTTCAATGTATTACAAAATGTGTAACAAATATATCATTTCACATGCAAATAATACATCCTGAGTGATACTACAGAATATAATTACATATATATCTTCAGTGTTCGTTGAAATATCAACAACAACACGTATTCGTCAACAATCATATGAGAGGATGTAAAAAAAAAACTATATGTGACGAAATCAAAAGGTTCAACTACGTAGTTGTAACGTTACCTTTGTCCTAAGTCTAATAACCCCAACAGCTCGGTGGCAATAACAGATTCTGCAATATGAGCTTTGTATAAATTGACTCTTTCTTCGATTTGCTCGTCGACAGACATCTCTGCTGTCGCCATCTTGTTATTTTCACTTCTGACAGTTTCAACGAAAACCCATCTACTCATCAAGTCCAGCTGGAAAACCCTTAGTCATGACGTCATTTTCGTGCTAAGTGCACGTAGTTTTACTTTCGTTTTCGCCAAAACGGAGAAGGTTTCGTTGTTGCATGCTTACAGATATATTTTTATGTGAATTACTGTAACATATTTAAGACACTTCTATAATAGAGTTTTCAGTATTCAGGCATATTAAAGATCGCATTTAAATTTTCTACTTTCATTTTCGTTAACTACACGTGACGTAGGATAGAAATCAAGTAAAAACCGTGACGCGGACGTCATTTGTATGAACACGCCTACACGAGTTCACACACCTCCGTGAAGTTGATTACTTATTCCTTATTCCATTACTTATTCGTTTCTCTTTACTAATTAACACTTTAAATGGTTCAAAACTAATTAATAAGCATCCCAATGCCCATTCCACCATTCCATATCCTATCCATACATATTTACTTGTTCAATTCCCCCATTACTTATTCGATTCTCTCGATTCAAAGTATGAAGCGTGGTGAATTTCATTGATTTTTTTAAAGTTCGAGTCAATTAAACAGGTGAGACCCACAATAATGTTATATTCATTTTTCACTGCAAGTGAGCTTATTAAGAATTTTCACTTTTTATACTTTTTTTTTCGGCTGACCTTAATATCAAGTATTGAAAATGTATTGTGACTGGCGATAATAAAAGAGTGTTGTAGAAATTGTGATGCGTTCATAAGATAGGCCTATACATACTGTTGCACTAAACGGGAACTGGGTTGCGCTGCCTAAAAGTTCTGGGATTTTAATCTCTTAAAGTGTATACACATTGTATCTATGCAACATTTTAAGTGTGATAAATTAAGGCAACTTCGCAATTTACATTATGGAGATACCTATAAAGTCATTCAAACCATTGTTCTGTACCGAAACTTGGTTGGTCCCCTCACACTTCTCCAATAAGGATATATAACCCCTGTCTGTATTTTTAAAAGTATTGCTTATCCCATAATGTAAGCATACTGTCGAAGAAATCAAACAGACCACCACACCCAGTCACATTGTACTGACAACGGGTGAATCCCACTCCAAAAATGCTGAGCGTTAAGCAGGAGCAATAACTACTAATAATTACGTCCCTACCTGCAGAAAAAAGGTTAAAATAGTACATGTAATATGAATGGACATATAGATAGCTAATAATAATGAATCACAACTTATTAGCAATCCATATACAGGTCGAAGAACGTGAAAAAAAAATCCTGGTAGAATCGGTTATTCGTAATCTCTTCTCTCTTTCCTAATGCCTGATTCGACGATACCTTGTTTCGGCTTTATAGTTGAGCATACAGTGACATAAATCGCACCCCAATGGACAAAGCCATAATTGGTCAACAGCCCTTCACAGTTTTTTGGTGGTTTTTTTTTCTCACTTTTCAAGCATTTTCATAAGAATGTTCTGTTCGATATTTCAGTATACACGGAAATTGACGTTAGAATGAAAAGAACACGAAAACCACCACGAAACATCTATATCTACAACACAGCCAATTGGGAAAATATAAAAACAAACCTCATCGACCTGAACAAAACACTTGACGAACAAACCGACCAAAGCACAAACAATCACTGGAATATATTCAAATCTACATTACAAGAATCTGTCAACAAACATATACCACAAAAACTCCTCACTTACAAACATCGACTCCCTTGGATAACACCCCCTCTTCGCCGCCTCATAAACTTGTCAAAACGCCTTCACTCCACGTCGAACAAACCATCAGCTGACACAAAAACACAAAAACACAAAGGCTGAATTACAACGCCAAATACGCAACGCACACCGCACCTATATTGAAGATGATCACAGACATACCAATAAACGAAACAGGCAAACCTCACACTAATAACAAATTCAACACAAAGAAACTGTTTTCATACATACGAACCATAAGAAAAGAAAACATTGACATCCCCGCACTCCGCAAAGAAGGACAGCTCACCACAGACATTACCGCAAAGGCAAACATACTAAATGAACAATTCCAATCTGCCTTCACCACAGAACATGACGAAAACATTCCAGACAAAGGACCCTCACCACACCCTATATACCAGAAATACAACTCACTAGCAATGGTATAGACAAATTACTTCACAACATAAATCCCGACAAAGCGTCAGGACCAGATCAAATCCATGGCAAAATCCTTAAAGAACTTAGGCACACCATAGCTTCTATCCTCACCAAAGTTTTCAACACATCACTTGACACAAACACGCTACCACACGACTGGAAACATGCACATGTCAGCACCATCTATAAGAAAGGAGACAATTACAACCACACAAACTACCGTCACATATCACTTACCTGCATCACATGTAAACTCATGGAACATGTCATAATAAGCACTATAATGAAACACTTAGAGAGCAATAACATTTTATACAACTTACAACACGTATTTCGTCCTTCAAGATCTTGTGAAACACAACTTACTACATTCATCCATGACCTTGCACAAAATGCTTACACAAACACACAAACAGACATCATCATTATGGACTTTGTCAAAGCCTTTGACAAAGAGGGGCCGTGGTGGCGGAGTGGTTAAGGTGTCCCGAAACTTTAACACTAGCCCTCCACCTCTGGGTTGCGAGTTCGAAACCTACGTGGGACAGTTGCCAGGTACCGACCGTAGGTCGGTGGGTTTTCTCCGGGTACTCCGGCTTTCCTCCACCTCCAAAACCTGGCACGTCCTTAAATGACACTGGCTGTTAATAGGACGTTAAACAAAAACAAAACAAAAACCTTTGACAAAGTACCACACAAAAGATTTCAGTACAAACTCAAATTTTATGGGATTACAGGGAACACACTCGCAAGGATAACAGACTTCTTAACACGCCGCACCCAAACAGTAGTACTTGAAGGGAAACACTCGGATAAAATACCAGTAACATCAGGAGTACCTCAAGGAACCTGTTTGGGCCCCATACTCTTCCTCATTTATATCAATGATTTACCAGACTACATCAAACACAGCACCCTCAGACTATTTGCATATGACAGCATCATTTACAAAACAATACATAACATCATCGTTAGACCCAAATTAGAGCACTGCTCCTCCATATGGGACTCTCACAACACAAGTCAAACAAACCAGTTACAAAAAATACAACGCAGAACAGCACGATACGTACGAAAACAGACACCACAAGATATGCTAGACAACTTAAATTGGCCATCACTACAAACAAGAAGACTACAAACAAGACTCGTTCTATTTTACAAAATCATACACCAACGTGTATCCATAGAATACAGCAACATCCTTCACCCAACATACTCTAGAACCATACAAGCACACCCCTACACTTACAAACAAATATCTGTTACCAAGGACACATATAAATTATCCTTCTTTCCTCACACAATTACACAATGGAACCTCCTCCCGGTAGCAGCAGTATACAATGCACCTCACTAGAGGGCTTCAAGGCACACATACCACACTCAGTCCTTGAACCCCTCATAAACAAACACTAGGTCACAATAAACTTTTATCCTTTTAACCATACAATAAAAAAAATCTTTTTATTAGCGCCCCTGTGCACCCCCACACTCCCATAATCATCATCATTGACGGAGGCGAGTCAGAAGAAGAAGACTTTTCAGAGGCAATATAAATGTACGTGCTAAAGTAATTACACTACAAAGCATAAAACACGAGAGAAAACAACAAACAATAGGCTATAGAAGAAGCGAAAAAAACTATCCGAATTCTGAAACGATTTGACGAATCCCAAAAGATTACTATAAGTCCATCTGCTGGAATCAACCCCAACACCGCCACTCGACTTGATAACTCAAGTGGATACGGAACTCCCTTTTATGGAGAATCCGGAACAGAAATTTCAATCTCCTTCGAAAACTGGTCCACAGTCCAACAAGATAAACGGCGCACTGACCCGCGTACAACTCGCCCTACTGCATTATTTGTCTCTGGTTGTGATGGGTTACGCAGAGTGAACGGTTATCAGATGGACATTGGCCTAAATGTACCTGACGTGCACCCTACACGTCATATACCAATCCACAAGGAATTCCCTATAAAGTCTAAGTCTAGCAACGTCCAACAACAGGGGGCTACATGCCAAACACCATTACTCACCCAAGCGAGTATCCGACTCCTGGAGACTTCTGAAGGCGCCCATCCGATACTAGTCGAACAGACAGGGCCTATAATCCTCCCAGCTAGTCTGTTCCACACGCAACAAGGCATCACTAAATTACGTACACCTCAGCTGGGAACAATTCCACTACCCAGGAACACCGTCTCTCCCGAGAATCCGTTTTGATGGGGAGGCCAGGTATTTTACCATCCAACAATATCACCACCAATAGGATAAGGATCTGAGATAACCATCAGAACACACCTAAAACACGAGGATATCATGAAACCAAATTCTTCCTGATTGTGTCCGACAACTGTATGTACATTGAGACAATATCTCTGGCGGTCAATGATCTGTTTCAAGTGAGAAAATCTGTGAAGATGTTTGCGACACACTGACAGGAGTAGGAAAGTCAGTAGATAGAGCAATGTCTCCTGCACAAGTGCCTTGTTGATACGGGGGGAATTGCAATCCTATGGAGTATGGAGTAAAATCATTAGCCATCACATTCCTCCAATCAAAGATGGAGGATCCAGACAACAAGCTACTGGAGATATAAGAAAGTACGCGTACTGTAACTTAGGGGGGTGGGGCCGGGGGGTACGGAGGAAAATGGGAAGGCCACTTAAACTGAAGATATCTAGTACTGACTTTGTACACTGTACAAAAGGCTGGAGAGACGTTCGTGCACCCTAACGGAAAAGACTTCCACGGAATATTTCGTCCATCCTAGGATAATATTACCACTCATGTGTCGGAACACTACCATGTACTAGTCAGAGTGTAAGGAAAAGTTGGCTGGTACTCCTGCAACAGTGGGAAAACATCAAGCAGCAAAAGTCAGTGGAAAACGGTAGGTTCGGACATGCAAGATGCACTAGTAACAGACTGTCTGAAGGTCACACAGTCAGCCCTGATTCTAAGTTCTCTATCGACAAAGCTGTGAACGATGTAAATAATGTGCTGAAGCAGGCGGCCACAAACGACATCATAGGTTCAAAGTAGTGAAAAGAACAACACCGGTGTAGCAACCCGCTTGCCCCCTCCCTCTTGGCTCACAAAAAGCCCAAAGATCCAACCTAAGGGACTTATACGGAATAGCACAGAGGATAGAGCGGAATATTGGATAGCCTGGAAAATGGGAAACCATAGAGGAAAGCTAGATGGCGGTTTCAGGGAAGTAAGTGTTGGGAACAAAACCTACAGCGGAGATAGAGAGTCCTCACTATGATGGGTTTCCCTACTTCTCCACTCTCGCATCAAAGACTTGCACATTTGGATTAGCTGCGAAACATGTTATCAAAGCAGAGATTGGAACCGCAATCATCTAATGTGACATCATTAATGCCATCTTAGAATCGGGGCACATTCCTACCTGATTGACGGAAGGAACTATCGCTCCCGTCTACAACAGGGAAAGCATGTGTGGAGCCAAAAACTATGGAGAGAGCACCATCACCCCGCTTCTGACTAGTTATTTCCAGGCCTCTTGTGTTATTAAAGTGAGATATTTCTCTACACTATTCTGTAACTGTAACCGTCCGGTATTTGGTGTGTGTGGATCAGTGTAGGGGTGTGAGTATGTGTGTGGAATGTGAAGATTTGTTGAATATGTAATTTGTTTACTCTGTGCAGCATCAGCATCAACACTTTCCTCCGATGCGGCTGGATTGTCCTTTTATTCTTCGTGCACTTACAGTGTTCTTCAGATGTCACAACAAATTTGTGCAAATACAAAGTTACAAATGTCCGTGCGGTGTAGTTTTCTTTATTTTCCTCTCAATAGTCCAAAACTCCACTCAACAAGATTTCTTGTAGCAGAGTGCCTGGCATTGTAATTTTATTGAAGATGTGTTTTATTCCCAGTGTGCCGATGTAATTTGATAGTGACAATAGTTCAAAGATTAAATAATAAAATAAATTGATCTTTTTTGAAATTTTAACAGGCCTGTGATGTCTTTTATGGTCATTATGAATGACAATGACAGTTACTACTAAAGTAGTAGCATAGTCGGTGAGAGTGAGAGTTAAACTGATCTGTCGAGGCACTTTAATTCTTCGCCAATTAACAACCGACTATCAATAATAAGCTGTAGTAGTAATTCGTTCTCCACCATCAATAATGAGCTGCAGGAGTAATTCGTCCTCCACCATCAATAATGAGCTGCAGTAGTAATTCGTTCTCCACCATCAATAATGAGCTACAGTAGTAATTCGTTCTCCACCATCAATAATAAGCTGTAGTAGTAATTCGTTCTCCACCATCAATAATGAGCTGCAGTAGTAATTCGTCCTCAACCATCAATAATGAGCTGCAGTAGTAATTCGTTCTTCACCATCAATAATGAGCTGCAGTAGTAATTCGTCCCCCACCATCAATAATGAGCTGCAGTAGTAATTCGTCCTCTACCATCAATAATGAGCTGCAGTAGTAATTCGTTCTCCACCATCAATAATGAGCTGTAGTAGTAATTCGTCCTCTACCATCAATAATGAGCTGCAGTAATAATTCGTTCTCTACCATCAATAATAAGCTGCAGTAGTAATTCGTCCTCAACCATCAATAATGAGCTGCAGTAGTAATTCGTTCTCCACCATCAATAATAAGCTGCAGTAATAATTCGTTCTCTACCATCAATAATGAGCTGCAGTAGTAATTCGTTCTCCACCATCAATAATAAGCTGCAGTAATAATTCGTTCTCTACCATCAATAATGAGCTGCAGTAGTAATTCGTTCTTCACCATCAATAATGAGCTGCAGTAGTAATTCGTTCTCCACCATCAATAATAAGCTGCAGTAATAATTCGTTCTCTACCATCAATAATAAGCTGCAGTAGTAATTCGTTCTTCACCATCAATAATGAGCTGCAGCAGTAATTCGTTCTCTACCATCAATAATGAGCTGCAGTAGTAATTCGTCCTCTACCATCAATAATGAGCTGCAGTAGTAATTCGTCCTCCACCATCAATAATGAGCTGCAGGAGTAATTCGTCCTCCACCATCAATAATGAGCTGCAGTAGTAATTCGTTCTCTACCATCAATAATGAGCTGCAGCAGTAATTCGTTCTCTACCATCAATAATGAGCTGCAGTAGTAGTTCGTCCTCCGCCATCAATAATGAGCTGCAGTATTAATTCGTTCTCCACCATCAATAATGAGCTCCAGTAGTAATTCGTCCTCTACCATCAATAATGAGCTGCAGTAGTAATTCGTTCTTCACCATCAATAATGAGCTGCAGTAGTAATTCGTCCCCCACCATCAATAATGAGCTGCAGTAGTAATTCGTTCCCTACCATCAATAATGAGCTGCAGTAGTAATTCGTCTTCCACCATCAATAATGAGCTGCAGTAGTAATTCGTTCTCTACCATCAATAATGAGCTGCAGTAGTAATTCGTTCTCTACCATCAATAATGAGCTGCAGTAGTAATTCGTCCTCTACCATCAATAATGAGCTGCAGTAATAATTCGTCCTATAACATCAATAATGAGCTGCAGTAGTAATTCGTCCCCCACCATCAATAATGAGCTGCAGTAGTAATTCGTATCCACCATCAATAATGAGCTGCAGTAGTAATTCGTCCTCAACCATCAATAATGAGCTGCAGTAGTAATTCGTTCTTCACCATCAATAATGAGCTGCAGTAGTAATTCGTCCCCCACCATCAATAATGAGCTGCAGTAGTAATTCGTTCTCTACCATCAATAATGAGCTGTAGTAGTAATTCGTTCTCCACCATCAATAATGAGCTGCAGTAGTAATTCGTCCTCAACCATCAATAATGAGCTGCAGTAGTAATTCGTTCTTCACCATCAATAATGAGCTGCAGTAGTAATTCGTCCCCCACCATCAATAATGAGCTGCAGTAGTAATTCGTTCTCTACCATCAATAATGAGCTACAGTAATAATTCGTTCTCTACCATCAATAATGAGCTACAGTAGTAATTCGTCCTCTACCATCAATAATGAGCTACAGTAATAATTCGTTCTCCACCATCAATAATGAGCTGCAGTAGTACTTCGTTCCCTACCATCAATAATGAGCTGCAGTAGTAATTCGTCCTCCACCATCAATAATAAGCTGCAGTAATAATTCGTTCTCTACCATCAATAATGAGCTGCAGTAGTAATTCGTCCTCTACCATCAATAATGAGCTGCAGTAGTAATTCGTCCTCCACCATCAATAATGAGCTGCAGGAGTAATTCGTCCTCCACCATCAATAATGAGCTGCAGTAGTAATTCGTTCTCTACCATCAATAATGAGCTGCAGGAGTAATTCGTCCTCAACCATCAATAATGAGCTGCAGTAGTAATTCGTTGTACACCATCAATAATGAGCTGCAGTAGTAATTCGTCCTCTACCAGCAATAATGAGCTGCAGTAGTAATTCGTTCTCTACCATCAATAATGAGCTACAGTAACAATTCGTCCTCCACCATCAATAATGAGCTGCAGTAGTAATTCGTCCTCTACCATCAATAATGAGCTGCAGTAGTAATTCGTTCTTCACCATCAATAATAAGCTGCAGTAGTAATTCGTCCCCCACCATCAATAATGAGCTGCAGGAGTAATTCGTCCCCCACCATCAATAATGAGCTGCAGTAGTAATTCGTTCTCTACCATCAATAATGAGCTGCAGCAGTAATTCGTTCTCTACCATCAATAATGAGCTGCAGTAGTAGTTCGTCCTCCGCCATCAATAATGAGCTGCAGTATTAATTCGTTCTCCACCATCAATAATGAGCTCCAGTAGTAATTCGTCCTCTACCATCAATAATGAGCTGCAGTAGTAATTCGTTCTTCACCATCAATAATGAGCTGCAGTAGTAATTCGTCCCCCACCATCAATAATGAGCTGCAGCAGTAATTCGTCCTCTACCATCAATAATGAGCTGCAGTAGTAATTCGTTCTTCACCATCAATAATGAGCTGCAGTAGTAATTCGTCCCCCACCATCAATAATGAGCTGCAGTAGTAATTCGTTCTCTACCATCAATAATGAGCTGCAGTAGTAATTCGTCCTCCACCATCAATAATGAGCTGCAGTAGTAATTCGTCCTCTACCATCAATAATGAGCTGCAGTAGTAATTCGTCCTCTACCATCAATAATGAGCTGCAGTAGTAATTCGTTCTCTACCATCAATAATGAGCTGCAGTAGTAATTCGTCCTCTACCATCAATAATGAGCTGCAGTAATAATTCGTCCTATAACATCAATAATGAGCTGCAGTAGTAATTCGTCCCCCACCATCAATAATGAGCTGCAGTAGTAATTCGTCCCCCACCATCAATAATGAGCTGCAGTAGTAATTCGTATCCACCATCAATAATGAGCTGCAGTAGTAATTCGTCCTCAACCATCAATAATGAGCTGCAGTAGTAATTCGTTCTTCACCATCAATAATGAGCTGCAGTAGTAATTCGTCCCCCACCATCAATAATGAGCTGCAGTAGTAATTCGTTCTCTACCATCAATAATGAGCTGTAGTAGTAATTCGTTCTCCACCATCAATAATGAGCTGCAGTAGTAATTCGTCCTCAACCATCAATAATGAGCTGCAGTAGTAATTCGTTCTTCACCATCAATAATGAGCTGCAGTAGTAATTCGTCCCCCACCATCAATAATGAGCTGCAGTAGTAATTCGTTCTCTACCATCAATAATGAGCTACAGTAATAATTCGTTCTCTACCATCAATAATGAGCTACAGTAATAATTCGTTCTCTACCATCAATAATGAGCTACAGTAGTAATTCGTCCTCTACCATCAAAAGAGCTACAGTAATAATTCGTTCTCCACCATCAATAATGAGCTGCAGTAGTACTTCGTTCTCTACCATCAATAATGAGCTGCAGTAGTAATTCGTCCTCCACCATCAATAATAAGCTGCAGTAATAATTCGTTCTCTACCATCAATAATGAGCTGCAGTAGTAATTCGTCCTCTACCATCAATAATGAGCTGCAGTAGTAATTCGTCCTCCACCATCAATAATGAGCTGCAGGAGTAATTCGTCCTCCACCATCAATAATGAGCTGCAGTAGTAATTCGTTCTCTACCATCAATAATGAGCTGCAGGAGTAATTCGTCCTCAACCATCAATAATGAGCTGCAGTAGTAATTCGTTGTACACCATCAATAATGAGCTGCAGTAGTAATTCGTTCTCCACCATCAATAATGAGCTGCAGTAGTAATTCGTCCTCTACCATCAATAATGAGCTGCAGTAGTAATTCGTTCTCCACCATCAATAATGAGCTGCAGTAGTAATTCGTTCTCCACCATTTCTTTAGGCAGTGTAAAGTCACTGCACATTACCTATGTTTATGGTCGTCGTATGTAGGTTAGAGCATCTGAGGACGAAGCGTTCTCTTGTCTCATACAGGGGAGTCCACATGTGGTCCCTTCTATTCTCTTCTGTCGTTCACAATATCTTTGATATTTGAATGGTCTGTTCAAGTTCATTGAACTTTTCCTTCTAACTCCATGGTGTATTTTCCTATTAAGCTTTACTTGCCATTGTCTGAGCTCTATCCCTGTTGGGGGCCGCGATAGCTCAGTCGGTTAAAGCGCCGGCCTCGTAATCTCAGATAAAGTCCTGAGGTGCGTGGTTAGACGCTCCTTAATCGAGTCCGTTTGTGTTTCCCGGGAAGTTGAGAAACGGGCCAGTATCTGTTGTCGTAGTTGTATCTGCTCTGGAAGGCATACGACGGACCTCGCGTATGTTGTTCAGTGAGGTAGTTACCAACTACTTCAATGAGACCCCGCCTCAAAATGACCCTGGCGATAAACCCAACAAACAAACTATCTCTGTGAGTGAGCTACCACCATCCATTTTATGTCTGTTCGCATCTGGAGCTTGAGAGTTCTGTTGCTGGTCAAACCGAATCTAGTTACTTATGGTGTTCCGATTGGTTGTGTTGGACGTGGAGGTAAATTGATAATACGATTCGTCCTCTCTATGAAACAAGCTGTACGCTTAGAGTATCCCTGATACGCCGCTAATCACAGGCGGTAAATGTTTCCAAAACATGGATTATTTAACAATGGACCAATCGGGAAATTATCACGGCAGATTCCGCCTCAATTACGATTTCAACAATTCGACAAACTTCACGATAGATTTATAAGTACATGTATTTTGGAACTGAAAGACAAAACCACAATAATATAAGTTGAAGTGATAACGTATTTCTGAAGAAATAGTGATATTAAACAACTGTCAAAATAGAAGATAGTAACCTTTTTGTTTTCCAATCAGTCTCCAAATTCAATACGCACAACTTAGATACATAGGTGAACCAACGTACAAAAATTTAAGACTGATTCATGGAGAGCTTTCTGAGAAATGGTGATAACAAACTTCAATTGTTGTCACCTGTAAGGCATTTTGTTTTCTGAACAGTCTAAAAGGTGACCGCCTTATGTTCCGCATGCCCTATAGTACTAACTTCCTATAGTCCGAAGGCCAGATAGTCCGAAAATAGGTTATATTGCCACGTGGATAAATGGCTATATACATGTACGAATGGGTTCCCTTTCATAACGTGCGTCATTTTTTACTTCTTGTGTTTACGCGACAGCAACTTAGGCTGTTTTCGCATGCCACGCATGATTTTTCTCTTTTGATCGCGCCATTTCTGTTGAATTTTTTTCGCGCCAAGCCTTTTATTTTTGAAAGTTTCCTCTGAAGCATTTGACATTGAATCTGTAATTAACTAATTACTGATTTTTGAAAAGAACATTTAGAAGAAAATCAAAGTACTTAAAGTACTGAAGACACAAACGAAAACAAATTATTTTAACTGCTTTTGTTTAGTGGGGACATGGTCAACTTTGTATGGAACATCACCAATACCTGACTAGGACAAAATATTGGCAAGAAAAGAAATTCATATCTACTTTTGATTGCAAGTGCGTCTTGGCAGCTAATTGTCAGAATAGGTACTCAGGTAATCTTATTTGACATCTTCAATGGGTTAATGTATACGTAGTTGTAGATGTAATATGAAGGTCCTAGATTACCTGTAAAATTAATGAGGCCTTTCTTTTCAAACTTTTGAGGATCCCATGCCTATAAGCGCTTCACAAATTATCATTATCATTAGCCATTGAAAAGATATTTATACATTTGATGTAGCGCCCCATCTAGCTACCAGCTTTTAGATAAGAGAGAGCTCAGGTTAAAAACACTTGTGTGATTGTTTTAGGATTTTATCGTGTGTGTGAGCCCTGGTTTGAATGATGTTATGTCAAGGTTTTGAATGATATTTTGTGGCAGATTGTTCTATCCCTTCAGTACCTTCTGTAAAATAGCGATAACAAACTTCAATTGTCCAAATCCAAGATGGCTGCCTGTCGGCCATGTTGTTTTCCGATTAGTCTCAAAATGCAATATGCATAACTAGGCACCGAGGGGAACCTACTTATGAAATTTGAAAAAGATCCCGTCAATACTTTCTGAGAAATAGTGATAACAAACTTCAATTGACAAAATCCAAGATGGCTGCCTGTCGGCCTTATTGTTTTCCGATTGGTATCAAAATGCAATATGCATAACTCATGTTAGCACCAAGAGGAACCTACATATGAAATTTGAGAAAGATCAATTCAGTGCTTTCTGAGAAATAGCAATAACAATCTTCAATTGTCAAAACCTAAGATGGCTGCCTGTCGGCCATATTGTTTTCCGATTGGTCTCAAAATGCAATATGCATAACTAGAAACCAAGAGAAACTTATATATGAAATTTTAGATCCCTTCAATACTTTGAGAAATAGCGATAACAAGAATTGTTTACGGATGGAGGGACGGATGGACCACGGACGCAGGGCGATTTGAATAGCCCACTATCTGATGATGGTGGGTTAAAAACACCTGGGTCTGATAAACAGACTCTAGAGGCGTAGAATGCAGATGTAGACAGGGCAGGGTATACCATCACGACAGGCACATTAAACTAAGCACTATATTCAAAACTTAGAATTACATGCTCATATCAGCTCAGACTTGAGACAGTTTCTTAATCGCTCATTAGAGTGAACATGATTTTCATATAGCACTCTACGTTATATGTTTACACTCCATACTGTGTAGCTACAAATAATCTATACAACAAAAACACATTCATTCACATGTACAGTTCAAATCAATTTGAAGTGGAATTTTGTTTTTCACTTATGTACATTGCATCAAATATTCTCCGCAATAGTATATGTACCATATACATAACTGTAACTGCATGATACATATATATGTGTATGGTATATATCATGTTAATTAATGTTAGTGAGATGTGAATGTAGCTATATGTATTGATATCATCGATTTCAAAATCAGTTTTTTTTTTAATCTGCAGCATCTGTCAGATGAAAATGTAGTTCGAATGCCCAAACTGGATGAACTGTACATGTAGTAGCATTCTTCAAAGTCCATTATAAATGCTTTTCATACAAATATATTTCTTTCAATTGTTCATGTGTTTAAATTATTAGAACACTGAAGTAATTTTTATTTCCATAAAAATGGAAGTACTGCTTATCTTTTAAACTAAATTGGATATTGATAAGATAAATTTGCCAAAATGTTAAAAATCAAACCTTATTAAGTAGAATCTAAACAGTTGTAAATGGCTAAGCCCACTATTCTTAACAACAAAATTACTTATTTTGATTCTCTGTCAAATATAATCAGGTTACTTGAAGACTTTGTCAGAAAAGTTAACACATATATACATTATCAATAGTTGCTTTAATTAAATTAATCTGAATTTGAACAGTAAACCGACTTAACAATTTAAATGAAAAAAAATGTGTTTTCACCATTGACCATAATTGATAAGAAGAAAATAATTATTTAACTCAACCTATGATATAGTATGTAACAGCCATCAAGACAATACTATTATCTTTAGTCATGCCAAGTTATTTCACAATAGGATATATGTTTTACACATTTTTGTTGTTTAGAAGAATAATGAACTTAGTTATTTTTGCTGTTCTTCTCAAATAATATGTACTAGTGTTGTAAAGAAAAAAAGATTAAATAATAATAATAAATCTAAGTTATAATAAATTATTTGCATTGATTTATCAATACTTTACTGTGCATTAGTTTAAAGGTTAATTTAATTCAGAAGCTGAAATGATTTAAGACAGAAAAAAACGCAGATGTAGGAATATAACATTTCCACTGCCTTTAAATATCTCTGGTTAAATTTAGCAATCAGTACATTTCCATGAAAAATGGTGTTTTCTAAAGAGTTACTGCCCTTTAACCGTCCCTGAAGCGTTCAAAACTCCACCAAACATGATAAAGGTCTATGTAGATGTACATCGTAGACCCCTTTCTTTTTCATAATATGCTTCGACTGTTATGTAATATTTCAAATGATAATGATAGATCATTTTCTATTTTTTTTTTAAACCATCACGAATATTAGAAAAAAAAAGAATCAGTCGCTATAATCAGAGACATATATACAGATGTATATATGTCTCTGCTATAATTAGAGATGAAATTTTCAGTGACGTCTACATCTGCATGCAGACAGCCACGTTAATGCGGTACGCGTTCTGTAAACGAAAAACTTCATGTGCATTACGTAGGATATAATCAATAGATCCGAAGTCAATATTAATATTCACAAGTCCATTTGACATTTCGAAACCCTATTCAGTGAGAATTTAACTTTTTATTTGCAAACATGCGTATGGTACTCGACTGCCGTTGTTGTGATATTGTCATGATGAATAGACAACTTTTTTTCTTTCGTAAAAAAACATCTATATAATCTAACCATCTGCAGACTACATCAATCACATGCAAGTTAATATTTCAGTGAGAAAATGACAGTCAAAGTTGGGTTTGATCACCTACTCTTGCTTTTATTATTGTTTACATTACTGAAAGATGGCGGACGAAATCGGATGCTGGATGAGTGATTTTCAATGTACAAAATAACAACGATATTCCGACGAAACTTTATCAATATTATAACCCATTCAGTAACATGCCACCAAAGAAAAACAGAAACATAGATGTCGATGATGAAAATTCAGCGTGATGTTAGTAGATTTTTCTTCCGGGTCACAGGTAAGCAACAATATGGCGCCAGCGAAAAGTCGATTGTATCATTCCGCGTGAAATCTAATGCGTTCAACGCGGAAAAATATTCTTACGTATCATCGACAGAACATACTTAATTAAATACTTTTAAAACTATCTATTTGTGAGGTTCTGTTGTTTTGTCATATATCTAACGAAACTGCAGTGTTGCATTTGACTCCGTAAGTCACGGGACTATTTTTTTTTTGCGATAGAATATGATTGTGAAGTGGCAGTGGAAGTTGTGTCAGAGCGAACGAAAATGCCAAAAAAAACCCACATTGCCCTGTCAGCTTCTAAAATACAACAAAGCAAAAGGTGATTTTTTTTAATAGCTGAACTTCACTGTATGTCATTTTTTATCGTGAAGTTAAACAAATATTTACTGCATAACATTACGGAGTTACTGTAAAGCAACGTTTAGATTGGCCAACAGCAGTATCCGCCAGAGGCCTCAAAAGCGCTGACATAGACTCAAACTTACGTTTGTGTCTACGTTTGTGTCAACAAAACAAAAGGTGATTTTTTTATAGCTGAACTTTACTATACGTCATTTTTTATCGTGAATATTTACGATATTTACAAATATTTACTGCATATCATTACGGAGTTACTGTAAAGCAACGGTTAGATTGGCCAAGGCAGTATCCGCCAGAGGGCATCGTAGATTTTGTCAGCTACACCTCAAAAGCGCTGACATAGACTCAAACTTACGTTTGTGTCAAAAAGATAATTTAAGTAACAATTTCAGTAATTTAAACAGTAATGTTGACATAAATCTATTTATCAACATTACCATACAACATGCATTGCAATTGATGTTAATCTATTTTCGGGCCTTTGGACTATTGAGCCTTCGGACTGACGGTCATTCGGAATATAAGGGTGTCACCCTCTAAAATCAATATGCACTAGGGACCAAGGGGAACCCTATTACTTATGAAAAAGATTCATTAAACACTTTCCGAGAAAACGCTGAAACAGACTCAATCTGTCAACATTTTAAATGGCTGCCTGTCGGCAATTTTGTTTTCCAACTAAAAACTCAATATGCATAACTAGAGACCCAGGGGAACCTTCATAATTATGTAATTTGAAAAGATTGATTAAATAGTTCCTAAGAAGTTGTGGTAGTAAACTTCAACCTGTTACAATTCAAAATATTCTCCTGATGTCCATCGTGTTTTCCACGCAGTCTCAAAATGGAACATGCACAGCTATGAACCAAGGGAAACCTACAGATGACAAGAGATCCCAGAGGGATCTTGGCGCCCACCATTGAATGATCTTCATAGGTTCCATGTCAGATTGATCTTTTCTCTACTTTTCCCTTCATTTTACTAATCTGTGCAAATTTAGACATCCCTCCAGTACTTTTCAAACAAGGGAATCCTAGCTATATAAGAAATTTGAGATTTAACGATAATGGCTGTTTGTTTGCCAGGTTGTTTTCCGGACAGACTGGTCCAAAAATGCAATGCAAGTGACCAAGGGGAACCTACTTATGAAATTTGAGAAAGATCCATTCAGTACTTTGAGAAATAGAGATAACAAACTTCAATTGTCAAAATCCAAGATGGCGGTCTGTCGGCCATATTGTTTTCCAATTGATCTCAAAATGCAATAAGCATAACGAGGCATTAAGGGGAACCTCCATATGAAATTTGAGAAAGATCCCTTCAGTACTTTTTCAGAAATAGCGATAATAAACTTCAATTGTCAAAATCCAAGATGGCTGCCTGTCGGCCATGTTGTTTTCAGATTGGTTTCAAAACGCAATATGCATAACTAGTCACCAAGGGGAACCTTCATATGAAATTTGAGAAAGATCCATTCAGTACTTTCTCAGAAATAGCGATAACAAACTTCAATTGTCAAAATCCAAGATGGCTGCCTGTCGGCCATTTTGTTTGCCGATTGGTCTCAAAATGCAATATGCATAACTAGGCACCAAGGGGAACCTACATATGAAATTTGAGAAAGATCCCTTCAGTACTTTCTCAAAAATAGCGATAACAAACTTCAATTGTCAAAATCCAAGATGGCTGCCTGTCGGCCATGTTGTTATCCGATTGGTCTAAAAACGCAATATGCATAACTAGGCACCAAGGGGAACCTACATATGAAATTTGAGAAAGATCCCTTCAGTACTTTCTCAAAAATAGAGATAACAAACTTCAATTGTCAAAATCCAAGATGGCTGCCTGTCGGCCATTTTGTTTTCCGATTGGTCTAAAAATGCAATATGCATAACTAGGCACCAAGGGGAACCTACATATGAAATTTGAGAAAGATCCTTTTAGTACTTTCTCAGAAATAGCGATAACAAACTTCAATTGTCAAAATCCACGATGGCTGCCTGTCGGCCATTTTGTTTTCCGATTGGTCTCAAAATGCAATATGCATAACTAGGCACCAAGGGGAACCTACATATGAAATTTGAGAAAGATTCTTTCAGTACTTTCTGAGAAATAGCGATAACAAGAATTGTTTACGGACGGAGGGACGGACGGACGGACGGACGGACGACGGACCACGGACGCAGGGCGATTTGAATAGCCCACCATCTGATGATGGTGGGCTAAAAATTGAAAATGATCTACATGTATAAGGAATTTTCTGACAACTAGCGATGACAAACTTTAACCTGTCCAAATTCAAAATGACTATTTCTCATGCCATTTTGTTTCAGATCACTCAAAATTCAATAAACACAACTACATGTAGTGACCATGGGGAATCTACATATTAAATTTATAGAAAATTCAATTCAGTACTTTCCGAGAAACAGTGGCAACAAACTTCAACCTGTCAAAATTCAAAATGGCCTCTTCTCGGCCATTTTGTTTTCGATCAGTCTCAAAATTCAATATGCACATTTAAGGACCATGGGAAATCTACATATACCATTTGAGAAAGTTCCATACAGTACTCTATGAGTAATAGTGTTAACAAGAATTATTTACAGATAAATGGACAAAGCCAAAGGCAATTTGAATGAAGTCACTAGAGATTTGGCAAACATTTTCTATAAAAAGTAACTAAAGCCTTCACCTGAGCACTCACCTTCACCTGAAATACGAACTTGACCATTATATGAACTTATATCAAAATCTGTTTTAAAATGAAGTCACTTGAGTGCTAATAAACAGGTAAACATTTGTACAAATGGAAAGCCATATCCTCTCCCGACTTCTTAATGCACACCAGACATTTATCTGTCAGAATGTCCAAGTCTGGTGTCAGAACCAGTGGAAACTTGGGCTATCTATCTCTGTACCTGACAGCCAAATATCAGAAGCCTAAGTCAGTTTTCAAGACAAAGTTTAAAGAAAAGCTGATGTATAGACCATCAGGACAAGAGACAGTGTATTGTACCACAGTGTGTGGCCCATAACCCTGGGTATTCTGACAGAGACTTCTTCTCAAAAGTCCTGTCTACATTTGTACTAACACCTAGATTTAGCTTTCTTTCTTTATCATCCGTCTTTGCTTCCCTGTAATGGAAGTGCTGTGTGCTAAAATTGCTTCCCTGTATTGGAAGTGATGTGTGCTAAAATTGCTTCCCTGTATTGGAAGTACTGTGTGCTAAAATTGCTTCCCTGTATTGGAAGTGCGGTGTACTAAAATTGCAACCCTGTATTGGAAGTACAGTGTACTAAATTTGCTTCCCTGTATTGGAAGTGCTGTGTATATGCTAAAATTGCTTCCCTGTATTGAAAGTGTAGTGTGCTAAATATTTCTTCCCTGTATTGGAAGTGCTGTGCGCTAAAATTGCTACCCTGTATTGGAAGTACTGTGTGCTAAAATTGCTTCCCTGTATTGGAAGTGCTGTGTGCTAAAATTGCTTCCCTGTATTGGAAGTGCTGTGTGCTAAAATTGCTTCCCTGTATTGGAAGTGCTGTGTGCTAAATTCAAACCAATACAAAACAAATCAGGGGTACAGACTTTATTCTGAGCACACCTGTATAATACACAACAATTGTAATTAACTATTAACACCTGGTAACTAATTCAATCCTTTTTTGAAAAAAGCATACATTATTCACCAAAATAATTCTCTAAAAACTTTTTTGTCTCGTTATCATTCTCTGCCGAATCTAAATTCAGCAATTTCAGGATTACATTTCCTTGCTTCATGCCCACCTAACCATGATAAAGGAAATTGTTCATTCTTATCTTTACTGAAGGCAGTGTCAAAACATCACCACTGAATGATCACCTCATTGACTCTTAATATCTTATTTAAACTTTAATTGTCCCTGGCATCACATCAACTGTCTTCCATTCTTCTCCACACAACCTCGTAAAGTCTACGTCTAGCCTCATTCAAACCATGTGGGGAGACTTCATAGGAATCCTCAGCCTCGGACACTGAATGTACCAACACTCCAACATCTCCAGATTTTAATTCTTTTTCATAAATCTTAATTTTGTCTTTGGCTTGGAGAAAAAACCCTGCTGTTTCATCTTTATATTTCAATGTTTCCTGCAAACCGCTAGACAAGTACTTGCAGTTAACAGCCAACCATGACACTAATATTGCTGTTAGATTGACCTTTGGATGTGATTTACTGGTGCCTGGCACAAGTAAAGGAATAACAGAGCTTTGCAGGAGAACGTCATATTCTGAATCATAGAAGTAAATAACCAAACTTGTTCCTTCTATGCCGAAACATGGAAACAGAAAATGCTTACTCAGTGGCTGATTCTGTTTCTGAAGAAATGAAAAAACTACAGTCTGAGCAATTATTTGCTGATTTCTTTCCAGACCTGTTGATACTTCCGCTGATGTTTTCCCTCCTAGACTCTCAGTGTTGTCGCATTCCACAGCGCTAACACCTATATCTTGGTTGACAATGATATCTAATCGTCCATGCCACACCTCCTCATTTCCTGTAAATAAGTTTAGTTTTTAATTCTTATTTCATATACATATACATATAATTTCAAGTTCTTAATTTCAAGTTCTTAACGCTAAACAATGACAAGAGGCCTAAAGGGCATGTATAAGATATCATTCACTTGGATATTTGAGCAGTTTGGTTTGGTTTGGTTTATTTTGTTTAACGCCCTATTAACAGCTAAGGTCATTTAAGGACGGCCTCCCGTGCGTGCGGTATGCATGTTTGTGGTGAGTGCAGTCATGCCAAGCAATGTTAGTTACAAGCAATATACAGGAGCCAAAGAACATTTCTTCATTTTGTGCTCCATCTCACTTTGGCTCTAAGAATGCTTTACAACACATATTCCATATCAATTACACTGCATGTGCTTCCATATCAACCAAGTACATAAACTTGAACTGACTTGACAGCTATATAAACTCCCTTCAGCACAATAATATGATATAATAAACCATTAATTATACATAACATGTTTATAGTAATAAAGATGTAATTATTGTTTATCATTACCTATACTTGTATCTCCATATGTGCCAGATAAATCACAATCCAAGGAACAGGGACATTTCTTGAGTTTATTCCCAGTACAATACTTGTCAATGACATACTTTGTAGATGTTGCTAATTTTCCAAACAAATGATTTGCTAGCACAATGGTAAGCTCTGTCTCTCCAAGGTGTTCCAAACTCAGTAGAGCAGCTTGCGTTTCTGAAATATTCATGTTTGAATGAAATCAGGCCAGGGTCCTGATCAGTTTCAGTTTCCTATTACTTTGACAGCTGTCCATTAAAATACCACAAATTTGAAAACCATAGTAATAAATTTTTCATAGGTTAAATAGGTGCACATAATTGCGAAATAATGAAAAATATGGACAGATATTATAATTAAGTGCAAACATTAACTGCAATAAACAATTGAATACAAACTTTGGATTGTTTTTGGTTTGTTTTTGTTTAACGTCCTGTTAACAGCCAGGGTCATTTAAGGACGTGCCAGGTTTTGGAGGTGGAGGAAAGCCGGAGTACCCGGGAGAAAAACAACCGGCCTACGGTCAGAACCTGGCAAGTGCCCCACGTAGGTTTCGAACTCGCAACCCAGAGGTGGAGGGCTAGTGTTAAAGTGTCGGGACGCCTTAACCACTCGGCCACCGAGGCCCCTAATACAAACATCCATTGTACACATATATTGTGGCCTAGATATTTGGACTGTTAGGCAGCTACTAAGCTCTTTTTCAAGTTGGTTACAGTTGTTATGTAACTTACATTTCAATATTGATTTACACGAATTACAATTAAATACAAATAGGTATGGTAATTGATCTTAAGGGGAATCATTCATTCTGTCATTACTTGCATTGGAGGCATTTGTATTATATTTTCTAGAAGATAATAAGCTACATTGTATATATTTTTATGTGTTTTTGTTTTTTGGAAATCTGGAGATTTTAGGGCTGTGTTATTTGGAAGGTAGATTTATTCTGATTTTGATTAAGGAGACTTCAGCAGGACTTGGTGATTATGGATTTTTGGCCAAAGGGCAACTCAAGTGAGACAGTTTAATGTACAGCAGGAAGGGACAAACAAAGCTAGTGCAGCAGAAGTTGATTAGAATATGACTGATATGTACAGTATTATTGTATGTATTTCAGGCTAGTTTGCTTAATTGGTTAGAGCATTTAATGTAGACATGTGAGTTTGGAGGTCCCAGGTTCGAGTTCCTGTCTGGTCGCTTTTTTTGTATCTTATTACGTTTGGCAATTGCATTTGACACCCACCCAGTCACCTATGCATTTTAGTGGATGGTCTCATGTGTCAACTAAAACTAAGATTACTCATTGTATTATATAATCTAGCCTTGCTTGTAACAAGCATTTTCATTGGCTTAATTTTTTTTTGTTATCAGCCCATAATGCAAAAAGAAATGTCAATTTGGACTGGTTAATACAGCGACGTAATAATTTGTAAGAGAAGAGCTTATCAATATAAGTGTATTTCACAGGGATTGTGTACGATGTACAATATATTAAGTTATAAAGATTAACTTGAAAATACTTTTTCTTATGGAGCTATAACACAAAAAAAACAAAGTTTACTCTTAATCATCAACTGCTTCCCAGTTTATTTAAGAGTACACTCCAATTTTTGTGTGCATGTGTTTGTTGGCCTGATATGTGTTGGGTGCTTATATAATGTAGTTGTGTGATTTTGGCATCATATCATACGTGAGTTAGGTAATTGTTCTTTTGTACGTTTTGTATGCGATGTTCGTGAGTATCCAAAGATTGAATTTGTGTGATGTACACCATGTATGCAAGTATGATATAAATTTGACCACTGGACATACAGTACGGGACATCACATTGCATTTTACTTTTGCTTTTGTAATGGGAAAGAGAGTAGTGTGCCTCCACCAGGGATCGAACCAGCGACCGTCGGCTTACAGGCTTGCCGCTCTACCGACTGAGCTAAAGGGAAATCCCCCCTAGCGCGAAGCTAGACGGCGACCATATCACTATATTTACCATTGTATGGCACTGCCACTATATAACCCTACCAATTCAGTTGCGTGTTCACCAGCCTATGAACCGCCAACAGGAAGTGATCTCTGCTACTGGTAAGCGCGGGAAATTTGAATTTGAAAATTTCAAAACAAAAATCGCATGACAAATAAAAAATCGCAGATGGTAAATATAAGAATTGAACGGCTTTCAGTTGGCATTCATAGTCAATATGAATGCCAACTGGACAGAGGCAAATTGCATGAAGCGCACTAGCGCACTAGCGCTTCATGCAATTTGCCTCTGTCCAGTTGGCATTCATATTGACTATGAATGCCAACTGAAAGCCGTTCAATGCTTAAATGTACAATTAAAATCTGCCACACTACTCCCCACCTTTCAAATGTGTTCGCCCCTGAACACACAACCCAGGTCTATCTCAAACGAAGCATCTCAATCTCCTATAGCTTACACTTGGAGTGGTCGCAGCACCAAATGTAACAGGAAAGAGAGTAGTGTGCCTCCACCGGGGATCAAACCAGCCGCTCTACCGACTGAGCTAAAGCTAGGGAAATTCCCCCTAGCACGAAGCTAGAAGGCGACCATATCACTATATGTACAATATCAAAACCTACCACACTTTTCTTTAAGTTTTGCCGCAGTTTGGTAGTTCTACTTTAATTGACCCTCTATAAGAGAACTGTAATGTATTTTACACTTATCATTTCACTCACATCTTGGGCATCACGTACTTTTTATTTATCTATCATCATTAAACTGTACATTAAGATGTGATCAGTAATTTTATTGATGACTGTTACTTATTAGTAACAAATGTTCCGTCATGATTTTCCTTGTTTCGTTGATTATACTTACCGATGTCAACAATGTAGTCCAATAATTTAGCAAGAACATGTCTTTCTGATTTGCTACCTGGAACAGTTCCTTGTTCTAAGAATTTTGAAATCATAATCAAACCATCCACGAATATCGCCCCAAAGAAAAGTTTATTTTTCATAGGTGTTACACTGCAGTATGCATCAGAAAATGCGATTCCACCATTGTCATCCGATGCATTGCAATTGTTAAATTTCAGTGATTCCAAAGCAGGGCCATGAGTGTCGCATAAGTCGTGAAGTTTTATTGCAAGTTGCCTTTTAATGTTTCCCGGAAAGTCTGTAAATATTGAGTCAGTGTCATCCATACGACGTCTTTTGATCGGGATATCTGATGCGGTACCCGCCATCTCGTCTCCTTCTCTTGTTGAACAACAACATTTATTGCCGAAGCTCATTGGTCAGTTGAATTGAAATCGAAAGTAGCCTGTTTTTTTCCGATACTTGTATCGTTTATGCTTATTGGTCGGTTAAAAATAGAAATCGAAAGTAGTCTGAAGAGACTAATGTAGCAGTGTACAGTGCCATGGGAATTTTTATAAATGCAGATATTTATATGTTTAATTCAGATATATGTTTTTAAATACTAACGTTACTCTATGTAGCCCTTGGGCGCTCGGGACATGCATGTGTCAACTACATGTATGTCCCGTGCGTGCAAGGACTCTTCTCAAACGTCATCGTATGAGAGAGGTTCGATTGGATGAGAGTGTTGCACGGACTTTTCGTCCTATTCCCTGCACATATCATTCCTGTTCCCCGCTCCCTGTTCATTCTCCATCATGCCATTGGACAGATCGGACAACATTGTAGCTAGCCCTGGTAAGTCTGTCTTCATGTATATTTTATATAAATGTAAATTTCTATTGCATAATTGTAACCGTGGTCGCGTTGTGTACTATTGTCGCTTAAATATATTGTAATTGTTCCGGTCAATGTACTACGTCCATGTTATATGTTTTGTAGGTCTTTATGCATAATAAAGAACCAATATACTGAACCTGGTGTTTCCTTGAATTCCTCACCAACGGTTACAAATGGCGCCCAACGTTTGAAGACCAGGGCAAACAAGCTAAAAGGCTAGACTCTAACGGAGCTGGCGGTACGAGTCCGGTCCAGGAGAAACCAGAAATCCTGACAATAGGATGTTCCACTTCCGTTCCACGTTAGAAGGTCAAGGCCGTGGTTGTGTACTTCCGGTGGAGCAGAATAACCACAGAATCAACCCTGTGGGAATCCGAAAATAGGAGACTGTCGTTTCACGTAGCTCTAGGGAGACGATTGACTTAGAAGAGCCGTGTTAATGATGTATGTGTTTGTGTGTTATATGCAGCTGTCTCAATCTACGGACGTTCCAGAGAAACATTCCGAATCATAAACTGACTGTTCTAATATAGTGAAATATGTGCGGTTAGGTTTTGCGGTTTAGCTATGTTTTTGGACACTGTTCGTTGTTTTTTCATTTGATTTATTTCGTATTATTATTGCAGCTCACCAACGGTTATCTTTGATTCAAATACAGACATTAGATAGAGATATCTCTAATTCAAATACGGTAAAACCCCAAACGGCTTGCTAAACTGTTTATAGCCTATATAGCTTCTACTTATTTTGATGAAAACACAAAGTTTTTATTTATTTATTTATTCTATTTGTTCATTTATTTATTTTTTTGCCTGTTTTATACCTTAGTACCTTCGGTTTGGTTTAAATTTCATGTCATGCAGATTTATTCTGACTAGAAAACAGGAAAAAATAAATTGATACTGCGTTTTGAACTTTAATTATCTAACAAAAGTGTATAAGATATTTATTGATATCATTTATAGCAAAGAAATCCCATTTCTCTACCAGGCCTGCCTGTCAATATCAAGATACACATACATGTAGTGAATATAGTGATGATTGAGTGAGGTTGATTCAGCTGATCCTGATGGGCTGAGTGGTGCTATCACAACCACAATATATATGATGTAAGTTTGTGTACATGTAGCACTGACAGTAGATGTGGATATTGGGGGTTAAAAAATAACTACAATGGTATCTTAAAAAGTTGAACTAGAAAATGTCTGTAAGACATAAACGCCTCGGCTGCCATGTGACCTTTGCACACAAAGTTCGGCCAAAATCCATGAAAGAATGAAGGTGCTAAGTGTTTTTTAAAATTGTATTAGTTGATGATTTTCTATATAGAGCAAGTGTGACCTTGGCCTTGACCTTGGAACACTGAAACATAACAATGTCTGAAGTATACTCATACTTGACCTATGTTTAAAGTTTGATGAAACTCTTTGAAAGAATGATGTTACTAGGTGTTAAAACTGAAACAGTTGCTGGTTTTCTATATTTAGTAACAGTAAACCTTGGCCTTGATCTTGGAATCCTGAAATACCAAAATGTCAACAGTATACTCATACTTGACCATTGTATAAAGTTTGGTGAAAATTTGTCAAATAATGAAGTTGTGATTGATGTGTTAAAATTAAATCGGAACAGGATGGTGTCTATGAAGTGACTATGACCTTGGAACCCTGAAGCACAAAAATTAATGTATTTTGTGTATAAGCTGTGTTTTGTGTATGAAGTTCCATCAAAAACTATTAAGAAATGATGATGTGACACAACGCAATGACAGGATGGACAAGGGCAACGCTATAGACCACCTCCCCCCCCCCCCCCATTTTATGGCGGGAAAATAAAAATATAGATTAGAAAATTCATGTTATCTGAAATATGATAGGCAGATACACAATATATGTATTATGTGTTGCTATTTTCGTGTCACCAACAACCTACCTAGTCAAAGCTGAATTTACGTGTAGAAGTTACAAGATAACCTTGTTCTCACAATTCCCCCATCTGTATCACATACACCATTAATATTTCTAATTCTCCATAACACAGAATGACTACCGCTACTACAAGTACACTGGGATGATAGGTTTTATTATGATCAAACAGTAATCAATGTTTCTTCTCACCCTTTGTTTCATCATCTCAATCTCCTCTTGTAGGTTTTTAGCCCACCATCATCAGATGGTGGGCTATTCAAATCGCAGAAAGTACTGAAGGTATCTTTATCAAATTTCATATGTAGGTTCCCCTTGGTGCCTAGTTATGCATATTGCATTTTGAGACCAATCGAAGAACAATATGGCCGACAGACAGCCATCTTGGATTTTGACAATTGAAGTTTGTTATCGCTATTTCTCAGAAAGGACTGAAGGGATCTTTATCAAATTTCATATGTAGGTTCCCCTTGGTGCCTAGTTATGCATATTTCATTTTGAGACCAATCAAAAAACAACATGGCCGACAGGCAGCCATCTTGGATTTCGACAATTGAAGTTTGTTATCGCTATTTATCAGAAATTGCTGAAAGGATCTTTCTGAAATTTCATTTGTAGGTTGCCATCTGTGCCTAGTTATCCATATTGGATTTTGAGACCAGTCAGAAAACAACCTAGCCGACAGGCAGCCATCTTGTATTTTGACAATTGAAGTTTGTTATCGCTATTTTACAGAAGGTTCTGAAGGGACCTTTTTAAAATTTCATATGTAGGTTCCCCTTGATCCCTGGTATTGCATTTTGGGACCAATCCGAAAACAACATGGCCAACAGACAGCCATTATCGCTAAATCTTAAAGTAAGACTTAGAGGAAGGGAAAAGTAGAGAAAAGATCAATCTGACATGGAACCTATAAAGATCATTCAATGGTGGGCGCCAAGATCCCTCTGGGATCTCTTGTTATTATTAACACTGAATACTTTAAGATTTTCACCATTTAATGTTAGCTTGTGGCCTTTCCCTACACTCAGTTTTTACCTCCAATCTATGCAATATGCAATAATGCTAGCCTACATATAACATAACCAAGTACTGTTTCTCTCAACCCTATGGATCTTCAGATAATATTGTTATTATTTAACTTATCTATCCTTGTGACCTTGAAAGTTGTTAAAAATCACTTACATGAGGAAAATTAAACACTCTATCCCATCCATGCTGGCCAAACATCATTGCATGCTGTTTTCTAGATTCTTATCCATTAACCGAGTATTGTCAAAGTTATTATTTAGCTAGCACCATTGAATGTTATGCAATATAATCCTATGATAGACTGATCTTGCAGATCCCAGAGGGGTCTTGGCTGCCTCCATTGAATAATCTTTATTGACCGATCTTTTCCCTACTTTCCCCTTTTCCTTTAATCAATTAATAACATAGGGAACCTACATATGAATTCTAAGAAAGATCTAAGTAGAGCTTTCTGATTTACTGATTTTTTACTGTTGAATTGTTTAAAGAAATGGAATCTAAGAATCTAATCCAGTGTATTATTTGTATTTGGAGCAGGTGATCAGGTCAATAAGGACTGGAGAATGTAGCTACCTTGCTGCCTGGGTATGTACAAATGTACAATAGTTTTTTGCTGATGAAGCATTTTATTGAAGACTGTACAATTGCATTATTTGCAATCAATGACTGGGTAAATCAAAATGTCAGCATAGCATGGTTTGTGTGGGGAATGTGCTCAGACCAGGCTTAGGAAAGTAACAAGTTGTTTAAGTAGACTAAAGAATTATTTGTGGTTCTGTAATTACAAGTGGTATGCCTATATATGTTCAGTTGCTCGATTTTCAGTTGGGAGTAAAATGAGGTGTTTCTGGCGTGTGTCCAATAGGAAGCCTCTCAAGTGAGCAGTGTGGTATGGTATGTAGGAGAAAGTGTATGGAAGTTTCTGTAATGTTAGCAGTGGTAAGACTCTAGATCACCTATGTATAAAAAGGTGTAGCCATTGATATTGCTGTGATGTATGCCAATTTAGAGACTGTTTGGCTATATGGTATCAGGTAGATATTCTATGGAAATGTATGTTATGTTAGCATTGGTTGTAAATAAAAAGGTGTAGTTATTGATATTTTTGTGATGTATGCCAATTTAGAGACTGTTTGGCTATATATTCTATTAAAAGGCTCTTAAATATATAATGACAAGAGATCCCAGAGTGATCAACCATTTAAATCTTTTTATCAGAAATATAAATTGAATTTGGCAAAACTAGGGACCAAGGGGAACCTCCAAATGAGGAACATCCCTACAGTACTTTTAAAGAAATGGCAATAACAATCTGCAATTCTCAAAATCAAAGATGCATGGCTGTCTGTCTGCCATTTTGTTTTTCTGATTACAAATCTAAATTCTATTAGCACAATTAGGGACCAAGGGGAACCTACAAAAGAGGTTTGAGGAATATCCCTACAGTACTATTCAAGAAATAACAATAACCAACTTCAATGATCAAAATCAAAGATGGCTGTCTGTCCATCATTTGGTTTTTCAGATCACAAATCTAAATTGAATTAGCACAACTTTTCAAGAAATAGCAATAACAAGAATTACTTATGGATGGACGGACCATGGATGCAGGACAATTTGAATAGCCTACTATCTGATGATGGTGGTCTAATAATGTGCCAGTAACTGTATCCCGACTATACTTAGTAAGCAAAGTAAGGCTTCTTTAAAGTGTCGTAGCTTAGTTGAAAGCTGGTCTGCTTTGGTGGTTTTACTTGGAATGCATTGATAGTCGCCTCTTTTGTGTTTCAAGTCAGCAGTTAATACCTGGGTGCAAGAAATAGATGATTGGTTCATGTAAGACACCCTCTGCTAGCTTGCCCAACACCCACATAATATGTGGTTATTGAGAAAGGTCAGTTACGTGAACAAACTTTGCTGCCATTCATCAGAGCAAGACAGTGGCCAAATATTGTGACCCTTGGCCCCTTGGTTACCAAGACGAGATTGTTCAATCACATTTGACACCTACTGATTAAAGGTGTTATGGATTGGTCATAGTCATTAAAATATTCATTTAAAGAATATTGACAGTCCTTCATTGCAGCATGCTAAATTTCATTACTCTCGGCCCCTTACTATTTAGAAAAGGTAATTTCGAAGAATTAAACTCAATTTACCCATGACCTTGAAAGTATGCCAAGGTAATTGATTTGAACAAATGGTATAATTAATTTGAACAAATGGTAGCCCTTCATCCCAGTATGCTTCAGGCCAACATCATGACATTTAGTCTCTTGGTTTTTAAAAAAATGTTGATTTCAATCATTTGCACAGACCAATAATGAAAGACCTTCATCAATATATTGACTCTAGATGTCTTGGTTATTGAAATGGCATTGAAGCTGAATTTAGAAGATAAATATTGACGTTGGATTAACCAAAAAGCAATGAACACTTTACCACAGTACAAGATCATTTGCCCTTCGGATAGGTAGGATACATATAAATAACAAGGTCAATGGTATAAGGTTTAATCACATAATATAAATCCAGCATTAATTAATACATTTGCAGTGAATGTAAAGAATACCAATATTTTGTATTGATTCAGGTAAAATATAATACATGGTTGATATATAACGTAAAAGTGACTTATACAGGAATATAATTACATAAGAATAGGTGAAGCAAATCTAATTCATCTCTGTGTAGCACCTGGACAGTAGACATGTAAATTAGGCTGTGCAGTAGGTGTAGCTACTAATCAGGTGGACATAATAGATCATAAGAGCACTTGGCACCCTGTCACAATGCAAAATATTCAAAAGTCCAATAGGCCTGTATTGCCCACCTGTCCTGTAGCTTGTGAAGTGACTCTAATACTTTTTAGAATTTTGTGAAAAATCACAACTCTGTTAAATTTAAAGTCTACCAAGATCATAATAATTCTAGCCTTTCATGTCAGCCATTCTTTTACAAAATTTCATTATCCCAAGTCTGATGACCAGGAAAAAGAGAACAAATTTGATCTCTTTCCCTGAAATGTCAAGGTCATACTTTGTAGGCCTTTCATATTCTAGCATATTGCTGGCTTGGTATGGTATCCCATAGTCTCTTAAGAAGAAGTCATTCAAAGATTTCAGCTCATTTGTCCCTGCTGACCTTCAAATAAGGTCATGGTCATGGTCACTAATTTGCTACTGGCTGATCACTGACCTTTTAGCTAATTGAAATAATTCATATGTAATTAAAAAATTGAAGCCAGACACATTGATGTAATGGACGACAGATGCGGCACCAATGTATCAGCTCACATGTCCTTCGGCAGGTGACCTTATAAAAATTTGATAAAAAATTCCAATTAATGATTACATGATTCTGAAAACAACTTTAACTTTTAAGGGACTGATTAAAATATACATACATATTCTATTTATGTTTACAACAATTGTGAATCATTGTAGTCACTTCAATTATTCATATTTATTGGCCTTAATGAAGCTGTGCTGGTGCCTCATACATTTCACAACCATTACTTCATACTATCAACTGCATCTACCAAACAGCATTCCAATTTTTTATTTTGTGAAAAATGTTGGTATAGAATTAAAATCCTCTTATGTTTAAATTGAATTGAAGTTTAATTTTTCGTTTCCTCCATTTCTTCAACCTTATAAATATTATTTCGCTTTTGGAATCCAATTGGAATCTGAGCTCGCACTTCATCCACATAGCTTGGGTCAACATCATCATATATGATGCCCTCCTCATGTTCCATGGTTGAAATGACAGACCCCCAGGGATTCACCAGTGAACTGTGCCCCCATGCATGGTAAGAAGCAGTTTCATCCCTGGCAGGAGAAACTGTGGCTACATACAGTTGATTGTCAAGGGCACGTCCTCTCTGAAGTAGTTCCCAGTGGGCAGGCCCAGTTGTCATATTGAAAGCCCCTGGAAGTATGATTAAAAAAATATATTTTATAGCAACATAACTTTTATTACCTAATGATAATAGGATTACCTGTATGGGTAATTCAGTCTTATCTTACATATTTTTGAAAAAACGAAATTTTGCGTTCTTCATATATTCATTTCATTATAATAACCATTTTGAAATTAACAAAATAAGTTAAATGATGGTGATACTTGGGGACATACACGTCCCTGTGTGATACTGTAGTAGAACTGGATTTGTCAATCACTCAAGTACCATGACTGCCAGGTAGGTCTTCTAATACCCCAAAAGCTTATAATAATTCTAACTCTGGTTGTTCCACCATCAAATATTTCTGACATGATAAATCATTTATTGTACATATATGATACAAAGTACATTGTTCTAATACTTTATGGTATAAATTGACTTTTGTCATAACCATTTTCTCCAGTTTTAACACCAGATTTTAGACATTTGACTGACCAGATATTTATTTATAATTAATGGAAGGCCAGCTGACATACAACTTGCTTGCTTTCCCGAAGAGGACTTGAGTTCCAGTCGAACAAGAAAAGTTAACTCCTGCCCGCCACTAAGGTTTTTCACTGGATGAAGTTTCCCCCCGTATTTAGACCCCCTTCACAATTAAATCTGTGGCTAAAAGACAGATATATATAAATAATTGTAGAGAAAACTGGTGTACACCAGTCCTCTCTAGAAGACTAAAGAAATGACTCTAAGTCACCTGAACCAGACAATACTCCCCGATTTTTACCACATAATCAAATAAAGCTTGTTTTCATCTTTTATCATTCAATTATTTAAAAATTCAAATAATGCTTATCTATTTAAATGTCTTAAATGTGGACTTCTGAACAGACAAAACTAGAACATCTAAAAATCATACCTGGATACACAATGAGCTTGCATCCTCTCTTATTGTAGATTTGAGCCATTTCAGCAAATCTGATATCATAGCATATGCCCACTCCGATTTTACAGTATGGTGTATCAAATGTAGTGAACCTGTTACCAGGACTCAACGTTTCAGATTCCTGGAATCTAATTTTACCGGGGATGTCAATATCGAACAAATGCATCTTCCGATGCTTGGCTATCATTGTGCCCTCCGGATTGTATACGGTACAAGTGTTGAATAATTTGTCGCCGTCCCTTTCCGGTATGGATCCTCCTATCAAGAAAACTCCATTATCTTTTGCAGCTTTTGCCAAAACTTGTGTTGAATCTCCTGGGATCTTTTCGGCATATTCCGGAAAATACGAGGTGCCATAAGGAGAATTGAAGCATTCTGGAAGAGCAATAACCTGGGCTCCTTTAGATGCTGCCTCTTTCACCAGTTTTGCAACTTTTACAAGATTGTCAGCTTTAGTTGCAGTGACAGCCAGCTGCACCAGCGCTAAACGGAAAGTAGCCATTGTGAATTCAGAGTAGTCTCCCTTGCAAAAGTGTTTACGGAATCTCTCGTATTTCTTGCTCGCGGTTCATGTATCGTCCGAGAGCTACGAACAAAAGGGGAGGAAGATGGCGGCTGCTACTGGTAGAGTCGATGAAATGGTCAAAGACTATTTGCTGTATCGAGGTTTTACGAGCGCTCACAGGGCATTTGAAGCGGAATTGAAAAATGAAAAAGAGAGAGGTTTAAGGGTAAGTAGCTCACACTTGAATGGGTTGAGTGATACGATGTAAATCGGAAAATCAACGTGAGAACTGCGAAGATAAACATCAGGAAATATTTGCAGCGGAATAGCTAACCAGAAAGTGTTGTGAATGCAAGCACATTCGATGGTTTTGAATCTACTTTGGGAATGGAACGCAAGGAGGTCCATAACAGTAACGTTAAATCTTATTAAAGGCCGTTGACTGATATACATTGTACATAGATAGCAATCATTGTTACTGAATAAGTGAATTGGCCTGATGTAAACAGAAACCAAATTACACTGACCAAACAATAAGACAAAAACAAACGATAACGATGTTTGGCCGAATTTATTACAAAAAAAAAGAAGAAGAAAAAAAACCCAGCAATCATTGATAATGCACGTATACGTATGACAAATTGATAACACACACTTAAGCATACAGTCAAACCTGTATTAAGCGGTCACCCAAGGGACCGACAGAAAATGGCTGCTTAAGACAGGTGGCTGCTAAATCCAGGTTCACCAGAAGCTCACAACAAAAAACCAAAGTTTTCATAAATTTATTGCATCTGAAAAAATCTCCAATTGTTACATATCACATAAAGTTTCTCATGATAGCGTGCAATGTGCAAAGACTTGACAAGTGTGAAGGGTCTGAGTGTGAAGATTTTCGATAACAAAAACAAATCATGTGACAAAAAATAATAAAATCTGGTCATCTGATTACCTCAGGTGTTTACCTCCGGACACAATGGCTGCTCAATACAGTATGACCACTGGCCGTGTTAGACAGGTGACCGCTTATTTAAGGTTTATTATATAGTATTTTCCATCAGTCGGACCACAGAGAGGCACAGACTGGCCGGATAACAGAGGTGATCGCGCTTATTCAAGGTGACTGTTCAAGCAGGTTTGATTGTACATTCAATAATGCACACTGAACTATCGACCAAAGCTGTAGTAAAACAAATAGATATAAGAACTTCATAGATAAGACGTAAACAATTAAGCAAGCAAATGAAATATCTCTCATAATCAGTCATTTTTACTAACACCACAACGTCATGAATACTGCATCTTCGACAAAACAATGCATTGCACTCATGAACAACTTGATGGAATGTGTCTGACAAATCTGATTGGCTGAAGTTACATCACAGAACACTTGCACCAGCTTGAAATATAATGTTTTATCACTATCACAGAGAGCAATTTGATATTATTTGCATAAATTTGTGATCCGATGTAGACCAATCAGTATCAGATTATTGCAGATACGAAAACGTGAAATGTAATAGATAAATATATTTCTATATATATACTGTATACGTAGATATATAAGATGTTTTATAGAGGTCTTATCTCTTGACGTGTTGAGCCTATGAAATTGTTGAAATAAGATTGCTGACTGTTTCCTGGCTGACACTCTGCCAAATGTTTCTATTTTTTTTGGTATCCTTTAAAAATATGATATTGGTCGATCAACTAATATTAGATATATCTTTTTAAGTCTGTGATCTTATAAAAATAAAGACACCAGAAACCTATGGATTAGGCTGATGCATATGACTCATACAGACTTTATCATCATATTCATGTTCATATTTGCATTTTAGATATATATGGCAAACAAGAATTTTCTTGTTTGTAAATTAGACTTGTATTGTGTTTTCTAGTCAGACAAGGTTATTTGCGAAAATCTGTGAATGTTCACATTGTACATATCCACATTGATGAGAAGTAATTGTCAGTCAGTAGAGGTTTACTACAGAGTAGAGACACTTCATTATAATAATGGCCGGTAATAAATGGGCTCGAAACGCCCTCAGAAAGTCCAGACAGTCTCAATTTGTGCGACAGTTAAGTGCCCCCTAAAACTGTCCGGGTATTGGATATCAGTATATATTTTATTGATAGCCTTACTTCTGTTACAAATTGTTATTATGAAAAGATATTTGTTTGAATAGTTTTTTTTGACAAATTTCTTATTGTTTGGATTATAGTATAAACAAATTACCAATTTTTTGAAAGGTGGAAACTTGGTCATTTTTTGATACTTTATAAAATAATTGAAAATCTTTTATTAACTTTTGCATATTTTATGCATTTTAATACAGGAATTTATGTCACTTTGGCATAGGACAGACAAGACAATTCTGTCTGGACTGTACAGGTTTTAGATTGTGAGTCTGTTTCTCCCTGGGCTTTACCTCATGGCCCCTTCCTTACATATAAGTCTGTTCCTTTAATGAGATGTTATGTCTTTATTTCCTGAAGTTAATAATGATAATATAAAAGAGCCATTCATCATTTTAATGGATCAATGATTTGCATTCATTTCAGGCTGACAGGCTAGTTGAACAGCTTTATAGCTACATAGTAACCTATGATCTTGCATCATTACGTGAATTTTGGAACAACCTGAATCATCGCCTTTTCTCACGACTGGAGCAGCGATATATGCCAAGCGTTCGTAAACTGGAGGTTGGACTCCTGAAATTCTACATAGTGTATGCATCACAAAATAACCATCAGGACAAAGTCAGGGAATTCTTTGAAAAAATGACGCCAGAAATCCAGAATCAGCCAGAATTTAAAGATTGGTTTTGTAAGTAAAATATATTGGATATCTGTTTTTTATTCATTGAGTTATTTTTCTATTCTTTTTTTGTGATTTGTGTTGCCTCTATGTTAAAATACCACAGTAATATTTTGATATCTGATGAAAGGCAGGTGTAATATCAGTATTGATGAATGTAGCATGGATGTTTAAAAAAGTGATCTAATTTTTTTTTAGCTTTCCCGTTCATCAAGTCCCCTGAGGAGAATACAACATTTGTGATGTACTTTACAAAGCACTGGCAGGACACCTACTTCCTATCTCTACACAACTTCCTGAGTGTCATCATTCAGGCCATGCATATCCTTTTCAAGTGACAATTAATTATGAATAATGCTGCTGTTTAAGAATGAACAAATTGGAACTAAACAAGTCATATACCAAAATGTTTGTCTGGGCATGTAATCTCTCAAATTTTAACTCATGAATAATTTGCTGTATAACAGTTTCTTCTGTAGAATTACTTTGTGGTTAGATGCATCAATAAACAATTATTAGTTACACAAATAATCAAGAATTAGTCACACAAATAATCAAACCTGAAAAATAACTATCCTGTTATCCTCATACGTGTCTATAATACACAATAGGGGCATTTGTTTAACTGGATTTGACTTAAGGCATAAGCACTGAATTTGTTTTGACCTTGAAATGCAAATGGCAGGTGTGAATAATATAACACAAATATGGCATTTCAATTGATAAAAATGCTCCAATGACTGATCAGACACATCTGATCATCGTAAGAAGGATATTTTCAAGTAAAATAGTTATACCGTAGAGTTTGGGGATTTTTTCAGAAATTTGCACCAATGCCCATGTTTACACATGATATATACTTACTAACAATTGATCAAGTAACTAACATTTATGTATGTTGTACCATAGGAGTGATTAATGGGCTAAAATATCACAGGATTTGTTATTTAGATGACCCTTCAATGAGATTCAAGTTAAGTGTACTTTGTCTTAATTTGATGAAAATAAAATCCTTTTTTTTTTTTTTTTTTTTATCAAGCTATACATACAGAATTTCATTTCATGTTGAGTGAATCAGGCTCGCTGGGCCTCCTGTAATTTTTCTTTTAAAGTGATTTATGATATATTTTAAAGAAGACAAGGAAAATTTCAGAAAAAAAACAAAGAGAAAAAAATGATTTAGTAGACTTCGATAGTCTAGTCAGTGGGCATTTTAAAAGTGTGCAGTATTTAGGGAATTGTGTAATATAAAAGTTTACTTTGCAATAGAAACTTTATACTTAAATCTATTCTCTCAATTCTGTGTAATGATACTCTCTTTTAAAATTTGTGGCATCATTCAGTTTCATGTAGGGAATTATTAAATAGCCTTTCTTATCTTAAGTTTCAAAGCAATTTCCGAGTTATGACCTTGACCTTTTGAACCTGCTCCTACCCTTCTAAACTTTGACATTGAGCACAAAAGGATGAAAAACCTACAAGAGGAGAATGAGATGATGAAACAAAGGGTGAGAAGAAACATTAATTACTGTTTGATCATAATAAAACCTATCATCCCTGTGTACTTGTGTAGTAGCGGTAGTCATTCTGTGTTATGGAGAATTAGAAATATTAATGGTGTATGTGTACAGATGTAGCTTCTACAAGAAAATTCAGCTTTGACTAGGTAGGTTGTTGGTGACATGAAAATAGCAACACATAATATATATATTGTGCATCAGCTAGAGATTATCATACTTCAGATAACTTGATTTTTCCTAATCTATATTTTTATTTTCCCGCCATAAAATGGGGGGGGGGGTCTATAGCATTGCCCTTGTCCATCCTGTCATTGCGTTGTGTCACATCATCATTTCTTAATAGTTTTTGATGGAACTTCATACACAAAACACAGCTTATACACAAAATACATTAATTTTTGTGCTTCAGGGTTCCAAGGTCAAAGTCACTTCATAGACACCGTCCTGTTCCGATTTAATTTTAACACATCAATCACAACTTCATTCTTTGACAAATTTTCACCAAACTTTATACAATGGTCAAGTATGAGTATACTGTTGACATTTTGGTATTTCAGGATTCCAAGATCAAGGCCAAGGTCACTGTTGCTAAATATAGAAAATCATCAACTGTTTCAATTTTAACACCTAGTAACATCATTCTTTCAAAGAGTTTCATCAAACTTTAAACATAGTTCCAGTATGAGTACAAGGTATACTTCGGACATTGTTATGTTTCAGTGTTCCAAGGTCAAGGCCAAGGTCTCACTTGCTCTATATAGAAAAGCATCGGCTGATTCAATTAAAACACTTAGCACCTTCATTCTTTCATGGATTTTGGCCAATACTTATGCAAAGGTCACATGGCAGCCGAGGCATTGCTGTCTTACAGACATTTTCTAGTTCAACTTTTAAACATACCATTGTACTTATTTTTAACCCCCAATATCCACATCTACTGTCAGTGCTATATATACACAAACTTGCATCATATATGTACTGAAATCTAGCTTTAATTTCCCAAAGCTACAGGGTATAGATTTTAAAATTCAATCAAAGATATATGTGTATAGTCAAAGTACAACAAATAAATTATATTCAGATAATCAAAGTTTTTTTTTCTATGTATTCCAGCTTCTTGGATCTAACCACAAACCGGAGACTGAAAGCCAACTAAGAAATCAACCACCAAATGAGCCCATTAGCAGGGGAGCTAACTCTATGGATCTGATCTATGACTTTTCAGCATTGGCAGAGTATGTATGATTGTACATTGTAGTTATCTGTCATCCGCTGATTTCGGTGTCAATATTTGAAATGTTTTTTCAGAAGCCAAGCATTGAAAGGATCAAAAGACTTAAAAGCATACATTTTAGAAGTACCTGGAGCCTTAAAGTATTTATGTCTCTACTTAGTATGATATAAAGTCAGAAGCTAAAGCATTCTCCCATCATTCTCAGATTTGTCTCCCATTTCACTTGTTCAAGATTTTACTGACACCCTCTAGAGTGTGATATCTCTGTCTCCCCCTAGGACAGATCGCTTGTTCGTGCAACAAAACTGTGATGTCACAGCGACAATACAATGATGTCACAGAGACAATACAATGATGTCATAGAGGCAATACAATGATGTCACTTAGATAATACAATGACATCACAGTGACAATACAATGACATCACAGTGACAATACAATGATGTCACAGAGACAATACAATGATGTCACAGAGATAATACAATGATGCCATAGACAATACAGACGGTATAATGACATCACAGAGACAATACAATGACATCACAGTGACAATACAATGACATCACAGTGACTATACAATGACATCAGACAGTGACAATACAATGATGTCACAGAGACAATACAATGATGTCACAGAGACAATACAATGAGAGACAAAACAGACGGTATAATGTCACAGAGGCAATACAATGACATCACAGAGACAATATAATGACATCACAGTGACAATACAATGATGTCACAGAGACAATACAATGATGTCACAGAGACAATACAATGATGTCGCAGAGATAATACAATGATGCCATAGAGACAATACAGACAGTATAATGATGTCACAGCAACAATACAATGATGTCACAGAGACAATACAATGATGTCACAGAGACAATACAATGACATCACAGAGACAATATAATGACATCACAGTGACAATACAATGATGCCACGGAGACAATACAATGACATCACAGTGACAATACAATGATGTTACAGAGACAATACAATGATGTCACAGAGACAATACAATGATGTCACAGAGACAGTATAATGATGGGAGAAAAATATGTATCCCCTACCTTGAGGAAGTGGCAGAAGAATTTATTTAACCCTCAGTGTAATATTCTTCATTGTCCTACCCTTAGAGGTAGATCCTCGGGTAAGACAACATAGAATATCATCCCATGACTTGGAGATTTCTCTGTCATACCCTTCGTAGGGGAAGATTCTATTGATCATGAATTTAAAACAGTTCCTGCAATATATGAATTATTGCTAAATTTACCACAAAATATATACTATAATTGTTTTTGTGTGTTGTTCATTATTACAAAAGTAGTAATATTTTTCAAGACTGGAATGGTAAATAAAATTAACAGTAAGTTTTTCATTACAATTTTCACGACAATATAATTGATATAGGCAACCTTCTTATTTCTGTTTTGATGTTCAGAGATTTTTGAAATTGTCAACAACAAACAATTGTTATGAATCACCTTACAAACCATCGATTTCCTTATTTTATAGTGAAAGTTTTGAACAAGAAAAACAACAAAAGACAACTCGAAGATTTCCTATCAATTTTTCTACACCACCTCTCCTGGGTAAAAAATCAACCAATCGAAGTGGGGGAAACAATAATTCTAAGAAAACTGACCAATCAGCATCCAAGACAGTATCTAAGCCGACTACAAAGGCAAAAGTCTCAAGCAAGCCTGTTAACATTCAGACCAAGCAGTTAAAACCTTCCCAAGTCCAGGTAGGGTTGACCCCTCCACAGGGCCAGTCACGAGGAGGAAATGGGGGCCCTGATCAGATGAAGTATTCAGGAGAACATGGTGACCGCAATGTACAAAGGTCTCCAGCCAAGGCCACCATGGTTGATTCAGAGGAACCCCAGGGGAGTCCAGGCCTGGCAGTAAGTGTACGACAGAAAGCTATTGACCAGCACATGAATGAAAGGGGACAACTCCTGGGTAACCCTGATCTAAAAACTGAGAAGGTAATCAGAATTCATTCTGATGTTTGTTTATTATATTGGGATGTAAATTGTATATTTATTCAGGGTGATAACTCCACAATTTTTCCTTTTTATCAACTTCCGTCATGTTGTAAATTTACTCATGGCTGGCTGGCTGGCTGGCTCCTTTCCTTTCAGAGCCATCAGCATGTGCTTCGGCGACACAAGGGGGTGGCGTGTATCTCCCTCTGATGAGAAAGTTGATGTATTCATCAGGACTGTAGGACAAAAGGGCTCCCTGGAACAGACATAGGGTGCGACAGGGTCCTCTTCAGTCCAGTGTCAAACACCATGCCATGTGTCAGAGACATTCACATTTTGCATAGCCACTTTTACATGTGAAAGAATATCATGTAGTCACAGTTAGCAGCATGCATTGTGATGTACTGCATTCTGTTATAAAATACTTTTAACGTGTGATTTATGCATGATTACAGAGACAAAGTGAGGGAGATATTAGTCCAGTGAAGCGAGGTTTGATGGGGAAATCCACGCCTCCTGTCACCAGAGCCCAATCAGCTGGAACCACAGACACACCCACCGTCACACCCCTTAATACAACTAGATCTGTGAGTGTCGTGGAGACGTCCAAAACCATTGGCTTTCCTAAACAGGTGGAGATGATCCAGTTTCCTTCTGAATCAAAATCACCTCCAACAGGTATAAGAAACTGATCTGATGTCATATCTATGTAAAACATTCACATTTTGGTTGCGCTAATAGAAAAATATGGTAAACTATTGTAAAAAAATTATTAAAGATTATTTTTCGGCCTCGTAAAAACTTTGATATGGCAGCCACGGCGGCCTTTTGTAACATGATTGCGCAATCATAGTTTTCCTGAACAACACCTATTTCAAACTTCTTCTCAAGTTCCAACAGTTGGATTCAGCACTAACTTACCTGAAATGACCCTGAGATGATCCTGACCAAGTGTTGTTATTTTTTCGGGTAGGTCTGAAATCCAAGATGGCCGTCATGGCCGCCATCTTGAAAAACACATTTTAAACTTCTTCTCCATTTCCACTGGTGCCATTGAACTGGAAATTGGTGAGGATGTTAAGGAAGGGAAGCCAACAAACTGTTGTTATTTTTCCGCCTCGTAAAAACTTGGCAGCTATGGTGGCCATTTTGTAACATGAAAGGCAGTCATGGTTTTCCTGAACAACACCTACAGGATTCAGCTCTAACTTACCTGAAATGATCCTGGAGATGGTCCTTACCAAGTGTTGTTTATTTTCTGCTCGGTCCAAAATCCACAATGGCTGCCATGGCCATCAGTGCCACCATACTTTAGAGGGTCTTTAGAGTCAGATGACCGTTAAGGCCCTTGGGCCTCTTGTTAATAATGTAGTTATTATTAGCTCACCTGGTCTGAAACCCATTTTCAATAAACAGTGAGCCTGGACCCCCAGGGGTATGAAGGTTTGGGTCCAGTAGGGGAATTATTGAAAAAAAATTAATATCTTTCTTCTGTTTCAGTGGCAGGATTCTGTCTAATTTGGATCTGTACCATACTTGGGTTAAAGAAAATAAATTTTGTAAAAACGGTGGTTCTGGTTCCCCTAAGGGGTGGGGCCCAATTAAGGAAATTTGGCTAATTCTTTAAAATCTTTCTTTTATAGGAATGACAGAATTTTGTCTTAATTTAAGGTCTCCATATGAGAGATACGGATGCACTCTGTAGCAATCACTCTATTTTTCTGTCCACCTGTCTTTCTGGGTCATCCTCAAATTAAGTTCACAGCTGTTATCTCTAGCATTTATTTATGAATTTATTTGGTCAATATGTTCAGTTCATAAAAATACATATTGAGGTCAAAAATCAAGGTCATTAGGCCAAAAGGTCAAATTCAAATTTTGTATCTGTTCACTGATGAATATTTTGTTTGTCGGAATTAAATCAGAAGTCAACTGACCAAAGATCTAGGTCATTTGGGTCCAAAGAGAAGGGCTTTGCCATAATCACTGAGATATCCAGGTGAGCGATACAGGCTCTCTGGGCCTCTTGTAATTTTTTTTGTACAGGTACTGAGCTTGTTTATCACAAATAATCCAGTGAACTAGATCTGTTTGTAACTTTTAGGTGCAGAATCCTGTCCATTTCTACTGCTAAGTCAAGTAAGTAAAACAAAAATAACTATATCTTATTTAATGGATAAAAGTACACAGTGGGTCATACATTTGGAAGGAAATAAATATCTACAAGGTGAAGTCTTGAACATTTGTGTCTTTACTGTCTAATGTAAACACTCTGATGGATTCTTTCTGCTACCTCTGATGTTTGGTGTCTAATATTACTAGACTGGCTCCTTTCTCTAGAATATCAAAATTTCAAATAAAAATAAGATGTTTACTTTTGATCTGTAAGAGATCTGTCTGAATCTGATCCTAGGTGTTCAAACTAGGTTAAGTAGTAAATCCTGATTTAAATCAGATTGGGTAGATAATCTAGTACATGTATTAGAAAAAAAGCTTGGAAAAGCTATACAAGACTGGTTATTGTATAATGTTGAAGATTTGTTTGTTGTCTTATAGTTACTGGGGAATGTTACCATAAAATGTCTACTTCTAATGTTTTCTGTGTACTGTTTAGTATTTAATGTCAACTACCGGTATCTATTGTGTATTTTCTACAGTTCACTAGTTAATGTCTACTGTCTAATATTTACTGTCTACAGTTCACTAGTTAATGTCTACTGTCTAATATTTATTGTCTACAGTTCACTAGTTAATGTCTACTGTCTAATATTTATTGTCTACAGTTCACTAGTTAATGTCTACTGTCTAATATTTACTGTCTACAGTTCACTAGTTAATGTCTACTGTCTAATGTTTATTGTCTACAGTTCACTGGTTAATGTCTACTGTCTAATATTTATTGTCTACAGTTCACTAGTTAATGTCTACTGTCTAATATTTGTTGTCTACAGTTCACTGGTTAATATCTACTGTCTAATATTTATTGTCTACAGTTCACTAGTTAATGTCTACTGTCTAATATTTATTGTCTACAGTTCACTAGTTAATGTCTACTGTCTAATATTTATTGTCTACTGTTCACTAGTTAATGTCTACTGTCTAATGTTTATTGTCTACTGTTCACTAGTTAATGTCTACTGTCTAATATTTATTGTCTACAGTTCACTAGTTAATGTCTACTGTCTAATATTTATTGTCTACAGTTCACTAGTTAATGTCTACTGTCTAATGTTTATTGTCTACAGTTCACTAGTTAATGTCTACTGTCTAATGTTTATTGTCTACTGTTCACTAGTTAATGTCTACTGTCTAATGTTTATTGTCTACTGTTCACTAGTTAATGTCTACTGTCTAATATTTATTGTCTACTGTTCACTAGTTAATGTCTACTGTCTAATGTTTATTGTCTACAGTTCACTAGTTAATGTCTACTGTATAATGTTTATTGTCTACAGTTCACTAGTTAATGTCTACTGTCTAATGTTTATTGTCTACAGTTCACTAGTTAATGTCTACTGTCTAATATTTATTGTCTACAGTTCACTAGTTAATGTCTACTGTCTAATATTTATTGTCTACAGTTCACTAGTTAATGTCTACTGTCTAATATTTATTGTCTACTGTTCACTAGTTAATGTCTACTGTCTAATGTTTATTGTCTACTGTTCACTAGTTAATGTCTACTGTCTAATATTTATTGTCTACAGTTCACTGGTTAATGTCTACTGTCTAATGTTTATTGTCTACAGTTCACTGGTTAATATCTACTGTCTAATATTTATTGTCTACAGTTCACTAGTTAATGTCTACTGTCTAATATTTATTGTCTACAGTTCACTGGTTAATGTCTACTGTCTAATGTTTATTGTCTACAGTTCACTAGTTAATGTCTACTGTCTAATGTTTATTGTCTACAGTTCACTAGTTAATGTCTACTGTCTAATATTTATTGTCTACAGTTCACTAGTTAATGTCTACTGTATAATGTTTATTGTCTACAGTTCACTAGTTAATGTCTACTGTCTAATGTTTATTGTCTACAGTTCACTAGTTAATGTCTACTGTCTAATATTTATTGTCTACAGTTCACTAGTTAATGTCTACTGTCTAATGTTTATTGTCTACAGTTCACTAGTTAATGTCTACTGTATAATGTTTATTGTCTACAGTTCACTAGTTAATGTCTACTGTCTAATGTTTATTGTCAACAGTTCACTAGTTAATGTCTACTGTCTAATGTTTTTTGTTTACTGTCTAATGTTTACTGTCTAATGTTTATTGTCTAATGTTTATTGTTTACTGTCTAATGTTTATTGTTTAATGTCTAATGTTTATTGTTTACTGTCTAATGTTAATTGGTTACTTTTAATGTTTATTGTTGACTGTCTTCTGTTTAATGCATGTTTGCTGTCTAATATATACTGTAGTTTGTTACTATCTTATAATTCAATATCCTTTAAAAACATATCCTGTTGACATCTGCTATTCTGCACTTTAGGAAGAATATTGTGAACACAGAGCAGCACTATCATATTGTCGATTCTCAAATACCGGTCAGTATGTTGCCAGTGTAGATGTGGATGGAGTGGTCAAGTAAGTGTTGTGTCTAGACAGTTCTTTTGTTTCCTTTATCCCCTGTCCTTAACAAACTCAAGCTCTGAGGTTATCTTTGGTTGGTAATATTTTGCCTGTTAATATTTCAGGAAATCGTTATATTTAAACATTAATTACAAAACTTTTGAACCAGAGAATGGAATGATTGTAGGTGCAGGAAAAGAGGCCACAAGGGGAAAGTTAGGTGAAATTTATATTCCATTATCCTTCCATGTAACTGGGGCCGCGGTGGCCGAGTGGTTAAGGTGTCCCGACACTTTAACACTAGCCCTCCACCTCTGGGTTGCGAGTTCGAAACCTACGTGGGGCATTTGCCAGGTACTGACCGTAGGCCGGTGGTTTTTCTGTGGGTACTCCGGCTTTCCTCCACCTCCTAAACCTGGCACGTCCTTAAATGACCCTGGCTGTTAATAGGACATTAAGCAAAAACAAACCAAAAACAAACCAAACCTTCCATGTAGACAAAGGGGTTTTAACCAAATTATATTTAGAGAATGCTTGGGTGAAGGAAATTCATGTTGGGTCATCCGGAGGGCAATAAGGAAAATAGGAGTAAATCATTAAAATCCTGTCCATAATCAGGGCCCCATAACAGAGATACAAGTGTCCTGTAGTAATCACTGTCTGCCTGTCTTTCCATTCATTCACAAAGTTTGTTACCAGCTGATAACCTTAGTATCTATTGACCAATTTACATGAAATTTGGACAAGATGTTCAGGTCACAAAAATGCATACTGTGGTGAAAAATCAAGATCAAAGGTCAAAGTCATTAGATGCAAAGGTCAACGTCAAATTTTGTGTCTTTTCACGGATGGATATCTGACTTTGGTGTATGATGTATATTTTGCTCTCTTGCGATCATTCTTGAAGTCCAAATGTCAAATACATGTAGCAATCTCAGCGATATGGGCTTCTCAAAGATTATGGGGTATATATTGCTACAGGATGGGGCCCTTATGGCCCTGTGAGTGTTTGAGTGTCACAGGTTTTATGTAAACATTTTGTCTGTATTGGTTCAGGGTTTGGACATGGAGTCCCCAGCCTACCACCGCCGCTACCGTCATGTCCAAGTCTGCGTTCCTGTCCCTGGACTGGGCCAGCAAGTCTGACAGATGGGTAAGCTAAAAACATGTAACATATCAAGATCATGGGCTTGTATATCTAGGAACTTTTCCACTGAACCAGTGTCCCTATACCTTTGAGAGTGTGAATGATATATGCAACAATTGTCTAAATGAAAAGGAGACGTATTCCATCAGAATAGAATTGTCTCATTCCAGTATCACGTCTTGTAACATCTTGTCTGGGACGGTTAAAGTTGTTTTGCTGAAACTTGAAGTATACTGGCATCACACACTGAAGTAACACTGTATTTATATCTCCATGACCTTCATTTGGGGTCAAATAAATGAAGAATTTTCAGACAAATTACTGAAATATTGAGCTATTAAAGATAAAGTACAGAACAGTAGAACTGCATCAACCAACGAGTTTGGTTATTTGGTCATGCTTACTTTCCCCTGTAACTGTGAAAAATTTCAGTAAGATCTTGTCAGGGTTGTTAAGATATTTTGATGAAAATACTCGTTTCACCAACAGAAGATGTGAAGTGTAATGTTTAGGGCCACCAATAACCTATTGGCATTCACTGGAGCCAAACTTTTATTCATTCACATAAACAAATCTATCGTTATTATAGATCTCGGTTTGGTTGATTTGTTATACACAAACCAGACAGTTTTTACCTCAACCAATTAAGTTTAGCATGAAGAAAAGTCTTTTGAAAGAAAGAGTGAAAAATGAAATTATCAACAGAAATAATTTTTTGTGAAGTAATACCAGATATCCATCATTGATTAGGCGAAAGAGGACTATAAAATGACTTCTGATTTTGCAGTTATTATTGGGGAACAGATCTGGAAACATTCGACTTTTCGACGTCAAAGAAATGAAGTCCTTCTATGAAGCAACAGCTGATGCTAGCTATCCCAGGTAAAAGACACCATTTTATGTACATATAAAGAGTTTGTAACATACACATACCTAAATGAAGGTTCTTGTGAGGATTAGGATACTGTGTAACATGAAATGTTTGTGTGTACTTTCTTTCGTGGAGCTTTCAATTTATTTTGTGAGTACAAACGTTCGTGGTTAGCCAACAATTTCATAGTAACCACAAAAACAAAGTTATACACAACATATGTTTCATGATATATAGTAAGGTTAAAAAAGAGATGTTTGTGAAAAGTATACTTGCTATATTTGAGTCAAATTTTGTGCTGAGACAGATAAAAAAAAAATAGCTGCTCCATTGAATAGGCTTATCATGTGCCCAAAGAGATATCTATCCTCTATATTTCATTAGTTGTCTTTAACAATCACCCCTGTATAATATACTGACAGGGGAAAAAATAAACTGCAGGATAAGATTTTTGAAGTTAGAAATCAGAAAATCCTCATGCTTAGTGCGTAAATTAACATTAATCTTACTGTCTAGTTGAGATTTCCTCTTCTACATCATGCAGGAGTGAAAGGTTCTAGTTATGATGTCATGTAGCTTTTCTGATAACACACTTAAAAATAATCAAGATACAACTGTGTTCTGTTTGACATTGGCATGTTATAGGGTTATCAACCTGTGTACCAGTCCAGCGGGTGGATCCTTCGTGTGTTCAGCCTCAGTCAATAGGGCTCGGTCAGGATCCTCAAGTGGGGAAGGCAGCCCAGCCTCATCTATCAGCAAGGTCGGAAAGCTGACTCTGTGGGATCTACGTACCATGAAAGTCAATGTTAGTTTATCTTATATCATTGTATGTCATAACGTAAGAGAAATCAATATTTATCTGCTGTTGAAGATCAGTGAATGTTTACCAGTCTACCATGGATCTGTATAAGATCTTATATCAGTCTATAATCAAATTAATTTATAATATATAAACAACTTTTTTTTTTGTGAAAATTAGGGCCTGTTCGTTTATGCGGACAAAACAGTTCGTCAGTTTTTAAACAGACCTGCAAATGTTAATACAGGCCTTCAAAGTCTTTGTTGAGGCTCGTCTGAAAACAATATAAAATCACCAGGTTCGTCTTTAGTCATAAACGAACAACACCAGTCCAACTGATCCAACCGTTTGAACCGCAAAAACGAAAATGATTGCTGTTTTACATTTTCTTTGTATTAATGAATTTTCACAATCTCACAAATAATTACTACAAACCTTTAAAGCTGTAGGAACTCCATCCTCAATACTCCAGGGGTGACTACTGGAGTATCGAGGATGCAGGAACCCTTGTGTATCATAATTCAAGTAATACTTTACAGCACTTTCTTTTTCATGGTCAAAGTTTCATGATTTTGGTTTTGTAATCAGTTTATTTCATTTTAGTCACACTGTACATTAATGGTCGATACTTCTGATTATTGGCCTGTCACCAATGCCTGATGATATATTGTTCCAGTTTAATGGAGAGTATAAAGTCAATATTATTTCTTCCTACTCCAGTAAACCCATACATATATCCAGAGTTTGTGATGACTCTGGGTTTTATTAGGTCACCTGAGACGAAGTCTCAAGTGACCTATTCTAATCCCCTTTTGTCCGTCGTCGTGCGTCGTCCGTCCGTAAACAATTTACATTTTCGACTTCTTCTCCAAAACCCCTAAACCAAACTCAATGAAATTTGGCAGGAAGCTTCTATGGCTAAAGGTCAACCAAAATTGTAAATTATATGGTCCCCAACCCCCAGGGGCCTGAGGGGCGGGTCTAAAAAGGGTCAAATTGACTAAAACTTCAAAAATCTTCTTCTCTACTCCCAGATATGGTGGAATCAAACACTCTTCATAGATGGAAGGTTCTTAGGTGATTTACCAAAATTGTAAATTTCATGACCCAGGGGTCTCACGTTTGCCCCTGGGGAGGGGGTAAACTTTACTATAGTTATATAGGGAAATCACATTTTTGACTTTTATTTGTTTTATTTCTTTTGGAATTCATTCTAATTTGGTTAACATTATCAGCAGGGGATGACAGTTTGATGGCATGCACATGTTGGCCCTGACTGACCCCCAGGGGCTGATGGGCGAGGGCTAAAAAGGGCCAAATTGACTGAAATTTCAAAAATCTTCTTCTCTACTCTCGGATAATATGGAATAAAATACACTTCATAGATGGCAGGGTCTGAAGGTGCTTTACCAAAGCTGTGAATTTCATGACCCCGGGGTCTCAAGTTTGCCCCTGGGGAGGGGGTAAACTTTACTATAGTTTATATAGGGAAATTACATTTTTGACTTTTATTTGTTTTATTTCTATTGGAATTCATTCTAATTTGGTTAACATTATCAGCTTGGGATGGCAGTTTGAGGGTATGCACATGTTGGCACTGATTGACCCGGAGGGGCTGATGGGCGGGGCTAAAAATGGTCAAATTGGCTGAAATTTCAAAAATCTTCTTCTCAAGACCGAAATAAGGTAGAATCAAATACTTTTCATAGTTGGAAGGGTCTTAAGGTGCTCTACTAAAATTTATTAATTTAATGACCCTGGGGTCATAAGTTTGCCCCTGGGGAGGGGTTAAATTTTACTATAGTTTATATAGGGAAATTAAATTTTTGACTGATTTGTTTGATTTCTATTGGAATTCATTCTAACTTGGTTAACATTTTCAGCATGGGATGAAAGTTTGATAATATGCATATGTTGGCCCTGACTGACCCCTGAGGGCTGATGGGCGGGGCCAAAAAGGGTAAATTAAATTAACTGAAATATTTCAAATCTCAGGTAACCGTTAAGGCCCATGGGCCTCTTGTTACAAGAGAAATACAGCACATGTAAAGTGATTGGAGTGACAACAAATACAGCAAAAATAGTTGAAAAGAGTTTTCTTTACCTGCCTGTAAATGCTGAAAAAATTACATAAATGCCTTTTATGAAAAAGAGGAGAAAATAATAAACTTCAATTGTAGGTAGGGTCTTCATTTAGCATCCTAACATGAAAGTACTGCATAGATACTAATAGATATATATGAGTGTAAAGTATTTGGTTAGAAAATAAGTTAAGGATTGTACAATTTCACAACGTTCGAAAAAGGTACCGTATGTACAAATTCATACCCCTTGAATTTATAGGTTGCGTGTGTTTTATTGGTGTTTAATTATTCAACTTATGGGAGTCAGATGGCATGTGTTGATACTTTTACCAGTAAGAATGTTTTGTGTTGTTACAGAAACAGCTGCCCATTGACCCTGGTCCTATGGCCATCAACTGTTGTTCATTCAATCATAATGGTCAGCTTCTTTTGACCGGGGCTGCTGATGGTGTTATTAGAATGTACGGTAAGTTTTCGTTTTGACCATTATTCCTTCTCTGGTTGTGAATTGTTACCAGAATTAACTTAAGAGCAATAACAGAGTTACCTCCCTTCCCTCATTCCCACTGGTATGCCATATGACCACTCTTTTACTACAGAAGCACCCTAAAACAGTTTTATATGTTTTCAAAATTAAACGAACTAACAAGCCCAGATCAGACAGAAAAGGTTTTTTTGTGTTCTAGCTTTTCAAGACAAAATAATGTATGCATGTTTTTTTTCTGTCCTTTTAAAGTCATGAACATTGTAGTTGTTTTGATCATTTTCTGGTACACTTAGAACTTTTTGCATTTGGCTCTGTTTGGATCCAAGTGGATTAAAGTTTCACAATCATTCTCTACCATGTATTTTCTACTGAAATAATATAATTACTTAAATAAATTAAAAGTCTGTGGAGTTGAATCTTGATATTTGTGTTTCAGACATTCAGCAGTGCCGTTGCATCTCACAATGGGATGCCCATAGTGGGGAAGTGCAGAGTCTACAGTTCTCCAACGATGAGACAACATGTTACAGTATGGGATCAGACTCAAAGGTAGGTTAAAAAGATTTCATACTCACCACATTCATTAAAAAAAAATTTATTTTGAGACTGAGGAAGTTCGTGTAAGTATGATATCAGGACTTGTAATAAAAGATGAACTTGTTTGTTGGCAATAAGTGATGATCATTATAATGTGTTGGCCATTATATCAGGTTTTTACAGCAGTGATATAGATATGATATTCTTGACTTCCTTGTCGTTACTTCCTGTATAGTTCCTGCAGTGGAGTGTTCACAAGCCCGGAGTCCAACAACAGGAACTGCCTATCCATCCAGGAGCCTCTCTTCCATTCCTTGCCAGTGGACTCTCCGGAGGAAAGGAGATCCCTAAGGGGAGACTATTCGCGTTTGACGGGGAGGGCCAGTATATATTGACTTGTGACAAAAACAAGGGCCTTATTTACAAGGTAAGTACAGTCCATGAAGTTATTATTAGAGATACTTTTGTCCATTTTTAGCTTAATTAGCAAGTATCGAGGTAAGATTGGGAATCAGTATTTAGGTTAGAGAGGGAATCAGGACAAGTATTTAGGGTAGAGAGGGAATCGGGGTTTGGGAGGGAGTTATGGGTTATTAGACAGTCATCCTGGCGACAGTTTTCGATCTTGTTAGGAATGGTATTTTGAATGTCATGAATCCATAATATGAAGATGTTCATTTCATCTCATATTGATGAACAGTTTTCTCAGGGTGACTTTAAGAATTCCAATAATCAGATGCCAAGTGATTATAGAAAGTTAATGAGATGCTGTCTTTCTATCAAGTTTTCTGAAAATCTTAAATTTGTTATGAAGTAAATAAAGATTTTAATTACACTTCAGTGTTCCTGATTTGTTGTCTTTTTAAATTGTGTGTGTGTAGATTACAAACAGCTTTGCCGTACAAGTAATATCTTAATGGATAATAACAGTCTGAACTTAAAGTTACAGTATATAATGTTCTGCATGAGCAATTTCAGATTGTGCCTATAATGACATTGATCACATTATTAAGTTATCTGAAGATTAGCAAGGACAGCATCATGCAACCAAAAATTTATCTATCCTCCTCAGATCCCTTAAAAACCATTTCACACATCTGGGTATGATGATATGTCAGCAAACTCATACCACTTCGTGGTCCCAAGTGGTATCGGTTTATTATTAGTCCCTCACCGGTGAAACCGGGGGACTGTAGGTTTACTCTTCGTCTATCTTGTACATATTAACATGTATGTAGCAGCTTCATTCCTTGAAGGATTTTGATGACATTTCACACAATGATAAAGGACCAAAAGATCTCGGGCAATTTGTGTTTCAGGGTTTTTGGGTCAAGGTCACTGTCACTATTTCTAACGGGGGCCAGAAGGGGACATATCTTGCTTTAGGAATACCCAGTATGCTAGTGTATATCGTTTTGGTTTTATTTTCAGATGAATATTAACAGAGATTGTATTTTTGATTTAGGTACTGGGCTATTGAAGCATGTCACAGTTGTATATATTGTGGTTTTAACAAAAGAAAGTAATTTTTCATTACATTGCAGGTAAATGGTGGATTGTCTAAAACATTGGATCTGAGTGGACACAAGTCTAACTTGACCACTGTCGACTGGTCACCTAGTATCGATACTCGGGTCTGTCTGACTGGAGCTATGGATGGAAAGGTCAACATATATACGCTGCTTTCGCAATAAAATAATCATGTCCAATTGTTACTGGCATATTCTTGTTAGGAAAGATCAAAGTGTCTGGGCGTTGTACAATAAATGCTAAGTTCAGCTTGTAAGGCCATTGTAACCTGGAAAGGTCAAGGTCATCTGGAAAATTCATCTAGAAAGTTCACCTAGAAAGGTCAAGGTCATGAAAGGCAATAATAATTAGGGCACTCTTGTGTCAGGGTCATCACTATCTGGATCACATGTCTTTCTATTTCAGGTCAAATGTATCATATTGTTGTACTTTCCCATTTATTAATTAGCCATGTAGTACCACTCTCATGTGTTAGTTTATATTTCTGAACATATCACAATACTGGTTATACAAAACTTATATATAAAACTAATTGTATAACCAGTTTATATAAACTATAATATTATATGTACTTCTATGTTGTGGTAAAAATGGTAATATGTCACCAGATATGTTTGGGGGGGGGGGGGGGGGGGGGGGATTTTGAAAAGTTCGAAAATGAAGACATGTGAATGACCGACAATATTGTATTCAGCATTTTAGTGGTACCATATACAATATTACTTATACCAGAGATATTTTATATGAATTTTTAAATCTATAAATGATATCAAACAAATTTAGATGCACTGATGAACCATATCCTAGCTGTATCTATCATGTCACCATACCCTGCAAACACAGCAGATTGTGTAAAAGTGTAGTGTAAATAAATGTCCAAATTCTTCTATTGGACAATAAATATTGGAACAGGAGTACACATGGACAAGGATATTAATATTATTATGTTTTACATATGCAATAGCTTTTGTGCAATAGGCCTGATGGCCATCTGGCATTTAGGGTAAGTAAGGAAGTGATCAGATGGATTGTTTAAGATGAAATCTGTGACATTTTATCTTGGACTGGATTAGGCATTTTAGAAATCCTCACACTCATTATTGTCTTTGAGTAAACTATTTTGAAATTGAGTATGATCAACCGCTACTGTATCAGAAGGATTGCTATTTCTGACATTTCTTACTCTATCAGACAACTTATACTCTATCAGACAACTGATACTCTATCAGACAACTGATACTCTATCAGACAACTGATACTCTATCAGACAACTTATACTCTATCAGACAACTGATGCTCTATCAGACAACTGATGCTCTATCAGACAACTTATACTCTATCAGACAACTGATACTCTATCAGACAACTTATACTCTATCAGACAACTTATACTCTATCAGACAACTGATGCTCTATCAGACAACTGATGCTCTATCAGACAACTGATGCTCTATCAGACAACTGATGCTCCATTAGACAACTGATACTCTATCAGACAACTGATACTCTATCAGACAACTGATACTCTATCAGACAACTGATACTCTATCAGACAACTGATGCTCTATCAGACAACTGATGCTTTATCAGACAACTGATACTCTATCAGACAACTTATACTCTATCAGACAACTGATGCTCCATTAGACAACTGATACTCTATCAGACAACTGATACTCTATCAGACAACTGATGCTCTATCAGACAACTGATGCTCCATTAGACAACTGATGCTCTATCAGACAACTGATGCTCTATCAGACAACTTATACTCTATCAGACAACTTATACTCTATCAGACAACTGATACTCCATCAGACAACTTATACTCCATTAGACAACTGATGCTCTATCAGACAACTGATGCTCTATCAGACAACTGATGCTCTATCAGACAACTTATACTCTATCAGACAACTGATGCTCCATTAGACAACTGATGCTCCATTAGACAACTGATACTCTATCAGACAACTGATACTCTATCAGACAACTTATACTCTATCAGACAACTGATGCTCCATTAGACAACTGATGCTCTATCAGACAACTGATACTCTATCAGACAACTTATACTCTATCAGACAACTGATACTCTATCAGACAACTGATGCTCTATCAGACAACTGATACTCTATCAGACAACTTATACTCTATCAGACAACTAATACTCTATCAGACAACTTATACTCTATCAGACAACTGATGCTCCATTAGACAACTGATGCTCCATTAGACAACTGATACTCTATCAGACAACTGATGCTCTATCAGACAACTTATACTCTATCAGACAACTTATACTCTATCAGACAACTGATGCTCCATTAGACAACTGATGCTCCATTAGACAACTGATACTCTATCAGACAACTGATACTCTATCAGACAACTGATACTCTATCAGACAACTTATACTCTATCAGACAACTGATGCTCCATTAGACAACTGATACTCTATCAGACAACTGATACTCTATCAGACAACTTATACTCTATCAGACAACTGATACTCTATCAGACAACTGATGCTCTATCAGACAACTGATGCTCTATCAGACAACTGATACTCTATCAGACAACTTATACTCTATCAGACAACTTATACTCTATCAGACAACTGATGCTCCATTAGACAACTGATGCTCCATTAGACAACTGATACTCTATCAGACAACTGATGCTCCATTAGACAACTTATACTCTATTAGACAACTGATGCTCCATTTGACAACTGATGCTCCATTAGACAACTGATGCTCTATCAGACAACTGATGCTCCATTAGACAACTGATGCTCTATCAGACAACTGATGCTCCATTAGACAACTGATGCTCTATAAGACAACTGATGCTCTATCAGACAACTGATACTTTATCAGACAACTTATACTCTATCAGACAACTGATACTCTATCAGACAACTGATGCTCCATTAGACAACTGATGCTCTATCAGACAACTGATACTCTATCAGACAACTGATGCTCTATCAGACAACTGATGCTCCATTAGACAACTGATGCTCCATTAGACAACTGATACTCTATCAGACAACTTATACTCTATCAGACAACTGATGCTCTATCAGACAACTGATGCTCCATCAGACAACTGATGCTCCATTAGACAACTGATGCTCCATTAGACAACTGATGCTCTATCAGACAACTGATGCTCTATCAGACAACTGATGCTCTATCAGACAACTGATACTCTATCAGACAACTGATGCTCTATCAGACAACTGATACTCTATCAGACAACTTATACTCTATAAGAATGAGGTGTTGGGGAGGATTGTGAAATTGAAATCTGTTAACATTTCAAAGGGGAATGTGATGTTTTTTGGGTTTAGTTTAAATGGATTGTTAGATAATATTTCAATGTTCTACATCAAATGAAATGAAAAATAAAAGTATTTATGTGTAAGAAAATTGTATTAATCAATTCCAGTATAGCAGGGGTGCTATAACCCCGACACATTTTAACATATGGTGATAAATGTTTTTTACAATATATCTGTTGTTATTTATTTAATTGTTATGTTTGCCTATTTGTATTGATTTGATGTTTAGTGTCACTTTCCATGTGTCACATATTCACATATTGCATTATTGTTTAAAAAAATGCTGCATTTAATATTTGCAATAAAGTTTTGCCATAATGCTTTCTTAATTTAGTTTTAAATTGAGTTAAAGAGTTAAACATCTACATCCAACTTTTTGTATACCTCACTTCATTTGAATGAATGAATGAATGAATGATGAATGAATGAATGAATGAATGAATGAATGAATTTAAGTGAATATGTGCATGTCTGCCTGCATGTCTATTCTGAAGAATTCTCCAGGGCATATATTGGCCATTGCTTCATTAATAAACATAAACTTTGGGAAATAAGTACACTAGGCAATGTGTTATGTATTAAACTGAGGTCACTGCAAACTATTACTTGACCTTTGAAATTGACTATACATGCTAATAAGCATGATACAGTTTTCTTGGGCATATCTCGGCTACTGTTTCATACTTCAGACATTGTGTGATGGTACGTCATGGAAGACATTTTGTTGTATGATATACAGGTTCGCTGCAACTTATCATTGGAATTTGTTTTTAATATGTTTTTTCTTTGAAATAAATTGTTCCAACACGAGAATCATGAAACTTATCATTTTTTAGCTCACCTGGTCCAAAGGACCAAGGTGAGCTTATGCCATAAAGTTGCGTCCGTCGTCCATCGTCCGTCCATCAACAATTGACTTCTTCTTCATAACTACTGATCAGAATTTGACCAAATTTGGTCAGAAGCATCCATATAGGGTGGCAACTAAAAATTGTACAAATGGTGGGGCTGACCCCCAAGGGGTCTGAGGGGCGGGGCCAAAAGGGGTCAATTTGGCTCTATTAATATAAACGACTTCTTCTATGAAACGGAGCAATGGATATTGCTCCTATATGCCTGGTAGCATCACTATGGGGTGAGGATTCAAAATTGTACAAATAGTGGGGCTGACCCCAAGGGGCCTGAGGGACGGGGCCAAAAGGGGTTAATATAGCTATATTCATATTAACAACTTCTCTAAAACCAAGCAATGGATATCGCTCATAGTTGTCTGGTAGCATCACTATGGGGCGGGGATTAAAAATTGTACAAATGATGGGGCTGACCCCCCAGGGGCCTGAGGGGCGGGGCCAAATGTGGTCAATTGGGCTATATTGATATACACAACTTATTCTCTGAATCCGATCTATGGATATTGCTCATATTTGCCTGGTAGCATCACTATTGGGTGGGGATTCAAAATTGTACAAACGGTGGGGCTGACCCCCCAGGGGCCTGAGGGGCGGGGCCTAATGTGGTCAATTGGGCTATATTGATATACACAACTTATTCTCTGAATCCGATCTATGGATATTGCTCATATTTGCCTGGTAGCATCACTATTGGGTGGGGATTCAAAATTGTACAAACGGTGGGGCTGACCCCCAGGGGCCTGAGGGGCGGGGCCAAATGTGGTCAATTGGGCTATATTAATTTAAACGACTTCTTCTCTGAAACCAAACAATGGATATTGCTCATATTTGCCTGGTAGCATCACTATTGGGTGGGGATTCAAAATTGTACAAATGGTTGGGCTGACCCCCCAGGGGCCTGAGGGGCAGGGCAAAATGTGTTCAATTGGGCTATATTAATTTAAACAACTTCTTTGAAACCAGGCAATGGATATTGTTCCTATTTGCCTGGTAGCATCACTATTAGGTGGGGATTCAAAATTGTACAAATGATGGGGCTGACTCTCCAGGGGCCTGAGGGGCGGCGCCAAATGTGGTCAATTTGGCTATATTGATATAAACGACTTCTTCTCTGAAACCGAGCAATGGATATTGCTCATATTTGCCTAGTAACTTCTATTAGGTGGGGATTCAAAATTGTACAATTGATGGGGCTGACCCCCAGGGGTCTTGAGGGGCGGGGCCAAATGTGGTCAATTTGGCTATATTTATATAAACAACTTCTCTGAAACCAAGCAAAAGATATTGCTCATATTTGACTGTGAGCATCCCTTTGGGGTCGGGATGCAAAATTGTACAAATAGTTGAACCGACCTCCCTCAGGGCTGAGGGGCGGGGCCAAAAGGGGTCATTTTGGCAGAATTGATATAAACAACTTTTCCTCTGAAACTAAGCAATGGATATCTCTAATATTTAACTGGTAGCATTCAATTGGGTTACAAATTCAAAATTGAACAAATGACAGGGCCAACCCCCTGGGGGCTGAGGGACGGGACCAAAAGGGGTAAATTTGGTTAAATTGATATAAACAACTTCTCTGAAACTAAGCAATGGATATCACTCACATTTGTATGGTAGCATGGTCATGGGATTGGGATTCAAAGTTGTACAAATCTTAGGGTTGACCCCACCAGGGGACTGAGGGGTGGGGCTAAAAGGGGTCAATTTGGCTAAATTGATATGATCAACTTCTTCTCTGAAACAGCTCATGTTTGACTGTTAGCATCCTTTTTGGTAAGGATTCAGAAATTTTATAAAGGATTGGAGGTAAACTTGAGCACCCTAGTTACATGTAACTCCATATCTTATCTGCTGTATATGATTCTTAATTCTGAAAGAAAAAGTGTGTTGGGGGGGGGGGGGGGGGGGGGACAGACCCCAGACAAACTTCCTTGTATTCAAACATTTAATTGTTCCTTGAAAATAGCACAAAATGCTGAAATTAAAAATCTTTTCTTGTGATACTTCAGATAATTGATGTCTGATTTCCCTATTTATATGTACCTTCTCCTTTTCATATGCCTGTCAAAAACTGGTTGGAGTATTATGTCATGGAGTTGTAAGTCTGCCAAGTGTAAATTTTTTTTTTATGTGGAAGACTTTTCTCTCAATTCAAACTACTCTATTGGAAACTTGGTAGGCCTACTAATCATCATGTGAAATTGTATCTTTCTGAGCAGCAATTAAATTCAATAATTTTAAAAGAAATGGTGCTCTTTGATTCTTTCAATATCTCCTGGGATCTGACTGACTTCTGATTTCTATGAGACATGGTAGAATTTGCTACACAATGTGATTATAATTTCTCACTCTTCCATAGCTTATGAGTTATGATAATAGAGTTCTGCTTCTCTCCTGCCTCTTTATATTGTGTTTCCTGTGTTATAGTCTGTTTTGACCATAGTCCCTTCCTGTCTGGTCTATTTTGACCATGGTCCCTTCCTGTCTGGTCTATTTTGACCATGGTCCCTTCCTGTCTGGTCTGTTTTGACCATGATCCCTTCCTGTCTGGTCTATTTTGACCATGGTCCCTTCCTGTCTGGTCTGTTTTGACCATGGTCCCTTCCTGTCTGGTCTGTCTTGACCATGGTCCCTTCCTGTCTGGTCTGTTTTGACCATGATCCCTTCCTGTCTGGTCTATTTTGACCATGGTCCCTTCCTGTCTGGTCTGTTTTGACCATGGTCCCTTCCTGTCTGGTCTGTCTTGACCATGGTCCATTTGTGTCCAGTTTGTTTTGACCGTGGCCCCTTCCTGTCTGGTCTATTGTCACCATAGTCCCTTCCTGTCTGGTCTGTTTTGACCATGATCCCTTCCTGTCTGGTCTGTCTTGACCATGGTCCCTTCCTGTCCGGTCTCTCTTGACCATGGTCCCTTCCTGTCTGGTCTGTTTTGACCATGGTCCCTTCCTGTCCGGTCTCTTTTGACCGTGGTCCCTTCCTGTCTGGTCTGTTTTTACCATGATCCCTTCCTGTCTGGTCTGTTTTGACCATGGTCCCTTCCTGTTTGGTCTGTTTTGACCATGATCCCTTCCTGTCTGGTTTGTTTTGACCATGGTCCCTTCCTGTCTGGTTTGTTTTGACCATGGTCCCTTCCTGTCTGGTCTGTTTTGACCATAGTCCCTTCCTGTCCAGTCTATTTTGATCATGGTCCCTTCCTGTCTTGTTTGTTTTGACCATGGTCCCTTCCTGTCAAGTTTGTTGTCACCATGGGCTCTTCCTGTCTGGTCTGTTTTGACCATGGTCCCTTCCTGTCTGGTTTTTTTACCATAGTTCATTCCTGTCCAGTTTGTTGACACCATGGTTCTTTTCTGTCTGACCTATTTTGTCTATGGTCCCTTCCTGTCTGGTCTGTTTTGACCATAGTCCCTTCCTGTTCGATCAGTTTTGACCATAGTCCCTCCATGTCTGGTCTGTTATGACCATGGTCCATTCCTGTCTGGTCTGTTTTGACGATAGTCCCTCCGTGTCTGATCTGTTATGACCATGGTCCCTTATTTTCCGGTCTGTTTTGACCATGGTCCCTTCCTGTCTGGTCTGTTTTGACCATATCCCTCCATGTCTGGTCTGTTATGACCATGGTCCCTTCTTTTCCGGTCTGTTTTGACCATGGTCCCATCCTGTCTGGTCTGTTTTGACCATAGTCCCTCCATGTCTGGTCTGTTATGACCATGGTCCCATCCTGTCTGGTCTGTTTTTACCATGGTCCGTGTCTGATCTGTTATGACCATGGTCCCTTATTTTCCGGTCTGTTTTGACCATGGTCCCTTCCTGTCTGGTCTGTTTTGACCATATCCCTCCATGTCTGGTCTGTTATGACCATGGTCCCTTCTTTTCCGGTCTGTTATGACCATGGTCCCATCCTGTCTGGTCTGTTTTCACCATGGTCCCATCCTGTCTCGTCTGTTTTGATAAAGGTTCTATCATTAAGTCTGTTTTGATCACGGTCCCTTCGTGTTTTGTCTGTAATACAATGATCCTATTCCTGTTTGATTAGTATGAGTGGTAGCTATCGTACGTCGCCGGGAAATGTTGTCATCCTTACACCATCCTTGTTTGCAATTTATTTTGAGTTATTCAGCACATTTACCATCCTTACAATCAGCCACGTTGACTAGTTTCCTTACAATCTCTTGCCCTCCTCTAATCAGGGAACAAGAGAAGCAAGCCTTCAGCTTTCTTTCAAGGTTCGCCTCAACCACAGGTACTGGCCTCGTCTCTCAATACACCCATATATACAGTAATCAAGATATTATATATTGGGTGCATTGACAAACTTGGTTAGTAATTGTGCCTCAGCGGATTAGTCCACCCTTCGAAAGTTTCTTATAGTCGGCAGCTCTCTTCTCAACATCTTTCTTTGGTCCTGTCCTGCCTTGTATCAACTCCCTTTCAGGCTTCTCTCCCTGCTGTAATGCAGATCAATATCATCCCTCTTGACGCTTTAGGAAGCATATGCCTCATCTGCTACCCTCATGACCAAGCTATCCGTGCAATTGGTAATCGCTATGGCTTGAAACATGACCATTGAGAGGTACTGACTCTTCAATTCCATTCCGTAAAGTTCATCCTCGAAGAGTCGTCAAGTGGGGGAGGTCATGGTGTGATAACACGTGTTCTTTATTGTCAGTTCATTTTTCTCTCTTCTAGAAGGCTCGTACTCTGGGTGGGGATAGAAAATCGGATCACTCCCTTTGTGGGTTAAGCCGGAAATTTACTTACTGATCTTTCTAGTTCCCTTGATATCCGTGTCCCTTACGCTCATAAGATAATTGATTGACCTCATCTGCCATGTGATATCAAAAACGTTCATTAACTCCATGGAGACTCTTCAGGAATGTGGCTACTTCTAGTACACTGAAGGATGCATGTTTGGCTATTGGATGGTCTTATAATGGATGTTCACATCTACTTTGATGACTTCGTCGCAACTAAATGTGGACAAGCGTACACCTCCAAGATTGAAGATCTGATGGTGACTTCAAAGGGCCTAATAGGTGTCCACCGCGTTCGAACAATTTTGCACTCGCTTCTTCTACCTGTCTTACGAATGTTGCAAGAGGATTCTCCTAAAACCGTGCCCGGTGGACTTTGGAAAGCAGCATGGATACTTAAATTACGTTTTCCATATAACAAGAATGTTCCGTCAACTTTTTGAATGTCGAATATTCTATAGGTCTGTCGAAAGTAACATACCATCGTAGTTTTGATGAAAAAAAATGGTGTCGTCTATTATAAATTATTCTAACTCCGTTTCTTGGAGCATTTTAATAACATCAAAGGTTGCAACAGCTGAATTTGAATACCTACATACAAATCCTTCAATATCTCCTTGTTCCAATTACCTATACAACTAGGGTCCAGCTGGATACGTCGTATCTGGCGACCTTCGTATTATCCATAATGGTAAACATGAGAGTTATTTCGTGAAAGGTTATAATGAGAAGTATTGAGAAACTCTGTCTAGTAAATGGAAAGTGGTTTTCAGGACACTTGCGAATTTCGCGTACAAAAGTTACAGCAAAAAAAAATGTGGAGAACGAGAACACGCTACATTGGGTTCACTTCCAGAGTGTATTCTTTAGGCAATTATTCCCCAGAAGAGTTAGCAGTTTACTCCAAAATGAAAACAGAACATATGTCTATATATGTCCCTATGTCAAAACTAGACTTAACGACCTACATGATAGGTATGTAGTTACGCCAACAGATTAGGCATCTAATTGCCTTATCCTCGTTTACAAACACTATAACTTTTCTTATTGCAAAAAAGCGGGGATTGCTTGATACCCTATCTACAACCCAGTGTTTCTAACGACGAAACCCTAATCGTTCTCAGTATTGGGATCTTCCAAATTATCGGTAAATGATATTGGAATAATTAACTTCATAACAAATCTTTTATTTCTGGCTCGGTCCGCTCTTCAACTAAGCTTTATCCAAACTTGGTCAGGGTTACAGTAGATGAAATAGATGTTTTCGAAGAACTCCTACCGAGGTTTTGATCCATCTTGAACATCCGCTTCCTCTTTGTCTCTATAAACATTTTACTTTTACACGCTGTGCCTTACTATATCCCGTTCAAGGCTAAATGAACGTCTTCGACTTCTTGTAACAGCTTTCTGTTCCGAGAAAGGCGAGTTCTATATCTTCATCTTCAGTTCACTGACAGTGTTTTTGTCTTTGTAACCGATATTGCCCAGTTTGATTCGACACACCAAAAGAACTCAAGGACACTACAGACTCCTCAGCATCAGTTGCTTACTTCGATCTTAACTTACAACGTAACTAAAACGGACAGTTTATAATTATGATGTATGATAATCGTGATTGTTTCTATTCCCTTAGTTTCTATTTCTTGAAACCAACATCGCTGCTTCCTAACTTACGGTATTTACATGTTCCAGTCGATTTGATATTGAAGTACTTTTTTTCCAATATAACCGTGACACATGTCGACTGTTGACGACACAGTGAACAATACAAGGTGTCTGGTGATTTGGACTTAAAGATGTATGGTCGATATCAGGATCTCCATTGGAAATATCCTATTACCGTGTGTAATATGACGTCAGACATGTCCTTTGATCGTCGATATGCCTGGTGGTTATGCTGTCACTATTCCTCATTTGTGGACATGAAAACACTTTAATTTTTTATTTTTTTTTGTCTGGTCCATTTTTAGTGTTCCCGTGTAGATCTACATATATTTTCCTCTTGTTTTATCGATTTTAGTTAATATCACGCCTTATTTATTTTATATATATTTTTTTTTATTTTCAGTTTAGATATGGTTATTGTTTCTCTTCATTGATACTAAGCAAAAGTTCAAAATTAATACCAATATTCTTCATCGGATCATTTGTAAGGCAGCCTATACGGCTTCGGAAGTAGCCTTCATATTGCATATTAAAAACAATAGTCCGACAACGATCAATACCAGGACGTCCATTGAGGTTTGGCGACTCTTTAACTTCTTCCTATATACAGACACATGATAACGCAAACTGCCTCCAACAGCCTCTTCAGTTAGTCGGTCCTGACATGGCCGTGGCTTTCATGGCACACTCTTCTGTACACCCTTCTGATGAACGTTGTCGTTTACCAATCTAGATTTGGGTTAAAGCGGTGCCTGAATGCCACATCAAAGCCCAACATCATCTGTCATGTTATAGCCTAGAGAACCCCAGAATTGACAAACGAAAATACACAAATAGTAAAGTCATGGTAATCCAGTCTTTTTGTTGTTGTTTTTATCAGAAATCCCTCTCTTTGGGAAAAGCACCTTGTCATGTCAAGGAAATTTGCTTCCACCAATGCTTGGAAGACAATTCATATATTACCTCCTCCTCCTGGTACATATATCAAATGAAGCATTTGGAGACAATTAAGATATTAAGCCAGAATCATCATGTACAAATACCCCCCCCTACCTACGCTTGTCTAAGTAACATCGGTTTAGCCGTTTATAGACTGTTCCAAATACCCATCATCATTGCGATTTGATATTTGAAACCGTCTTAGTTAGTTTATAAACTCGCGAGTCTGACGTTTGACATAAATCTGACTATATTTGGGTAGAGTAAATTAAAATGACTGTTACACAATGGGTATAATTTATGAAGACCGATTTTATCAAAATTTTAATATTGCTCGTTTATTGCAAAGAAGTATGACATGGGCGTTTTTTTCACTTTCAGTTCATTTAGCGAGGGACAGTTGTTTTATATGGTTGTCATGGTAACTTGTTAGTATTTTGTCAATTCCAGTGCGACTGGGCTTGATTCGATCTACGTGCACATGCGTAGCGCCAAAACGTTTCAGGGCTTGTTAATTTTGATTTCTTGAATATTTTCAGAGACATATATGTCTATATATATATGTCTCTGATATTTTTAACTATTTTTTATAACGCTTTAAATTAAATGCAAATACTATAAAACAAATCACGGCGTCATTTTATGGTCTTGACCGATTTAATTGAACGTTATAGTTCATAATAGACACAAACATGTGTACCCTGAGAAAAGTGACATCCTTTTGAACTATAATTTATGAGATTTTAAACGAAATATCGTAAACAAAAGAACCAACGAAATCAAAGCAGGTCCAGTTATACTGAATAATTAGTTATTACATAGCATAATTATTTCATATTTTGTGTCAAATCCTAGACTGAATGGCTAAGTTCGATTTACCTGGAATATTACATTTTAATTGATGCTAATTGATATGGCGGGCACCTGTTCTCAATTGGTTATTCTTATAGTGAGAAGTTATAATAACAGTTAAATACAAACATTAACCAGTGCATTAACCAGTGTTTTTATACAAAGATTAAAAAGACAAAATATCACTTCACAGACAGTGATTCATTAAAAATTCTATGATTTGTCTATCATACATAATGCAAGTCTGATGTCATCCCCGCAATAGCCAACATCCGGTTTCACACCCTCCCCGATTATTCTGTATATAATCTTCCCTGTAAAATTATTGTCTTCAAGGAACTAATTTAAACTAGGACCTAAATAAACTGTGGGTCATAACTGATCAATCATATACATATATATAATGAAGAAAATCATGAGCATTGAGTAAATATCTTGCTATGATTCAAAATTGACTGTGGTCTGTTAGCAAGATAGAACAGCCAAGGGGAGCTAATTATAGAAAAAATTAGCCTTGGGTCTCAAAATTCGGGAAAGCCTTGTTATTTTGTGATCTGGGTCAGTATTATTCGGCGGGGCTGAACCAAGGATTACGTGTATGTTTCGAAGATTGTATTCAGGTATGATAGCTGGATTTAATTTACACATACGGAGGTAAAATGCATGTTGTAACCGCTTATAAATTAGGAAAATCGGTGCTTTGTTGAGATAATGCAAGTAGCCGGCGCTGGTGCATCTTCATCGATACCGGTAGACTACGCCTTGGCTCTGAAAACGTTGCATTGGAATTTATTGTGTTGTATGTTTGTATTATAACATGCAATACACTATCGGTATCGTTAATTGTGTGTGTGGCAACATTTGGCATTTGGTAATTAGGTATATTGATTTGTCTGTGGAAACGTATTGGCATGTAAAATGACGGGAAGCTCTGAAGCGTCGCCATCTTGCTCACCGCAAGGTCGTTAAACATAGCTCTGAGTCTGTTCTACGCTTTGCAACATTTCCTAGCTACGAGATAGAATGTTTTTTTTATAAAAAGTGTCCCTGTTTTTTCAGGTTTTGCTTGTAATTTGGTAAACAGTTTCATTACTTACACCAGTGAGTTGATTTTCATGAAACCGTACTGAGTCAGAACTCCTTTATCCCCCACACCAATTAGTTCATGTACGCGTTTACTAATGAAATTACTCGGTGATATGGTCAAAAGGCCTAGTAATAATTTAATATAAGCAACATTGATCTGTAGAATATTGTGAGATTTATTTTCCTGGTGAAATTCTTCAAGTTCATTAATGCAGACTCCATCAATAATCAAATATCCTGCAAACGATGGAGATTTGGTAATGATATTTTGAATATTTAAGACATGTTTATAATTTAATGATTTTGATTGTATATCAAGAAAAGAGTAATCTAGGACATGTGAGAAAAGGGTCTTTATGATCAATGACATGATCATAAACTATGGTCAGGCGCATAAATGTAGACAAAAGCATTCCAATTTACATCATCACTGACAGAGTGATTGGTTTTTTGAATGGGATGGTTTATGTTCAAGGAGATATATAATCACAATCAACAGTTTCAGAAGGAGTCACTCAGTGTGAATCTCGGCAAAATGTCTTACCTTAGGACAAGCCTTAATCTCAGCAAAAAGTCTCTGACCTTAGGATATGTCAGATCTTTTTGGCTCAGTAAAAAGTGTGGTGAACTTTTCAGATGAAGAGGAGAAGCTTCATGATTGCTTTTCGTTGTTATAATAGCTGAACAAGTTACATAAAAGTTAAGACCTCAAGCTATGGGGAAATCTAAGTCTGGTATTGATATATTAGAATCCCTAATCCTTGTTCTACATGTTCCAAGATACAAGTGTACATGCCCGTTGTTTCAGATTTCTAGGACTGTGTTAAAATATTAACGCACAGGTACAAAATTATTAAAGAAATAACCAAATATTCTCCAGATTCTGAAATCTAGTGTAAGTGATATACCTTGCCCATGATGGGATTCGAACTGGCTACCTTTACCTCTCAAGGCAAACATCCCTACCATCCTACCACTATAAGCTAAAGGGGATTCCCTGTCGCCTGAGCTAGTAATTATATTTCCTCTAACCCTATACCAACTTTGTATTTTTGTGTCTACCCTGAAGTTTTTGTGGCCGTTAATATAAAGATTCTCCTACCTACGATAGCTACCCTTTTTTCTGGCATGTTAATTAGCGGACACAGATGTATTATTTTTTCCAGGCCAGACCAATACTCTCCTCTTTTTACACTTATATAATTATTAGACACGCAATTTTGTTTGTTTATTAAGTACCCACCTTTATGCATGCAATAAACACAAGTTCAAGTGAATTTAGTGTATCATAGATGATTGCATGAATAAATATCTCTGTTGAGGCTTGCTGATCACAGGGTAAACTGGTTGCTCTAGAACTTTGACTTAAGCTCGAAGTGAGATAAACATCATAGGAATCGCCCATGAATCTGAGCCATACTTGTGTTGTAGAAACTTCAACCTGTCTATCCGGGTTCTCCCAGTAGTGGTATATGTTTAGTAATATTGACTAGTGGAAAAGTCGTTAAGATTCAAGATTTGAAGAGTCGTCTGAGTGGTGGTTTGATAATACATCCAACATACCACACCCCAGCTTCCCATTGTAATCTGTAGCGCTTACATTCCTTGCAGGAGTAACCTCAAGTCCTATCTCTGGTTTCCTGTGCTATACACTCACATATGTTCAGGCCAACAGCTGAACTAACAACATATTTTTATTCAAGGTCACTTGCACACATGCATACTTGCATATTTGTATTTTTCAGACTTTTTATACTGAAGTGATCACTTAGAGGAAATTTTTCATTAGAGGAAATTGTTCATTAAATTATGTTGATGTGTATAATATTGTTCATATGATTTATGCTTTGTTATTTTGTGAGCTAACTATACACTTAGCCTTAAATTACTCAAATTTTTTTTATCAACCATTTGCTCTAATAATGAGCAGGCAAATTAATTTGTTTGTCATCATCAATTAATAAAAAATGGTGAATACATAACTTGCCCTTACTGTTTAATGTATTCTTATATATAGTTATAATCCATTTGAAAGCCAAATACCGAATTTTCACTGTTATAAGCCCATGGGACCTAAATATTTAAAATAACCTCAGGGGTTGGGCTTCAATTCAGATATGATATTACGTGATAGCATTTGCATTTATTGGCAGTTCTGTTGATTGTCTTTATATAAAGGGGGGGGGGGGGGGGGGGGGGGGGGGAGCTTATTACTAGGCATGGGCTCATATCTTTTTATTTAAATTTATGTAGACTTCTATACACGCTAACTGAAAATAGCAGATTCTGTGGGATATCCCTTGGTGATTCTGTGTTGCTGATCGATGCTATAGTCTGGCACTGGACAGCTAGAATATAATATAAATACAGTCAGATATATCTCCTGGGATCCTGGATATTGCTGATACTACAGAGACTAGGGGAGATATTTAGTACAGTTTCCCTGTTATCTGAGAGTGGATGCTCATGTTTCAGTACTGTTGGTTGGGGGGGTCAGCAGGAGTCAGTCAGGAATGTTATCTCCGCCATGTACTGTTACTCATAGCTGCTGCTTGATCACTGTGTATAGTCATCAACACTGTAATCCATTCACACTGCCATCCCCAAATTCCTCAGCTTAACTAATGAAAATTGGCAATATCATTTTGTAAAGCATTGTACCATCAGTCTTTATAGTTAAAATGCTTATAAAAAAAGTCATTGGCTGCATTAAGGTTTTGGAGATTTGCAGTGGGTAGTATTTTCTGACAGTATAATGACATAATTATTATTTGATAAAACATACCCTTTATTCAGTTTCTCTTTCTGTAAAATTTATACCAATAAATGAACATGACGTATGACACAAAAGTGCAGGAAGAAAATGGTTTAATAATGTCTTCATGTTTAAATAATCTAATTTGAGGAGTGACAGCTGTTAATTGCTAAACATATTTATAGCCTAAATAATACTTATTATGGATTTATTGATTATCTATAATAAATATTTTTTTTCTAAGATTAAGGTAAAAAAAATTCATGTATACTTTATGGTATAACTACACAAAGTTCTGCAGCAGGAACTGGATAAGTAGACTAGGCTTGTAATAATGCTGGTTGTGATATACTTATCAGCCATTGTGCTAGAGGAACAAGGGAAATTCATAATCTTTGTGTATATACAAGATTGTTGATGTGTGAATAACTTATTGCTGCATGGCCCAAGTTGAATATTAATGTATTTTTCACTATAAGCTTATACGCATTTTGTCCTTCTCTGATTGGTAACACCTTTTGTGATCTCTTAATTTTAACAAATAACTATTAAATTTTTGAATTGTCATGAAATTAAGGTCTAAAAAATATAACTAGTGTTTCTGCTAACTTTTACGCCTTTTGAGCTTAAAACATATTCAGATTCTTAAATTGGATTAAACAGAAGTTATTTTAAATTCTTAATCATATACAAATTATAGAGCTGTCGGTTGTATATTAGGTAAACTATGTGTATATTGGCAATGTAATCTGTATGAGATAAGTGACTGGATAATTACCATAAATTTTGAAGCTGTATTGTTAGAGATACTCATAGTTTATGAAGATTTTTTTTATTGCTTAAAGTTCTGCCATTGCCGGTAGAGATCCGGCCTGGCCCAGATACCAAAAGTACTTAATTTTCCAAGCATATGATAATTACATCACTGTAAGTTTTTGTTTTCATTGAAGAGGAATATTAGAGAAAATGATTTTCAGGCAGCAAATATGGCTAATCTTATTTCCATGTTGTATTGAATCTATATTCAAATTAATTGTGCTGTAATTTTGACATAATACTCATTTAAGGGTCCATGTCATATCCAATTATTTAACTTTGATATGTTCATTAGGACATATAGACACTAAGGTCACTTGTGTAAGATTCTATACTAAGTAATGCAACAAACCTTTGTAGTGAACAATAGGTTAACTTTAGGACAACTGCAACAGGGCTATAGGAAGACCACAGAATCAATTGTCCAACAATAATGGTTGATCCTACCCCAGACAGGTTAATATTTCATTGACATTGTATGGGTTCTCTGATCAGTTTATTGGTATTTGTATTACTACAGCATTATTACTGGACATTGGTGTGTGTAGCAAAATTAAGAGTCTAGTTGTGAGTTTTTCAGCTCGGTACGTAGCATACAATAATTTGTCTGCTAGAACTACTATACATGTAGACAGTTACTGAGTTATTTTTGTGTGATCAGATGTCAATGAGTGTGTGTATGGAAATGTTTCCCTAATAGATTTGTCAGGGTGTCAAAAGACATAGACAGGTCTGATATTTATGTACCTGCTGGCTGACTAAATCTGTGTAGGTTAATTTGATCCACAACTATTTAAATGTCCTGAAATACATGTATAACAAGTGGTGTCGGTTACTATTACATAAACTGATTCACTGTTACAGTATGATATATAGTATTATACAAGTGTAGATCACAATTGTATGTAATTAAGGAAAAGATTTATAGGCTTCATATACCTGAGTAATTTGATTCAATTTGATCAAGTTCTGGTCGGTTTTAGAAAAGTATTCCACAATCCAAGTAAAAGATATATAAGCTGAAAAATGGTTGTTGAGTAAAATAATGGAAAGTCTGAATCCTACGTTGATATATTTCTAAGGTCAAAATAACCATGTATCTACCCAATCGAAATTCTATGACAGTATGTTATTTTGATTAAAAAATACTTTTTTTAATGGTCAATTCAAAATACAGTCAAACTTCGATGTTTCGAAGTTCAGGGAACTAACAGAAAAACTTCGAAACAGCGGGACTTCGAATTATTCATGGTTGACAATAGATCGATGTTTTCTTGATAATGACCATATATGTTAACGTTACATGTCCTCAGTGTCTTCCTGTCGATTGTCAGGCTCACATCGAAAAGTTAAGTTAATTTATACCTCAAACGCAACAAAATAAAAATACCTTTCATTAATTATACCTAAGCATTTTATTAATTAAACAAACTATGTATCGGTTACAAAACACTTATATCGCGTTTAACAGATAAAGCATAAGAAGTACAATACACACTGACGTAAGTCGTTAGGCTTTTCTGCTAAAGACATGTGCGTTTACGTTATGTGCATATAAAATACGGAATTCCGATCGCTTGGAGAATGCATGATTGAATGACAAATAATTGATTTACTTGGATATTTATATATAAGTTTGAAACGTGACACTTTGAATGTGTTTAAAATTGGTCCGCTTGTTTTACAGTTCCGTAAAATTTACTCACCGAACGCTGGTTTCAATGGCGGCAGAGATTATCAGAGACGACTACCGAAATGTTTTACCGGAGTGATTAAATGTGATGGCTTCTAAATACACCTTTTATCTATCTGGTCTGATTATTAATTAACCCCATGATCGGGAGTGACAACACACGCTATCGTTATCCCTATTGTCAGTCAGGGCATTTGGGGGAGAGGTGTGAAATCTTGCCGCGGGGTCACGACAAACACCTGTCCAGTGGTCAGTACAGGTATATTTTTGTTCGAATCATGAGATGTCAATTACCTATAATATCATAGCTAACGGGCCATGAAAAAAGTTCGATACATCGAAAACTTCGATTTGTAAAATTTCGAATCATGCATAGGTTTGTTAGTAGCGTTATATAGTAAGGAAATTCGGGACCAAGCAAAAAGTTCGATACAGCGAAAAATTCGAATCAACGAGGCTCGAATCATAGAGGTTTGACTGTATGTTGATTTGAATGGGTGGTATTGCTGAAAAAACTACAATAAGTCTCCATAGGATGTGATATTTTTTTATCTGACACATGCTATTGTCTTTAATCTTGGCATGTTTTACTGTTGACAAGGACAAGTTAATGAGTTAAATACTGGCATAATACAGTGGTGTCCTGGCATCGGCTAGCTGTAATACACAAGGTAATATTTATAATTACCATAATTACCCAGTAATAAGTCCAGAAGGATACATATATTTTGGCTTAAAGCTGGGGATGGGCTTAACTGCTCTGCAGAACAATAAAAAACATTTGTATGTTAGAGAATTACTTAACTTGAACATACACTGGGGGTGGAGCGATATTACCAGGTTTGGGCTTATAATTACTATGCTACAAGAAAGTGAAAATAGCATTTGTTAGCTATGAGTATATTCTTGCTAAAATGGTACATACATATGAAGTGGTCATAACCTGGTGTGGACTATAATATTATTATTACAGAACAATGAAAAAGCATGTGTATTTATGTATTGATACAGTATTCTTCAGCTTAAAAAAGTGATTTGGTATTTGTTAGATATTGAGATGGCTTTATTCACCAGATATATATATTGATCAGTTTCGAAGGTTGTATATACCCTAGAGGCCCCATGAACTGGCCATGGATTATAATATCATATCCAGTCAGTCAATGAAAATGTCTATTCATCTTCTGTTTACTAATTACATGGATTGCGACTTCATTGTGTTGATGATTGTATCTACTTAGTGTGGTCAGTTGGGTCAATACATTTTCACCATAAACCTTACAATAACAGACATTCATCTGACATCATCTATACTTTGTGTTTGTGTAGATACAAGTATGGATTTACCTTGATCTGTCTAATTTATAACTTCCTGCAATTAAAGCAGGTCCAGTTAGAATGAGATGACTGAACAGTGGTGGGGTTTGGATAAAAAAATGTGAACTGGTCTAAAGGACCCGTTAAAACCTGAATCCACTGGCCCAGATCTAAGCCCACCCATCAGGTCCAACACATCACATCGATTATGCAAATGCTGAAAGCCCCTTGATCTGCTATGGCTCATTTTGGGGTGGTCTAGGGTATTTTGAAATCTAAAATTAAAGCTAGCTCTGTGCAAACGTGGTGCAATCTGGTACATATTCTTTCTACCACATGTATAAGAAATAAAGAAATCAGACCAACAACTTTGTGTAGAAGACTCTTCTTAACACCACCCTTGCTCAGTGGTATTGTTCAGTAGTTCCAGCTTTTATATATGTATACATATTGTATATGTTTCACTTAAAAGTTTGAAATAGTTAATATGATACCCAGTTTTATCTATATAATGTAATTGACCTTAGTTTATTTAATGATCATGCAATGAGCTTTGTCGAACACTTACTTGACAGTTATGTCTATCATGCAACAGGTCTTTGAGGCACTACCTTGCCTTTTGTTCCTGTTTTTTCCCCTGCTCTTTTGGGTTGGAAACTTGTCTCATTTTGTGCTCTAGGTAATCTTATAAGTGATCTGTAGATTTTGGGATTGAGGCTTTTAAAATATGAAATTAATTTAATTAGGTTGGTTTAAGGCCTATTTAATACTATGCAACCCCTCCCCTCCAGAAAAAACCTCAGAAAAAAGTCCTGTATTTAAATATATTAGAGGACAATACAAAATTTGAAACTCCTTGGTATTTTTACTTAAATGCACAAAAGATGCGTTGGATATATTTATATATATATATACTGTAGGTAAGTTCAGCACTTCAGTAATGTTGACCAGTATGGCCAGTGTCTTGAGTAACAAACCTACAGGTTTGTACTAAATCTATACCCAGATATACATCCCAATGGGGCATGGTTCATAGCTGTATTTTTTTCCCAATTTTCAAATGTAGAAGATTTTTTGTCTTCTGTGTTGCTGTACAATCAGTACTTTGTGTATACACGTGGTGAATTATCAGTATAGATAATAATGCCCATTGTTCTTCAGTAGACACAAGAGTTCAATTGGACATATAAAAACTGTTTGTGTTACCAAGTATAAATCTAGAAGTCTCAACAATCTCGGAGGATTTGGTCCTACAATATACTGATTGTAGCTATAGTGTAAATCGGTCCCCATCACAATCTTGTTTTTTTCACTATTGAAGAAATACATTAGTCATACCTTATCTGTGTAAGACTTCAGTTTACTTCTGAGAACATTGCATCACTTTAAACTTGGCCGACATTGTAGCCTGATTTTGGGGTCAGTATAGTACATTGTGTTCTGGCAATAGACAATGTCTAAATGAAAAACTTCAATAACATGATGGCTGGGTATGTGTTGTGGCTTCAAAGTGCAGGATGGTAATATAGTGGCTCTCACTCTATTTATATCAAAGGAGGAAGTCTGGTATATATGATAATTGGGAATGTTTTGTTGTCCTGATCTACATCGCTGATTTTTTGTTTTGATTGTTGATGCTTCTATAATATTTGAAGCATTGAAGATCTGTTATATCCCCAATCAGCAAGTTTCTGTAATTTGGATTCAGAAAATTACACATAATACACAAAAGTAACAACTAAGGAACTATATCAGGCACATCTACACACATGCAATGACTATATCATTAGCTAGCTATAGCTATAGCTACTGGACATTTGTTTCGGGAGACCTGTTTGAAAATATACAGGTAAAACATTTTGGGCAATATTCAAATCCAACAATTTTTTTGTTTATACATATCTAATAAATACAATTCAAACATTGAATTCCACACAATGTTTTTTGCAAAATTCTACAAGTGCATGCATACTCAACCATGTTGGTTAACACCGACTGAATTTAAAAATTTGAAAATAACTTAAGGCTGGTGTGTTGAAATCTTTAATTCGGCTAATAATAAAGGGTGTAAATCTGTTTACAATAACACTGACACATTGTACCCAGACAGTCTGGCACTGTTTTTCTTTACAACCAACAAAAACTGATCAGGCAAGGCTAGCATCTTTAACACATTTATCAATGAATTTGCCCTATTGATAGAGCCTCCCTTGTGTAGTTCTAGATAGGAAAACAGCTGGACTTGAGGCCAACATTAGGGATTGGCAGAAGTTGTATCCTGAAAAAAAATGGGCGTGTCATTTCATAATCATTGTACAAGATGTAGAAACAATATTGTGCAGTTACAGATCAAAACAAAGTTCATGCGTAAAATTATCTTTGACATAGACATGTGATTTACACACGGAGTCGTATAATGACAGCTGCATGATCATGCATTGCCAACGATCTTTTGAACAGAGTAAAAACATCCCGCATATCATTGTTACTTTTGCATCAGCGTATTCAGAAATTAGGCATATATATAAATAAATCAATGACAGACAAGTATTTTTTCTGTGCATTTTTCAACGGAAGATATGTTATTTATCGTTTACTTTTTCCTTATTTTTTTTCGGTGGCCATGTGTATCAAAACAGTAAACAGAACACATATTGGTTTGTAGACTAAAATGTGCACATTTTATTCTTTATAAGTTATGTATACATGAATGTTTTACTTCACCTGTGCACCTGTATAAACAATGGGATGATGTGCGACCGGCAGCCGGAAACTAATATTAGGCTCTGGTAACACCGTTATGGCTGATCGATCACACTCGGTCAATCAGGCGAGGTCAGCAAATTTTGCTTGATATGTCGCCTCGATGTTGACACAAAAATGGAAATTTTTGTATAGTTTAGAAGGGAGGGACCACAAAATATATTTGACACAACCGCAGTATTCGATTCAACAGTGTTCGATTCAACAGTGTTCGAATCATCTGTGCTTAATTTACTAAGATAAAGAAGGGAAAAAATCGGGACCGAACAAAACATTCAACTCATCCGATGTATTCGATTCAACCGTTTTCGACACAAGTGAGATTTACTTCATATTATATCTAGGACTGAAAGGTGATGACAGCTTAGATATTTTTAAGATGAAAATTTAGTATTTATTACACATAGATTATAATTATTTGGTTTAATAGTAATAGAAAATAAGACCTGGGATTAACAACATATTTCCTTTTAACAAATAAGAATTAAACACAAGCGATGATGATGATAAATGAAATAAAAAGATTGATTACTTCGGTAGACAATTGAAAAAAAGTAAAATTACAATAAATCAATTGCTACTTCTTTCCCAAATTGCATGTATGACAATTTAACGAAATTAAGCATTAGAAACACAATGTGTAAACTTGATATTACATGCCATCATTCATATGAAATGATTCACCTCAATTGGCCCCATGTTTGGGCTATATAGGGGACTGGATGTGTTTGTTTCTGATAACAAAAAATTCCTCCTCTCTCTGCTGACCTGATAAAGATATCTGGCTCTATAGAGCATACATACTGTACACCTGAACTGGATTCTGTAACATCTGCCCAACCAAAAATAAAAATGAGATCTGCCACTGGGGTTATACTGATTTATGGTTGGGGTAGTTGAACACAAGTTCTGGTGAAATGATAATTGGTAGTTGATATTTCATCTATTGCAAATGTCTTCTGCTGGTTGACATTCTTCTTGGATAGATTGCATTGACACATGCGTAATGGTATGCATGTGAATTGTATATTGATCTTAAAAGCTGTTGGGGTCAGATTTATTCAAAAACATTCTTGCTCTGAATTACCGACTGAAATTAATGTGTTTTATAATTAATATTATATTATGTGAATGTAGTGTCTGTCTTGGGACTTGTTATAATGACTTGCTGTTCCTGATATACAATGAATATGTCGGTCATTAGTAGCAAATTAAATAAAACATATTATTATCATTTTTGCTTTGAATATTTTTGTACATTTATTCATATATCAATGTTAAAATAACTCAAATATGAGTAGCATTTGATAATTGATGTGTGTGCCCTTTAAAAAAAGATGCCTTGTACTGATATGTCAACTAGTTTCAAAATGTCACTCATCAACTTATTTTGTTGGTTTAGTGTATACATGCAATTGTGACATATCTGTTGAGCTTGTTTATACTGAAAATGTTTCCATTTAGTTTTTATGCTCCTTTCAAGGACTTCAGCATTATTACAAAATGTTGCTCACTTTAGCTTAATTACATGTTACTGGTGGAACATCTAGACACATTTGATGAATTTTATATACCTGTATTATGGAGCTTGTAAGGTGTCTACAAATATGCAGTTTTCTGTCATGTGATACTGCTGTGTAATTTTACTGCAGTTTGTAGCGGCAGCAGTGCATCCACATGTGACATTTTAGCTTGGTCATGGTTGGTTACAAGATTTACATGATGTGAGGGGTTGGCTTTCTCCCACGTCTACACACACATCTACCTGTACCAGTATGGCACATTGTCGTCGTGCTCAAACCCCCCTAGTTTGGAGGCAGCTTATTTAGTCAGATACTGATATTCCAGATGATAATTTGGTGAAATGATCTGTTTATGGTTTTATAATGTTTAATATAGAAAGTTGTGGTGTATCTGTGGTGTATATGGTAAGTCATGCATAAGATCTATTTAAGAGAAGAATATTTTCAAATCCCAATTTCATTATCCTTAAACTATTAGAGACTTTAAGTTCTGTAGAAGTTTTCAGTTTTAGTTACTACACTAGTACTTATGTCCTTGGGACTAAACAAATAAAAATAATTCATGGGGGGGGGGGGGGGGGGGGGGGGGGATCTCCTACAGTGTTCTCGGAAAATGAAATGAAATCTTGATTATGTTAGAAGATGAGAATCTTATTACCATTTTATCAGCTAATAATTGTGATTATCGAAGAACTTGTCTATTCATAAAACAGTCATTAGAACTGAGGAGAGTGGGCTTACATCCAGTATAACACATACATTACATACATTGTCAAACCATTATGTATGTTTGTAATTGTATTGCCATCAAATAACAGAATTGCACAATAAACATTTCAACTAATATGCATAATATAATTTTGTATGAATATATTTTCTTGCATAATTTAGCAATTAAATAACTTAATGAACTGACTATAAACTATTAAAGCATGTATATTTGTAGACTGGCCCCTGTCTCTAGAATATTAAACATAAATGAAATTGAATTTTATGATTTTGGTCTCTTATAATGATATGTCCTGATTACTAAGTTTCAAACTAGGGGGAGATAATCTAGTATTAGAATTTAGCTGATCAATGCTATTGTTAAAATCACCATAGGCATTGTTCCACCTTCTCATTAGATTTTCATTAATATTTTCGAAAATCTGCAAGCCCCAGGTGACAAATCTGTTTAAGAATATAACCATAGATTATCTGCTTTGCAGCAACATGACCTCATTTTTTCACTTACCTTAGGCCTAAGACACCAGCGAAAGGAACCCAGTAAAACGGACATAGCGGACATAGCGAAACATATTTAGGATTCCAAGTGTTTCATTTGTGGCAGCATGTCTTCAGTTTCTCCTGTACATACAATAAAACTCTCACAGCACAGGTTCATGCATGTAAATTATTAGCTGTATACTGTCATGCAGTATACCTGGAATATATCCATCAGATCAGTAAAGCATGTGAAACAATTTGCCTACAGATATATGTAAATGGACGAGGCAATGATTTTGCTTAAAACTATACACCAGATCATAGAGTCCCCATCAGGAACTGGAGCCTAGGGGACTATTAAAAAAGGTTTGTGTTGTGTCAATCTGTCTTCTCTTTATTTCTGCACATTATAATCTTGTCCTGGCTCTATCTCCTACATTACTTGACACTTGTGCTTTATATCTGGGACATTGATTCACCTAGGTGAGGTTGTGTGTCATGTGTCAAAATTAGGTCACTGTGATCTACATTTTGACCTGTGACCTACATCAAATAAAAAGTTTGTCAGGCTCTAACTCCTACAATACTTGACACTGGCACTTCATACTTAGGGCAATTGGATTCACCTATGTGTTAAAATTAGATCACTCAAACCAATATGTTTTGACATTTGACCTATATCAAATAGTAAACAAGAACATACTGTACTACAAGTTGTCCAAGATATGACCCAGATCGGAACAGTAGCTATAAACCAAACTGTACTGTATATTAAATTCACTCCAGTAGCTAAATATATATATAGTTTGCCGGTGCAGTTTTTACAGAATGTTCTGTTAGGGTTTGTCATGAATATTTATAATGTGATACATTATTTTATGAGGTATTATAAATGTTGATATCATTCTTCCCAGAGCATAATAAGAACGAGATAAAATTAAAGATAAAATGTTACGACTTTGAAGGATTTTTTCTGTAGTTATCATAGTATATGACATCTTGCATTTCCTTTCAAAAAACAAGTTTTAAATCACTCCAGGATTTGTTTGTTGGCTGTGTTTATTGCCTCTGTAAACAGCAAGGGTCATATTGAGGTGGAGTCTCCTTGTGGTAATTGTAGGCGTATATTCAGAGCAATTTGGGTATATGTGTTTTGCCCAGGACTGATGGTACATGATCTTAGCTTCCTTCGAAATGCACACACCTCCGAGCTTCATCTTAGATCCATCAGTCCAAGCGAATCGATGCTATACCTGGTCATAAGTGAGCTATTGTGGTTTAAACACATCCAGAAACCTGTCCAAAATTTTGGTAATGCGGGACATAATATCGGGTAATCAGATTCGCTATTGCTAGATAATTCATTCAACATTTTGATATTTAGCAACAGACAGGGCATTGTATGCTTGTATCAGTCTTAAAATGATGCAGAGTAATGTAGACATACACCATGGATGAACGTAGTACATTTACTCACAATATTTATTGAAGAATACATTAATTTTTGTCGTGTGTAATGGACTCATTTCCAACCATTATGGGTATGTTTCATTCAGCTTTTGATCTTAGAACTTGAGGTGTCTGATGTCGATTTGTCCCATCACTAAGTTTGAGATGTTAAATTTTGTTGGGTCACCATGTTAAACACAAATCAGTTGGTTATGGTGTCCACTGCTTTATTTGGTGGTGTACAGTATGTATACATGTACACATTGTAAACCAAAAGGCCCCATCCAAAACCATTGAGAAAAAGCCCTGTTAACACAAATTACATGGAAAATATAATAGACCTAATGTCAGATACTGGTTGCTCAAAGTCGTAACTCAGGCACCCATTGGTTTTAAGGAGGATTTTTGTCAGAAGTTGTATGACAAGTTGACAAGGATATGACTTCGATTTGACATGGAGGAGCTTAGAGGATATTAAACCTAAGGGATAGTATTTTATGATGACCTGGCCGGTCTGTTTACTTCTCAGTGGAGTGGGAAAAATAACACCTTACTGTATTGTCAACTTGGTTTTTTTGTGACCAACATGTAGGTTCCATTTATTAAAGTGTGGTAATGTTTTCTAACATCAGTAGAATTCGATTAAAGATTAGCTTCCCTTGAATCTCAATTTTAATATTCATGTTGAGGATAACAGATTTGGAGTTCTCGAATATTACACCAATGAAAAGCTTTACAGAAAACATTCGTTACATTTATAGAATACGATTTATCATGTTAACACTTTTAACAAAAATGTAGTCCTACCTGTTATTTTGGGTTGGAGTGTAGGAATGAAATGTGGGTGTTGTATAACTCTGTGGGGGTCATATAGCTATCAAAACGATGTAGACTGGCAATATAAGGTGTCAGGCAGGTGACATCTGACAACAAACCTTGTCCCCAGATCCTCTGTATCGACAGTGTAAAGGACAATAGATTTAGAGACATTTTATGTTGTACGGTCATTGTATTCTATAGTAAAACATACCGTACTTGTCCTAATAAAATCATATATAGGAAATTGGGTAAATTATTTATTGTAAGTCAAGTATCTGGAGTGGAACAGATTAAAATGTCAATATATTCATGACACAGTAGGATAAAAACTGATTTTTATTTTAGTTTAAGAAAATGTCAATGTTTTTTGATGATCTGTCTGAGACATTGTATGGATGAAACATTTTCTTGTAACTTGCTTTCAAAAGATAACAAGAAATTTCAATAGAAGTTATCTGGTTAGAATATGTTTTAAGATGTTTGTGACAAATTGTCCAATTTTCAGCTCTTAATTTTACAGAACAAAGGCAAGTTAAAGAAAAATAAAATACATTTGTTTCTTGTTTTTTTTCCAGGTCATGAGCAACCAAGCATAGGTGGCAAGGCTTAGAAATTGAATCTGGTCGTCGAGCAAGGATTGTGAGAAGGCAAGCTTGAGGGGAATCAGGTAGGCCATTATCTTGTATATTATTGGGATTTTAAAACAGATTATCTCTCCATTGTGAATACAAATAAGAGGGCATTCAAATCTTTGGTCATTGAGACTAGATTACAAGAAATTAAAGCCAATTTGGAGCATTTTGGTCCCGTTACAATAATAGAGGACCTTCAGTTTAGTTTGATTCTAGTTTAAATTTTTTGTTGTGGGGAAAAAAACAGTATTTAGTGATATGGGTCACTTTCACAATGCATGAACTTTTATGTATTTTATGTTTCACCTTTGATTTGACCCTTGAACTTTCACCCAGAGTTATAGAAGTGAAAAAGAAGATTTGTCAAGGTTTGTTATTCACACACCTCATTACATAGCCTTATTATTGTAATAATTTACTATAGAGTCTTAACTCTTTTGCCCTGCTTAGTATATATCTCTTTTTACCCTAAAATGACATCCTGTCATTTGATATGAAGCAGCAGTCATTTTCATGATTACACTGTATGTTGTATAAAGACTTCAGGATGTTTTTAAATGTGAATTTCCCCACAGATTTAGTTCACCCCATTATGTCAGGAATGTAATATTTTTCATGCGTCAAGACTGTCTCTTGTTTTATATTTATGTTACCATGATTTACCTGTATTTCATAAGCAAGTATTTTATCTGTAATTGATGTAATAGCTTGAAATAAGTTAATTAATAATGTAACGAATTGAGAATTGTATTGAAATTATTTCTCTGACAAGAGATAAAACCAGTAGACAGTCTTGTAGAAGTCGCCAATCTGTATTAATTTTTAAATCGTTTTTAGTCCGCACATTGTCCTCAGATTTCACTTTGCCATATCAAAAATGAATATCAAAAGCAATTTTCAGGACTTTTGCTTTTGATGAGATCATGTTACAAATGCTTGTTTTTAGCCTGTAATGTATAATTATTTGTAGGCAATATCCTGTCATTTGAAAAATTAAATATAGTATCTAACTAATTCATATTTTGATCAGACTGGTTGCAAAAAAAAAGACTTTTTGTAAAAGCTGAGGTTATGTTGCAGTATCTCTTTGTTGTATGATCCATTTAAGATATCTTCAGATGATGGACAACCTCAGAGAAATATTCAGTTAAAGGGAAATTGTCATGATGACTTGACATATTCAGATATCCTCTTTGGACACCAGATATGGACTATTGATTAATATCCAATCTCTACATGGGTAGGCTGAGTTTGCTGGGATATAGTTACTGTTGCTTTGATGCTGGGCTTTATATCATTAAAAAGTGGTCGTTGTGATATGCACCTAAATCAGTGGAATAAATGAATCAATTATTCATAGTTGCCTTTCACTTTCAGAAGGGAAAAATGCACAATTTCATATTGGTGCATCCTGATGTTTTAGGATAGGTCTGAATTTCTTCATATTTATTACTGAGAAAACAGACATTTCAGAAATGATGTCTTTTTTTGGGGGGGGGGGGGTTATGATTTCTTGTGGTGGATTTGTCACTACCCACAAAGATCTGTATGTACTGAAGTATTTGACCCTTGAATGGGAATGAAAAATGTAATAACTGTCAGTTAATTGACAGATTTGAGAGCTTGTCTGATTTGTGCTGTTCAGGAACTTAAAATTCCCATCCTGTAGATAATGAGATGTCTTGCCAGACTGAAAAATTATCTTATCAAAAGTTAATGTAACTGTATATGAGTGTCGTGCCTGCTAGGGATAGGGAGAGATAGAGAGCCTTCTTGATATGCTTTTAAAGGGGTCAATTAGCTAGGGGTCTTGGAAGCAATAGGCAATTAGGACCCTCACATACAGTTTCACACCCATATAAGTTTGAAAGTGCCTGTTTTTCATGGGTAATTGTACATGTGAATGTTGTAGTGAGAATTTGGCGGAAAAAGACCAAATTATGATTCGTGTTTCACTATAGATAACTACACTATATACTGTATATGTAGTTTGTAGTATTTAGATGTAGAATAAGCAAATTTATAATTTCAAAAGACATTATATAAGATCTTTGTAATAATTACATGGAAAGGACTCTATCATGTTTTCAGCCTCGAAAAGAAATTTATTGTACTCTGATTGCCATTGCTATTTAGATGTCTTTGTTGCTTGTTTTGGGAATAAGAATCTAGCAGAGACGTATTATTATAAGGTACATTTTGTCACAGAAGGCAGAGTAGAGACTTCAGCTGAGACCATTTAGAGCCAGCCCCCACACAAAGACAGACCGATTGTCTAGGTTTCACCAATTTCTGTAGCCAATTAACAATCCTTAGAAACTGACGAATATTTTTGAGAGTTTCCTTGTCTCGGAGAGCCAACGTAATATGACTCCACTTGTTTTACATTTGTGATTGGAGATGTGTCCAGGAAATAACTTGATATAGTCTGAGGTTACTTGGAGAATATTTTCCTTTTGTGGTTGACCTAGCAGATATAGCCTTGTAGTACTTGTTTTGATTATTCCCTCTGTGATCACATTCCACCAATATGTTGTGTTAGATATAAGCTTCCACAGGAAGTGCACATTGGTTTTCACATGGAACCTTGAGGAGAATGCTTGAGTGCATCTTTAATGCTGATTTGTTTACACTGAACATTTAAAGTACATGTAAATAAGGTATTTTAAGTGTCCATAAAATTCTCACACCCATAAAACATGGAGAGAAAAGTAATTGAATGAGTAAAATGATCGGCTGTATCAACCTTGGACTTTGGTTTCACAGATTAAGATATAGTTTCATGTAAGTTTAAAAAATATCTGAAACCTTAAAAGCAGAAAGATGGACATATGGACATTATAGGAATAGTCCGTGTTATCCTATGCTAACTATATATTGATTACATGGAATCTTATCTTGACAGGCTAGAGGTGATCCTGGCAAGACTGTCCAAATGTCTGGTCTTCAGAGATTTCTGAGAATGTAAACAGTTCTGGTCCATTTCTGGGGGTCAGTTTACAGTTTGTTGTTTATGATAAACTGTCTGATTCACTAGAGATCCCCTGTAAATGAAAACAAGGTGATGTAGCCTCCCAAGGCCTGTTATACAGTGTTTATCCTAATGAGCAGCCATGGCAAACGTCTAGAGACTTTTTTTTTTTTATTTTAAATCTAAACTTAGTAAGCTGGGTTTGAAATTTTAAATTTTAAATCTTTTAAAGTAAATTTGAGAGTCATATTTGTTTGTGTGTTTGTTTGCTGGGTTTATTGCCCCATGAACTGCCAGGGTTATTAGGGGCGGGGTCTCCTTGTAGTAGTTGTTCAATACCTCACTGAACTGAAGGAACGTTGGATCTTCACCTGAGGCTGTACACGGCCCCATGAGAGTGAGAGCCATATATCCACATTTTCTGTTTGCATCAACATTCTTATTTTGTCCCTTTGCCTTTGTTTCTTTTTCTTTGTTCTTTTTATGTTTATTCTTTTGGTTTTACTTGCAAGGAAAAAACACGTCTTTGACATATAGATACCTTCCTATCATCAGTAAAAAGAGACTTGAAATATCAATATTTCATTTTAAGTTTTAAAACTAGAGTGGTTATTATGTAAAAGTTGGTAAATCACTTATCATGGCATCACACATCCCAGTACCATCCTCCTTTCCTGCTGTGCTGTTGTAATTCTTAGCAACTAGGTGATGTCCCTTTAATTACCTTAACTCCACTCTGCCCACCAGGGGGTGCTTCATATCATATTTATGTGTTTGAGGGATAGTGTAGGATATAAAAGAAACACATACTTCATTCATAATTTTGTTTTTCAATTTCAAAGGAACTCTAGAATTTCCTGTATTTTGTAGAGTTTGAATGTGTATCAATTTGACACCACAGAAAAACAAATTTTTAGATTGGTAGGTCTTTAATTACAGCTCCTTCCACGTGTGAAATGAAAGCATTGAAAACATGACATTGTTACTATCATCAAGATAGGAAATGAGTTGATCAAGAGATGTTCTATCTTTCGAACTGAGTTTTTATTAATTTTCTTTTAAATACTAAACTTAAACAGTGTTGTAGTATATGCTGATGAACTTTGTTAATTCAAGCTATGCCCTGTAATGTGGTAAGCATACCATATAAGATGATCTTGGCTTGATACAATATGTTGATCTATTTTATCATAACAATATCAGGGGGAATGACTGCAAGGTAATTGTCAAATTGATTTATTGCATTTCAAACAGTCGTTGGCACAAACAGTTGGTTTGACAGTGAGAAATATTTTAACACATAACAAAGACTTTTTTATGAAAATCTTATATTAAAATGTTAGTTTTGTCTGTCTATCTGGGGATCACATTTTAATGAAGATTTGCAACTGGGTTTGATTATTTAAAAAAAAAAAATCCTTTTATTTTAGTTCCCAAACTTTTGTTTCAAACAATATTCTTTAAACTAATGTTAGATTTTAAAATCATGACAGGAATTTTATTCCAAGTAAATTACAACTAGGAGTTTTGAGATATTTTTGACAGAGTTATTGCCCTTTGTGAACTAAAAAAATGCATTTCTCTTGTTAGCAATTATACGTAATTGCACATTTGAATGACTAAGCAAGTCATGCTTATATATGGACGTATTTTAGATCATTACTGGATGTGATGAAAATTCTAACCAGAAGTCCTATTCTGGTATGAAGTATTGAATTACAAAGTTGTCTCTGAATAATAGACTTGAGCAGAGATTGAGAATAGGTAGTGTAGTTAGGCGACAGACATAACCCAGGATTACAGTGGAATCTAGTGTTTTAATCAATCAAGCACATCTCTAGACTCTACTTTCATCTTTATAAGGTATTTATTTTTTGTCGAGTGGATCAATTTCCTAATGGTTTTGAATTGGCATGAATCCGATTTCCAGTGGTGATTATATCGTACTGCAATACAATCAACCCTGCTGTCAGTGTAACACAGACTTCTGTTTCTGATCTGACACAAGTCTTGCTATTTTTTGTCCCTTTTCATTAGTGTTTAATATCTCTTTACCTTTCTACAGTTACAGAGTTGTATTGCTATCAAGGACTTAATTACAGAGGTCTTTTTTCATGATTCTAACATTGGCAGCTTGTCAAATTTAAACAAATTTAAAAAGACTTCTGAACATTTGTTATGCACTTGATGCATTTCGACTTTTTCGTTATTGTTCTCTTTTTCGATGCAAATATATAAACAGGAAATTGGTCTTCACATAAGTTTGACACAAGTTACACAATCGATCAGAAACTGACCTATACCTATTACCAAGCACTGGAGGATATCCTTCCACATAATAAACTGGGTATCAGTGTAACCAATACTCTTTCGTCCTGTGGAATGTGTTGTGATGCCTAATCTACAAATCATTTGTACTTGATGTGATTTACCTGGAGTCGGTGACTTGGAACACTTACCTGGAGTTGGTGATTTGGAACACTTGAGGTATTTTAGGTAATATCACTTCAACATCAAACATATTAGCTGCTACATGTAAAAAGACAGTCCCATCGGAATACACTTAGTAAGTTACTGGAGGTTGGCTCAATGTTGACCTAATTAGAACATTGTTCTATGTATAATTATTGTATGATATAAGGTAAATCTTCGTTCAGGTCGAACAGAATGAAATAAATATTGTTGACACTTGTGTGTTTGAATTATGCGAAATTGTGCTTCAGAAATAAGCGATAGTTCAGAATTATACGAAATTATGCTTCAGAAAATAAGCGATAGTTCGAAGTATCCAAGTTGTAGGCAAAAATCTCTGTATATTTGGGCTTCTATTTTCACTTTGCAGACGTACAATATGTGTCACCTTAAGTCCTATTTCCAATGAAAAGCGATACATAACCTATAGAGGATTGATACATTTATCATGTATGGCTGAAAGGATGGTATTTTTAATTTGATGTAAATTGAAAGTTGCTGGATTTCCTGATTATTAAGCTCAATAATGCAATGGCCCTAAAACAGTACATTTGTGACAGAGAATATTGAGTCTCTGCATGGCTAATATATTTATTTTATTTGAAACATCAGAAAATTATTTTGTAATGAATGTTCTGTTTAATAAATTAAGAACATAACATGTTTTGTTTTACGAAAGTTCTACTGTAAACAGTACAATGTATTAAGTAAAGAAAACATATCTGTTTATAAATGATTTGTAATAGAACCTGATATCTACCAATCATATATGACACCTGCAAATTAAATCACACATCACTAATTTGGAATGCACATTTTTAATATATTGTTGAAGAATATATTCATTTATTTTCAAGATATTCATTTCTTTCAATATCATTCTAAGGATTTCAAGACTGAACAGGATAAGGGCCTTGGTGGCTGAGTGGTTAGGGTGTCCCAACACTTCATCACTAGCCCTCCAGCTCTGGGCTGAGTTTTTCTCAGGGTTTTTCTCGGGGTACTCCGGCTTTCCTCCACCTCCAAAACCAGGCATGTCCTTAAATGACTCCTGGCTGTTGATTGCACGTTAATCAAAATAAACCAATAAACCAAACTGAAAAGGGTATAATATAGAATACAACTTTTCTTAACATCTCAGATGTAGATACAGTGAGATACACCCGAGGTACCTGTAAAATTGGCTATAGCAATGACCATAGGCACTGTTACATCTGTAATAAATTATAAATATTGTTGTGGTGCAACATGGACATAAAGAAAAGTAAATAAATGATATCTTATCCTTCCTGTTGTTACTGTGTCTACAGATGTTTATGGACTGATAATTCATGTACAATCTCAAGAGAGTTATATAAATACTACTGTCCAGCAAAGATTTTCCAGACTATTGTAAATGATGCAGACTAATATTGTCTACTGTACATTTGTGGAATACTGCAGGTTATCATGATCCTCCTGTGCACAATAAACAGGAAGGTAGGCTTACAGAGTTTGATCCTGAAAATCAATGCAGTAATTTACAGTTTTATAGTGAGTGGGTTACCAAGGCAGAATTAAGCTTTAGGGAATGCAATCAGCTCTTTTTCACCTGAGATATTATACATCTAAAAAGACCCTATAGCTGGGGTATTGATCGATAAGGCCGTTCATGTGGCATGGTGCGGGAGACTGCGACAGTGTTGGATACAACAATACCTGCTTGGGAGTAAATACTGTATAGGCAATCCAACGCACTACACATGTATGACTCATAACCCAGACAATGTTGACACAGCTTACAGGCGATGTCACCTAGTTTATTTTTACTCAAATCTAAACTTTATGGGTACTCTAATTAGTTAGAGTACTGCAAAAGAAATGGGCTTCAATTCTTCTTTCACTTTCATTTATGTCAAAGTTTTTTTTTATTTCTTGGACAAATAAACACTTTCTTTTTGACAATTGTAGTACAGTTTGTATATTTTACTAAGACTTGACCTTCAAATGAAATATTTGCTTCGCTATTGGATTAGCAGATTTAAAAACTATGCTATCCAATGGGATTTGGTCTTTCAACACGAGCATGGTTTGTATGTTCAAATATCAATGAGGGAATGAGATAATCATTTGATAATGGTAGTGCAATTTATTTATAGCATAAATATTTGTATTTGATGTGTATAAAGGAAATGGGAACAGATTTTCTGAGAGAAACTCATTATGTGGTTAATTTCAAATCGTAGTTTGTGTATGGGCTGTGCACAAGAAGTTGTTCAGAAGGAAATGAAAATGAATTGTTGTGTTTTAAGAACTTTTTACATTATTATGTAGAAAATTTGTGGCAGAATTGTGTAATGTTGCATTGGAATTGCACGTTGGTAGGTATTGATTAAAGGAGAGATTGGTGTTAGCATCCTTGGTTTGTGTGCAGTGCCTGTTGATTCTTCCCTGTTTCATATTGATTTGGCACACCACATAAAACTTGAAATCTCCGATGAACAGCCATATACACTTGGATATGTTCAGTTAGACTGGCAGCGTCCTGCTGATGGTGTTTGCCTCATGGTTTCATAAATTTTTCTTAACTAAAAAGTTTCCTTAGGAAACATAAAATTTTCATTTAAGGAACTTTCCTTGAATTCTGTGATGCTTTCCAAGGGAAAATTTTAAGTTAAAGGACTTTTGTTGAGTTAACCAATGTTGATGAAACTGGGGACCCCGAGTTATCTAACACTCAGCTTGTCTGAAAGTGATGAAACTGGGAACCCCGAGTTATCTAACACTCAGCTTGTCTGAAAGTGATGAAACTGGGAACCCCGAGTTATCTAACACTCAGCTTGTCTGAAAGTGATGAAACTGGGGACCCCGAGTCATCTAACACTCAGCTTGTCTGAAAGTGATGTAAATTTAGTCAAGTTTTCCATTGCTATTTCTTAGAATGTATACCAAGGGTATCTAGATCTAATGATTCATATAAACTGTAATTTTGCTGTTATTTTAGAACATGTACATGTAATTTTTACAGCTTGATTATAGGTGATGCCATCAGGGAAGTCTAGACTGGCCCCTGTCTGTAGAGTATTAAATCATAATTTTGATCTCTGATATGTCCTATGTTTCAAACTAAAGAGGGGAGGGTGGAGGTTACTATAGTTTTCCTCTCAGTCAGGATTTTTGGGTAAAGGTCACTAACTCTTTTTAAGGGGGAGGGGTTAGGGGACATCATATGCTTGTGTAACTGTAGTTTAGATAGTATGATTTATTTATTATCAGTTTACTTGAATTCTTAATGTTAATCTATTACAACGAATGAGGGTCTTAAAGATGTATATAAAACTTGTGTATTAGTTTGTTTAATGTTTTAGATTTCATAACCTCCATGAATTTTGTAATGTTCATGACATTCAAGATGGAAAATTCACCTGGTATGCTAAAATATCCATATAATCAGATAGCTGTACATAATTTCTTTAATGGAAATAAATGATACATTTGTATTGTATAAATAGTCTGCTAAATGGTGCTGTTAATTATTTAGGTGTCAATCATTGCAGGCCATTATTCTGCTGTCATAACTGAACCTATAATTACTGAAGAAACATATCAGTTTTCTCCTGAGTTCATTTGAATGTCATTGAAGCCCTTTTTGAAATTGGCTTGTTAAGTACAGCTTACACATAGATTTCAGCAGATCAGTGAGGAAGTCAGAGAAACACTATTACAAATGAAACCAGCAGAAAATCTACAGATTTAGATAATGTTAAGTTTGTGTATTTTTTGCAAGTGGAGAATGGAAACAGAATTCATGGATGGAATATTTGAAAAAAAAAAAAAAAAAGGAAAAGAAAAAATTTGCACTTCAGATAAAACATTATATTACTTTGATTTATACCTATATGTCTGTGATCTGAAATGATACCTTGAATTACCTGAAATGTCCAGCTTATCGCTGACAAAATGGGACAGTCTTTGGTCATTCTGGCTAATACACAGCTCAGTTAACACCATTGAGAGTGATATGAATAGATATACATCACTCAGCTGTCCACTCTAGTACACTGAAGCATTTCGTCTACAGCCAGGGTACCTTATCACCTGGCTAACACTTTATGATATTTACATGTTAGATCGCAATGTTTACAGGTGAGATAATCACACAACTTACCTATGGACAGCCATGTAAATTAGCCCTGACCTAACAGGTTTATGTGAGGTTAAGTAGGGACTGGAGACAACAGATATTACCTGGCTGTGAGGTCACAACCACCAAGTTTTAAGGTAACCTGGACCAAGGTGTGGGTCTATACATTCTCTTGAAGAGCTTTCTGTTTACCAGAGTTTTAATTGTTTGCAGTACATAAGAATATACTGATGACTGTTGATAATAGAACATATCAAGTAACTTCAAAAAAAAAAAAAAAAAAGGATGGAGCATCAACATCTGTATTCCATAGTGTGATAATTGTTTACAGTTTCGGTTAGCTAGGCTAGTCCTCATTTTAGAACCATCAACAGTTTAATGTACCATGGGCAGTGCAATTCTAGTGCTATTTTGAATGCAATTAATTTCGCATGACTGTAGTGATTGTGTTCATATTGCAAACTTAAAAGCATGCAGTACCTAATTGAATTATGACTGCTGATGAAATTAAAGGGTGGTATGGGAATGTTTCATCTGTAAATTTCTGCTGCTGTGGGAAAGCAAAGTCCTTGATAATTTTGTAGTAATTTCCGATGTGTCTGATATGAACACAAGAATATTTGACATCTGTTGAATCGACAGCTCTTATTAACCAGCCAAGCATTGAAAGGACATAGATGTTATCTTCCCTGGACAGTGGCTGTATTCCGCTGATATTGTCAGATAGCTGTGAGTTAATGGTCAGATAAGTGACTGACCATACCCTTGGTCCAGTCTCACCTGTCTGTAGGACAGGTAAATTGATTTCCGACACAGGTAGGTTGGCCTGTATCATTGTTTATTGATGTTGAAGTGTTATGGCTGTAGACTTATCATCAGGATGTAACTTATCTCTCATATTATGATGACCAGGTAAATCAGTCAATCAATTAATTTACCTGTTAATCATGCATTTATACAAAATAAGCTACAACTGAGGTATATGGTGTCTGTCTACTTGAACTTGTTATGTCTAGCCAGAAACTGGGTTATTGGACACAATACAGTAATGTCATAAGTGACTGCGTCAACAAATGGGATCAATGATTGATTGTGTACATTCATAAAATTATGGGAGTCCAGATAAAAGCAATATTGGGCTATAGCTTTGCTGACATGTTCAAGGCCAAGTGAAAAGATACTGCTAATGAATTGTACCAACTTGATAGGACTTTCACTGCAGTATGGTGTTTGTAAAATTTAAAAAAAAAAAAAAAAGGTTGTATGCTGACAAAGTCGGTATGACTTAATCATATTTGCAGCAGTGTTTGTAAAATTAAAAATATTATATGAAGACAATGTTGATATGGCCTGGAGTAATATTATGTTTTCCTTAGAACCAGGAAATGCAGAGGTTCAAACTTGTACAAGGATACATCCAATTTGCTTACTTACTGGTACATAATTTATAAGTTCAGTATAGTTTTGACATCACATAGACCGACTCAAAAGGTACAATTTATGATGACTGCAGGCTGATTTTAATATGTAGATCCTGTAATGATAATTGATATACGACAGAAGTAGCCACCTAGAAATGTTGGCTGTATATTGTGTGGGCAGATAGAGTTGTTATGTTTTAAGATAACAGGTAAAAGATAGAGAGACTTTGTCTATATACATGGCATACAATAGCCAATGGCATCTCCACTGGAGCCAGTTACCTGTAGGACTGTTGTTTGTATCAGGTACATTGTTTATAAACCACAGGTAGATACTGATTGACTCCAGTGGTAATTGAAACGTTGGCTATATTAGCTGGTGGTATTCAGAACTTTTGTCCAGTGTATATATAGTGTGCTGGGTCACTGGAACATGTAATGGTGACTAGCTTAGCACCATGTAGTAGTATGTGTGTCATGAAGTGTTATATTTATATATATGTTAATATGGAAGGCTGTGACTAGAAAACTGACATGTCCATGCTAATGGGGAGGTAATTGGAAGGGTATCTGCATCAGTTTGATCTCTGGGAGTAGTTTCCTATCAAATTATGATGGGAAAACATGAAAAGACACCAGTTCATAAATATCAAAATGCCATTGATTAAAATTAGATTTCTCACCTGAACTCCAAAGTACAGCCTCATGAAATCCTACCATTCCCTCATTCTTGCCATCTCACTACAGCTATCGTGAAACCCCAGCTAACCTCTGTAGATTCTCACCTGTGCTTTCTCTGTTCTCTGACTGTGTTTAGTACACTGAACATCTCTCTTCTTCTGCCCCATCCCTATCCCCCCAAACTTCCCTCTCATTCCTGCAACCCCCAGCTGCTCCTCTCCGCTGTTTCCCCCTCTATCATATACTCCATGTTAACAGGAAACTGTCTATGATGCATTTATCAGTATACACATTATAGACCAGACAGGTGATGTAACCCGTAGTAGACTGCTAATGACCTATCAGCTGACCAGTCCCGCTGGCTTTACCTGTAACACTTACCTGTTACCACAGCTAATGACATGCTTATCAGTTGTACTGATCACTGATACAACCCATTATTCATCACGTTTGATATCACTGGATCTACATTCATCAATCCCACAGATCTGTTGGGAAAGTCGACTGGGTGTATGTGTATAGCAATATGAATTTCCATACCACTTCATTCAGCTAATATACGGCTTCCACTTAAAAACTTCAGATTTAACTTCTAGTGGTGGTATGATTTTTGTCCAGTTGATTTCTTGTTAAAATCTTAAATTATTTTTCAATGTACTTTGATAGATACTATAGTTGATTGAACTTAATTCTGAACAATGCAAACAGAGATTTGTCAAACATTTTAAAATAAAGTTGGTTGATGATATTTATGTTATGTGAAATATGTTAATTACCTTTAAACAGATTTGATACACAGGTGACAAAATTACCATCGTAATTGTAGAGGTGTCAGCACTTCTGGCATCAAATCAGCTGTAAGTTTTATGACCTTCATATCCTGAAAGTACATTTTAACATCTCCTTTCACTGTCAAAGCTCTGTCTAAAGGGCAGGAGGTGGGGTGGGGTGGCCTTTACCCTGCCTCTCGGTGAGTCTTTAGTCCTGCCTTTCAGTTCTGGGATGCACTAGCACCCTGCAACATGGGTGTGTCATATGAACTAAGGGTCTCTTCCAGGTCTGCTGCGTAGTCATATTTTATCCAATACTGCCTCTTCATTGTCATATCCTATATGTTGGAGTTCCAATTTAGTCCTTTAGGAATTAAGGTGTAGTCTGTCAGAAAACCTGGTAATACCGTAGTATTTTGTTTTCCTATCTTTGAATAACATTATGTCCCAGAAGGTTGATTTTTTAAACTCCTTTTCCAAGGAAGCTAGGTGTTCATTTAAAGGTTTACTAAATGGTGTTTAATAGATAAGAATCCAAGAAGATTTTGTTTGTTTGAAGGTTTACTGAACGGTTCTATGGGTAAGCTGTAACAACATCCCAGAAGTTAGATATTGTTTCTCATTTCCATGTAGAAGGTGTTCGTTTGAAGATTGCTGGTTTTGTTTGAGGAAGCCGAGTGCCCTGAGCTATGTGAACTATGTTCTGCCTCCCTCCTGTTCTGTATTACATTGTGGCTGTAGGGGATCTAAAGACCAGCATTCCTACACCACACACTGTGGTACTCCCTTCACAGTCTACTAACACAAGGCTGGCATGTATTGGACATGTAATTCTAGTGTAGAAAAATCATTTCACCTTACTTTTCTGAGATAGTTATTGTTGGAGTTGGGGTTACCTGTATTGTTGGAGTTGGGGTTACCTGTATTGCTGGAGTTGGGGATACCTGTATTGTTGGAGTTGGGGTTACCTGTATTGTTGGAGTTGGGGTTACCTGTATTGTTGGAGTTGGGGTTACCTGTATTGTTGGAGTTGGGGTTACCTGTATTGTTGGAGTTGGGGTTACCTGTATTGTTGGAGTTGGGGATACCTGTATTGTTGGAGTTGGGGTTACCTGTATTGTTGGAGTTGGGGATACCTGTGTTGTTGGAGTTGGGGTTACCTGTGTTGTTGGAGTTGGGGTTACCTGTATTGTTGGAGTTGGGGTTACCTGCATTGTTGGAGTTGGGGTTACCTGTATTGTTGGAGTTGGGGTTACCTGTATTGTTGGAGTTGGGGATACCTGTATTGTTGGAGTTGGGGTTACCTGTATTGTTGGAGTTGGGGTTACCTGTATTGTTGGAGTTGGGGTTACCTGTATTGTTGGAGTTGGGGTTACCTGTATTGTTGGAGTTGGGGTTACCTGCATTGTTGGAGTTGGGGTTACCTGTATTGTTGGAGTTGGGGTTACCTGTATTGTTGGAGTTGGGGTTACCTGTATTTTTGGAGTAGGGGTTACCTGTATTGTTGGAGTTGGGGTTACCAGTATTTTGAGAGTTGATGTTACGTGTATTGTTTGAATTGGGGTTACCAGTATTTTGAGAGTTGGGGTTACCAGTATTTTGAGAGTTGATGTTACGTGTATTGTTGGAGTTGGGGTTACCTGTATTGTTGGAGTTGGGGTTACCTGTATTTTGGAGAAGGGGTGGGTTGGAGTTGGGTTACCAGTATTTTGAGAGTTGATGTTACGTGTATTGTTTGAATTGGGGTTACCAGTATTGCTCGAGTTGTGGTTACCAGTATTGTGAAAGTTGGGTTTACCAGGTAATTGGTGTTACCAGGTAATTGGTGTTACCAGGTAATTGGTGTTACCAGGTAATTGGTGTTACCAGGTAATTGGTGTTACCAGGTAATTGGTGTTACCAGGTAATTGGTGTTACCAGGTAATTGGTGTTAGCTTGTTATTAAATTAAGATAAAAGGCTACTATTGAGGAGTTGAGTAATAGTTGGTTGGGATGGATCTACGGTAAAATATATTAGTTTGATAAAATGTCCTTTTGTTGCTACTGAGGATTTTGATGGTGTAGCTTCAAATGATATTTTGTTACTTTGATAAAACATTCCACTGTTACTTGGAATGGCCAGTTTTAATTGGTTTTTTTTACCAACTTTATCCTCTGATAACCCCAGTGAACTGACCAAACTCATTTGTTTTGTTTTTTGTTTTGTACTGAACTGCAGTAGGATATTGATGGGCTTATTATTGGATAACTACAGTATACAGTTACTATAAGAGTTATAATGGGGAACGGTTATTGTTGTTAATACTACTTCACATTCCTGTCATTTCAATAAACTTCAAGTCCTGATTCATCTCAATGACATTAAGAGCCCTTCAAATCTTGATGATTATAAGATACATAAAAAGTAAGCCAAATATTTTTTTTCCTTTTTCCTTTTGCATGCCAGAATAACAAACCAAGTATGCAAGTTTTATTTTAAATACTTAACCTTCTTATAAACTTATGATCTTGTTAATTTCTGCCAACAAATCTAATAGTACAAGGCAAAATTTAATTGGTGGGTAGTGTACTTTCAAGATTTTAAAAGTTGTTAATTGATTTGTTTGTTCAGGATTGCATAATATAAATAGTATTTGTTTATGAATTCAGAAAATACTTAATTTTTTTTGGATGAAATACATGAATATCTTTGCTCTCTTTGTAAATTTTGAAATATATATATCTTTTAATAGCCTCCCACTCCCTAGTATATATACTTGAATTACCTCCCCGCCCACCTGTGCGCCTCCTTATTCAATTCTACAGATCACCTAATAAATGATATTAGTAAATATCTCCATTCAGTCTCGAATGAGAACTCTAAAGTATGTTGGTAATGTTTTAGATCCCAGATATATCGGAGGTATTCCCCTCCCCCTGCTGTAGTTTAACCTGGGTCTTAATGACCAGATTTAAACATAGATATTAGACTTTGAGAGATAAGAGAGATCAACATTGCCTGGTAGTATTCAAAGCTGGAATTATCAATTTGTAGCCCTCACTGGATCCTCCAGCGGAGGCCAGAGACACTTAAAAAGCAGAAATCTGATAACAAATATTCTTTATCATTGATGGAAAAGCAACAAGAAGGGATATTGTACCTTTCCATCATTTTAACTGGAAGGTCGCCAGTTTTACTCCGATCTGGAGGCTAGAATATGTGTGTGTGCGTGTGTTAAACCGCCTTACACTGACTATGCAGTTAAAAGTTGGTCAGATGCTGAGGTTTTGTTCAACAGTGTATTGTGTATAGGTTACAGCAGATATTCTGTCAAGTATTCATCAGTTGAAAGATTCAAAAGTTAAAAGTTCACATGATATTTATAGAATTCAAAGTGAATACAGGATGATAGCTTAAGGATGATACATGTGTTACACAATGTGTAAGAGTTGTCTCCCTTCAAATCATGATTAGCATTATTTCACAATTAAGAATGATGAAAGTATGTCATTATATAATCAATTAAAGACACTTTAATTAGCAAGAGATAAAGTTTTCTCCTGTTTGTGAGAAGGTGCACTACAGCCTTACTAAATAGAGCCCTGACTGTTAGTGCATTGACTGAGCTACTACTAATTACTTGGAGACTTAAGACAGATGATGAAATTTGAGGTGGAACCTTGACGCCTGCCCTGATGCTACTTTAAGTGCAAATTGCAAGTAGGTTTTGTCCCTGACTATTCTATTAGTAAAAGGTTGTAGTCTCTCTAGATGCATCTTATTGTGTCACCTGGAAGGTAGTTTTAGTTTTTACGTGTGGAAACATTTGCTGCGGTAACAACAGAATCATGTTTAAGTGTCTTGTTTCAGAAGAGGCTGTAGACAGATTCTAATGTATTTTGAGACAGGTTTATCTCCTGGACAATGCACCAAAATATATCTCAACTCATTGCTCAATATTTAATTTTTAATGGTATATATGGTAAGAATTTGTTTAAATGGCTTCAACATTGATAAGTGAAAAACCTCCATTTGGTACATGTGCACTCACAATCAGCATGTTTATTTTTCAGGAATAAGTAGAAGGGGAAACAAATTATCAACTGTAGTATGATGAATTCTATTTAAGTGCATTGTTTTACATTTGTACCAGGGAAATATAGAGAAATATCTAATCCAAAAGTGTTTTCTTTTCACTGCAGTATAATGATAACACTTCAACAGCCAATCACCAATAAAAGTCCAAAACATAGACAATTGACCAATCAGAGATCTTGATACAAAAGAATATGGACCACATCTGCATTGTTATAAATTTTCAAATAATTTTGAACAAATGTTGCCTTTCACGGCTTTGTAGATAATGAAAATGTTATAAACAATATTCAATAGTGCCTTCGCTACAGAAATATAACTTAAGTATTTCCCTGGTTTGGCAAATGTATTGGAATATCTTTCATGCATGAATACACATGAAATGCACCAAATATTAGCCATGCACAGGAAATATATTTGTTATCCTAAACTTTCCGTGACCCTATTAAATATTCTCTATGTAATGCATCGTATCATGCCTACCCTGGCAGTATACACCTCTAATGGTCATCCATCCTCTATTGGATGACAGGTTTAGTAATTTCCCAAATCAGTATTTGTGAGGCTATCCTGATGAATATGAAAGTATCCGGTCATTGTCCTAGGCCGGGTCAGTTGTTATTGGAACAATACTAACCATGACTTCAGTATTCATCATCGGTAGAAATCAATAATTAACTGGTTTGTCTGCATGCTTTGTTGGCCGTGAAGTTGTGGTCATGGATTCTTACAATGATAATCTAATGAGACACCATTACAACATTAAGTATTGATAATGGAAAAACAGTGGTCTGTCTATACCATTCTAAGAATTGGTCATTAGCAGGTACAGGCCGGAGTTTACAGCAAGCCTTCACTGGGCTGTACCTTTAATGAACACCTCTGATCTTTCCCTTCCAGTTCCATACAATTAAGCCTTTCCAAATCCTGTCTGTGAAAGAAAAAACAACATACCAATTAATATAAATTTGAACTGTTTCAAATTTCACTTACCAATTTGACCTACCAGACAGATGCATAAATGTATATCGGTTATCTATTTCGGTAATGCTGCCTTTACTTTTTGAAGAAACATTGAAATGTTTTCTTCAAAGGTATTTGCCTGCTTGAAATGGTACAATATATTTTTTTTTTTAAAACTCATTTTATATAGCTGTCTCGGTCTCATCCATTAGAACCTGGTGAGTTACACCTCAGTAGAGAAATATTATTATGATGAATTAAGTATTGATTAAATGTGACAGAAGCAGACAGTCTATGTTTCCCATCAGGCCAAGCTGGGAATGATTCAAGGAATGCATCAGCATAATGTATCCAGCAGTGTGGTAGTGGATCCCACCATCCTCTCTCTGGCTGTCTAACTACTATCAGTACAGCTGGTACATCCACTGCATGCTTCATTGGTAGCAATGCCTCCTCCCTGATCAGTCCCTGCCTGGAGTAGTAGTGTACAGTATATAGTGCCGTGTGGTCATTGGGGCGTGGGCTTGCTTCTCCGGTTCATCAGGGCGTGGAGAAAAAGGGAGTCCTTACTGAAACGTGTGACCCAAGTGAGTAACGCAACACAAAAACAGGATGTTTATTTAATTTTTCTGAGCTCCACACACATACATATATATTTCTCACCATACAGGATTTGGCTGATCATCGGGAAGGCTAGATGTCTGAGGAGGGCGCGGCTATACCAGTGAGAATATACATGTGATATAGTGCATCAGTGATACCTTTGTGCTGACACCTTGGTATTTCTGTCTGGGATATGTATATGTAGTATACTGTGTTTACCAGTGCTCCAACACAATTAAACACAAGCTTGGATGTTACAAAGTCAATATGGAGAGATGTTGCTGACCAAACAACAGCTATAAATAATTCATGTGTAATTCCACTGTCGGTGTGCTCCATCTGCTTATTAATATTGTGGACTCCTTTACGCTATAGAAACAAGTGCAGAAATAGTGTTTTCTCAAATTGTAAGTTTTCCCCGGATTATTTATGATGTCTTTTCCTGCACCGAAATTTCTGTTACTGTAGTTAATTCTCTCCTGTGAGTTATGCATCACCAACAAAATCTTCTCCAAATCTGAGTCGTCTATATAGGGGGTAATGTTTTCACAAAGCAGAGTTAAATTTGATGTTGTTTACTAGCTCTATACATCTGTTTGCCCTGCAGATATTCAATGTTATTGATTTAACACTTAAATGAAAGCTTGAGAAAATATGTTAGAGTTTTAATCTATCATAGATCAGTTATGATGGGTATTGTAGTACTCAAACTTTCCCGTATTCAGCACCACAGAAAATCTACATAATGCTACATCTTAATGCATGTGTATTCCACTATATGTTACGGATGAGTTGTATGCCAATTATACATAGCAAATGTCATGCTTATAGATCAGAAATAACCTCGTGATAAGTGGTACAGATGAGTGGTGTTTTGGGGATAATTACCCTGACTATAGGCATAAGATATACATAAAATATACAGGACACGTAAGGTAGAGTAGTTATTGCCCATCAAATCTCCATGCAACTCTGATGTTGATAATGTGTTTGATGAAGATGTCTGCCTCCAATACAATTTTGTATGGGGAAACATGCTTTTCCCGGACACAGAGGTATTGCATATGAGGAGGAGGAGTGGTTTTACAGACTTTAATAGATCGGGGGGGGGGGGGGGGGGGGGGGGGGGGTATATCAATAGATGTGTAATCTAAACAACATATCGCTATATATGGAACACAACTAGGGCAGGGGAAGGGGGGATCGGCATTACAGGCTCAAAACAGAAAATGGGGCTGGGGAGGAGGGAGTGGCAGCGTACAGCCAGAGATCTATATGCATACAATATATAGGGGGTTGGGGTATATGTCAAAAACAACTCATTGCTATTTGTAGGATAGCTACTAGGGCAGGGAAGGGGGAGTGGCATTACAGGCTCAAAACGGATACAAAATGTAAAGGAAAGGAAACGGAAAGCACTTCAGAATGGGTTGGTCAGGTCATTCACTTAAGATACTTTATTAAAATATTTGGGAAAGAGTGAATTTCATTTACATAAGAAGGTGATGGGTTTGATTAATTAGAGCAAGGATGATGCTGAAAATTGATACTATGGGTAAAAGGAGAAGAAGGAGGGGGGGGGGGGGGGGGTGTAGTACGATTAACAGATTAACATGTAGGTGTTGGCAGAGAGGGGTGAATCAACGGATGATAACAATCAGCTAATGTGTCAGAGACTTATGAAGACAGACTGAAATGGGGAGATGGGGTGTCAACAGCCAAACAGTACTTATCCTTGGGAGTGAGTGGGGAGGGAGGAGTTCGAATAAAAAATGATAATAAACTTGATGCTTAATGTGTCAGAGGTACAGAGTGAATGGTGAGGGAAGAAGGCTTGTTTTAAAAAGAAAATGACTTAAATGTGTTAGAGGTATAGTAATTGACATTAGGAGTGAATGTGAAGGGAGGGGGTTGAATGTGTCAGAAGTATAATACTTAACCTTGGGAGTGAGTGTTGAAGGAGGGGTTGTTTTTAACCTAGTGTCAGTAGTATGATACTTATATAACCTTGGGGGGGGGGGGGGGGGGGGGTATGCTGCAAAAAGAAGATTTTATCTTTATAAACCTCTTAACATGGTATGAAGACTGGGACAGGACAGCAGTGATGAATACTGTGGTTTGTAGTCTGTACAGTAAGCTTGGTCCTGATATCCTCCAATATGGTGATGTATAGACCATGGAAGAAGGGAGTTGATTAGAGTGATTTTGGTGTATTGTTATGTGAAATTGCCTGTGCAGTGTGGATTTTCCAAGGTTTTGTGTGTACCAGGGCCTGATCTGTTTGATATGGGGGTACAGAAAATATGTACACACTTGATGGTGATGACTGATCTGCCAAAACACAGACATCCAACTGGAACCTGCCACAGATTTGATACTGCCATGTTACAGCCTTTATACTGCTGGTTAAGTGCCAAAGATGAGGCAAATTGTCTTGTTTAAACACTATTATGAACAAGATTAAATAATCATTAGAACCAGAGTTATATTTCTAGTTGTAACAAGACAATGATACATAATAGGTGTAAAAATAAACCTTAAGATGAAGAAGGTTTCCATTCAGACAAGATGTTTTTAAACCATTATTTGAATTTCTGTAGAACTTTTGAATTAACTAATCTTTCCTGTAGTAATTAGCCTAGAGTGCATTATTGAAACTAACTTTAAATCATACGAGAGATAAGATTATGGCAGGACAATAAAAAAAGAATTTGCTTGTAATTTTATTGAAAAGCAAATATCAATGGGGTGCACTTATTACCAGGCACGGGCTGGATAAATGCTGAGATTATACCTCAAGACCTCGGGTCTGTTTTTGGAACATTTACACATGCACCATGCTATTAATGGATAGGACATAGGTGTTTACATTTTCTGTCTGTACATAAATCTTGGGACTTGGTTATGAGGTGTGAGAGTGTTCATACCTCAAGAACAGTGCTTAGAGAAAACAGTGCTGGCATTTTTGTCTGTCCTTCCATCTAATAATCTTCAAACTTTATTTTCTTTAATTTCTAATGATCACAACCTCCAACTGATTCATCACTCTTGACCAACTGAGAGCCCTCCCATTCCTTACCATTATCCCTCTATCTTACTTTATCATTGTGTGGTATCACTAATATTGAGACCTAGCTGGTTAGCCAGCTTGTCAGGTGCCTACCAGGGGTATATTAGGGTATTCTTGATTTTACTTTTCTATGTGGTGCTACATAAGATCTTGAGATATAAGGAGATGATCTAGCTTAATGTCTGTTATTAATTATCATTTTATTGCATTCAAAGTAATGTAAATTGTATGTACGTGTCAATCACCTGCTAATATGTGGGTGGCGTTACATAACTCATGAGGCGTTCATCAAGTTATTAAACTGAAAATTTAAAATTTCCTTATTAGATCATCAAAATATCATTGCACACCTGTAGAAGTGTAGGAAGAATTTAAAGTGTTAAGCTTATGCAAATTATAAAAACAGGTAAGTCTGACTGGCTTCACAACTACATGTAGTAACCATTATCAGATCTGACTCATTCACTTGTAAAACATTCTATAGCTAAAAAGGTAGATGTGTATATGGTTTTAACATGGCTACAAGCTCAGCATTTTTATAGACTTTTTGAAAACACATATCGATGGGCTTCACTAAACTTGTCAGACCAGTCAACAATTTTAGCAGAAAGATAGGCAGGGTATTCAAGATCAAACATAAGGATGTAGTTTACTAAGGTTTGCTTGTTTGTTTGCTGGGTATAATGCCCTGTGAACAGCCAGGGTCATTTTGAGGTGGGGACTCCTTGTAGTAGTTGGTGACTACCTCACTGAACAACATACTGGAGGCTCATCACATGCCATCCAGAGCATTAACACAAGAGCATCTTGCAAAAGGACACAACCACGACAGCACAGATCAGCCAGATTCTCAGAAACACAAATTGATATGGAATCACGCACCTTTGGTACTTCAGTAGGGCAGTGTTCAAGATGGTAGGGTCTTATTCATGATCAAGTATAAGGATGTACATTAGGCAACAGATTTTTCACCAATAAATCCATCCCTTTTTGAAAAGTAGATTTTTTGTGTGACAGACATCTCTGGGAAAACAAATGCCTTTTGTGGTTGGTAGTCATAATTTCTTGTTTACATAGACATGGTGTATGTTAAATTCAATGTTGGGTTCAATGAATTAATTTGAAGGGTTTTAATTCAGAAACTTGTTTAAAAGTCTGAAAGATGAGAATTAGTCTAAAATAAATGCAATGTATATACAAGAAAAAAATTAAAAATTGAATTTTATATATATACGAGAAACAGCAATATATATATATATATATATATATATGTACACACACACACTAGTAAGCAGTTTTGTGTTTGATGTCTGCTGAGGTACTTAAAGCAAGGGTTGTTATCCTCCAGAAGATCTGGAGTAACTATAACACCATCTGGTAAAATACAGGAAAATGTACTTTGTATTTCGTTCTTTATCAGCCTTTAAACAAAAACTATAAGTCATGCTGTTGGTGGATTCAGGTATGATATAGGTTAGAGACTAATGATATAGGTCAGAGACTATAATGATATAGGTCAGAGACTAATGATATAGGTCAGAAACTAATGATATAGGTCAGAAACTAAAGATATAGGTCAGAGACTAATGATATAGGTCAGAGACTATAATGATATAGGTTAGAGACTAATGATATAGGTCAGAGACTATAATGATATAGGTTAGAGACTAATGATATAGGTCAGAGACTATAATGATATAGGTCAGAGACTAATGATATAGGTCAGAGACTATAATGATATAGGTCAGAGACTAATGATATAGGTCAGAGACTATAATGATATAGGTCAGAGACTAATGATATAGGTTAGAGACTATAATGGTATAGGTTAGAGACTATAATGGTATAGGTCAGAGACTAATGATATAGGTCAGTGACTAGTGATATAGGTCAGAGACTATAATGATATAGGTCAGAGACTAATGATATAGGTCAGGAACTATAATGATATAGGTTAGAGACTATAATGATAAAGGTCAGAGACTAATTATATAGGTCAGAGACTATAATGATATAGGTCAGAGACTAATTATATAGGTCAGAGACTATAATGATATAGGTCAAGCACAAGCAAATTAGGTCAGACAGTAATAATGTGGGTCAAAGACTGATAATGTGAGTCTCTTTGAGATCGTGTACTTATTTGTGTGGATCAAGATAGTAATAGTCTGTTAGGATTACATGAAATTGAGGGTAAAGTATATTACTAGCATGTTGGAGACATAATGTATTGACACAATGCTGCTGTTGCCCATTATAGATTTTCTTGGGTGACCTTTCAAGGGGTTCTATTCTAGAGTATTTATTTGTTAGTATAAATTCATAAAGCCTTTTGTCATCAGATGTAGTCCTTATTTTGAGTGTGAGCCGAGGCCATATTAGTCACCGAAAGGTACAGAACCGAGATATTGATTTGAGGTCTGGTTTAGTCATCCTCCCCAGGAGCATTCTGATGTAAAAAAACAACCACACAACAGGTCGCTATAGTGCTCAATTCCCTCAACACCACAGGCACGATTTTGTGCTTCCAGTATTGATATTCCATATAAAAAAACTTATTCATTTGAACATTTTGACAAAGCTAACTATATTGCTGTGCTTTCTCTGTACCAAGACATAATATAGTTATAGGGGAGAGTGGGGTTGAGAGTGTTGTTTGGTATTGTTTAATGTCCTATCAACAGCAAAGGTCATTGAAGGATGGCCTCTCCTGTTTTCGAGATGCATTCCTATGATGTATGTGTGTGTTTAGGAGACGGCAGTATGGTATGGTCCTATTTCTGTCATCGTGACAGTATGGTATCATCCTATTTCTGTCACTGTGACAGTATGGTATCGTCCTGTTCCTGTCGTTGTGACAGTATGGTATGGTCCTGTTTCTGTCATTGTGACAGTATGGTATGGTCCTGTTTCTGTCATTGTGACAGTATGGTATTGTCCTATTTCTGTCACTGTGACAGTATGGTATGGTCCTATTGTCATTGTGACAGTATGGTATGGTCCTGTTTCTGTCCTTGTGACAGTATGGTATCGTCCTATTTCTGTCATTGTGACAGTATGGTATGGTCCTATTGTCACTGTGACAGTATGGTATGGTCCTATTGTCATTGTGACAGTATGGTATGGTCCTGTTTCTGTCATTGTGACAGTATGGTATCGTCCTATTTCTGTCATTGTGACAGTACGGTATGGTCCTGTTTCTGTCATTGTGACAGTATGGTATCGTCCTATTTCTGTCATTGTGACAGTATGGTATCATCCTATTTCTGTCATTGTGACAGTATGGTATCATCCTATTTCTGTCATTGTGACAGTATGGTATCATCCTATTTCTGTCATTGTGACAGTATGGTATCATCCTATTTCTGTCATTGTTACAGTATGGTTTTGTCCTGTTTCTGTCATTGTGACAGTATGGTTTTGTCCTGTTTCTGTCATTGTGATAGTTAGTACACATCTGATACAAACTTCCTGCTACCTCACTGAAGTATACTGCTGGTGGCAACCAGCAGGACACCCCACCAGGTCACGTTGTACAAGTGTTTTAGTGATGATTATGTTTTTGAAATACACCAAAATTTCCTCAAAATACAGAATATGTGTTCAGTAGTGAAGTTTGATTGACTAAAAGACTTCTATAACATTTTATAACCATGTTCGCTTTTGAAAACTACTGTAGTTTTATCAGAGTCTCTGTGTAGACACAATGTATAGACTAATGCTGGGAGTGGAAGCAATCTAAAGAAACTGCTGCAAGCTGTCCAGGATCATAGCATCCTGTCATTAGGCAGCCTACAACCTTTATAGAACATCATTATATGAATTACCATATAGAGATGTACAAGCATTGGGTCCTGGTAATAGGTCACGGGCAATTTAGGGTTGTCTGTATAGCAATTCAGCACTTGATGCTACTTATTGGAAAGATTCTGAATACAAATGATGTTGTGACATTTGGTAATATCTATATTACATTGTGTTTTTTTAATGCAGTGATGCATGCAATTTGCTTCAGAGAGAAAACATGATATTGTCAATTTACATGCCATTTGAGAGCATTTGAACCTGGTGTATAAGCTTGTATATATGTAATAACCAGCTCCGATCTGTTGCAAGCCTGGTATAAATACATATACCTATACAATCAGACACCAGGCTCATACTTAATGACATGCAGTAATGTTGGATAAGATATGATCTTGTCAATATATGAACTATATTTTAATCAAATTTAGGTGATTATCTAACTTGTATTCAGATGTTTGAATGAAAATTGATGCTTTAACAGAAATTATATATACAATGAAAAAACAGCAAATTCATGCCCTGTTATAATTAACAGCCATGGATTATTTTGAGATTGGATTTTGTTTTGGTAGTAGCTGGTAGTTACCTCACTGAACAACATATAATTCAATTCACATGTGTATTGCACAGTTCGAAATTTCATAAGTTAAATTTGATTGTAATACACAAACATACATAACAGTTCAACAATATGTAAACTATTATAGATACAATAGGTCTGTTGTGTCCTGTCCAGAGATAATGGGGAAACGTGTTTTGTCGAAGGACAAAACTGTGATGTCAAAGGATGGTTTGTGCTGATGTTAGCTTTCTGAGAAATGCAATCTGCCCCAATTGCAAGTAGGGATCAAACCACACACCCGGGATCTTGCAAACGTTTTTCCATAGATTTTCTACTGACTGCTCTGGGGCCCCGCCCGGAAGGTTTAAGAGTAAAGAGGGTTTATTGAGAAAAAAAAAAAACCCACTGAAAGTGCTGATAAGTCCAAAAGTTGATTGTACTAATCTTGAAGTATCTCCATGTAAAATATGATTGTATTACAATTTCTAAAATATTTAAAAGGTTTTGAATTTCAGAATGTTGCTTTCCAATTGATTTACTAAATATCCCAAAGATGTGGAGACCAGTTAGTTATAATCAAGACAAATAATAAATTGTCATTGTAATGAAATGACCATAGCATCTAATGGAGAGTAAGTTGGAAGGATCTGTGTAAATAACTATTATAGACCTGTTTTCCTTCCCAGTTGTTGTGTGTTTGGTGTGAAATGAATCTTGCCTATATTGAAATGGATCTGGCCTCTCCAGTAAAGTGATCAATTTCAGTATGTGTGAGTGGAAACCATCAAAAGAATTGACCCTTGTAAGGTCACACATGCTGTTGTTGTGGGCTTTTAAACATGTTGTGGGATATATGATTGAATTTTGATGGTAAATTATTGTGCAGGCATATTGTGTAGGGGGCTGTTCACTGTGTTTGGTAATTCAATAGGGCTAAACAAATTTGTATGGAATGTATTTTGTGGCCCATTTACTTTCACAATAAGCTGGATCCCATACTGCTGATAAGGTTGATATGGCTGAGATTAATGATTAGATTGGGTAGTCTGATTACACTACTTTCTTCAGTTCAGTCAACGTTACAGCCAGAATGTTAGTGTTATATGTAAATATAAGGCAATGAGTGCCTCTACACTTCAATAGATTCTAGTAACTATTTGTTCTGAAAATATTTGAAATACATTTAAAATGATTCTCTATTCCAAATATAATGGGTTAAATTTATCTGTATTCTAAATGGAATGGATTAAATTTATCTGTATCCTACATGTACAGGGTTTAATTTATCTGTATTCTTAATGTAATGGATTAAATTTATCTATCCTAAATGTTATGGGTTAAATTTATCTGTATCCTAAATGTAATGGGTTAAAATCAGCTGTATTCTGAATGGAATGGATTAAATTCTGTGTTACTCAGTCTATATTGATATATCTCAAGGGTGTTGGATCGATGGTCCAATCTGCAATTATCATTACACTCATTTTCATCTGTCCAGTATTGTTTCTTTGTACTGTGTTTGTAAAGTAATTGTGTTGTACGTCTTAGTAACATGACGATCTACAGTGTTTGTGAAGTAATTGTGTTGTACATCTCAGTAACATGACGATCTACAGTGTTTGTGTTGTACATCTCAGTAACATGACGATCTACAGTGTTTGTGGAGTGATTGTGTTGTACGTCTCAGTAACATGACGATCTACAGTGTTTGTGAAGAGATTGTGTTGTACATCTCAGTAACATGACGATCTACAGTGTTTGTGTTGTACATCTCAGTAACATGACGATCTACAGTGTTTGTGTTGTACATCTCAGTAACATGACGATCTACAGTGTTTGTGAAGAGATTGTGTTGTACGTCTTAGTAACATGACGATCTACAGTGTTTATGAAGTGTTTGTGTTGTACCTCTCAGTAACATGACGATCTACAGTGTTTGTGAAGTGTTTGTGTTGTACGTCTCAGTAACATGACGATCTACATATTGAATATTAGCTCTGTAGTGTTTGTGATATAATTGTTGTTTGCATCTCAGCTCCCCATTTAGACAGACTGTATATATAATATATGCCAAGAATATATTCTAACACCTGAGTACACACATATAGCTGATGTTGTTTTGTAAGCTTCAGACTGGAACAGCAGGCAAGGATAATAAAATCTGATGACACATCAAAATACTGATACCTGTATATAGACATTCGATTCTATGAATATTTCATTGCCATTTTGTGCAATTTTATAAAGAAAGCAGAATTACTTTTAAAAATCATTCAAATGAACATGCAGTCTGTTCCTTAAATAATGAAGTAGATTAGAAATCTTCTGGTTGGTGTTTCATTTGTATTGAATAATACAACATTAAGACTAAGTACGAAAGATCGTCGGGAGAAAAAGTCCTAGCGTGATGTCAACTGCCATTGGCAGAAACTCGACATTTACACGCCAAGGAGAAGCGTAATAAATGATAGCAGTAACAGAAAGTGTATTGATATTTCAAGTTGGTGATCAATTTTGTGCAATGCAAACTAAAAAACAATTCATGGCTTTCAGTATTAGCTTTTCTACAGATTTGTCTGCTTTGCAAAACCGGGGGGAAAATCTGTAGGTGAACACTTTGTTTTCTGTGAGTTACCTTAGCTGCAGTTGTGTTGTTTACCAACTTGTTAGGGTTTTAATTCTTCCTGTTGGAAAAGACAATAAAAATAAATTGGAAACACTGAACAGACCAGCAGAACACTGCTGGTTATATGCTACAGGCAGCATCTCTCTGATCAGCTGGAAGCTTACAGAAGCAATGTCATTCCCCTCAGCAGATGGCTAATGGTCCAGACTACATGTAATGTTACAAAGTAGGAGAAAACCTTATTGATTATAGCTTTATGGCTATAGACTCAAACAACAAAGCACCATCTAAAACATAGACTGGTTCCTGTTTTGATAGATTCTGACTTGGCATCACCTAAAATATTGACTGCTCCCAGTCCTGATAAATATCTGACTTGACACCACCTAAGATATAGACTGGTCCCAGTCCTGATAGATATCTGACTTGACATCACCTAAGATATAGACTGGTCCCAATCTGCCTTTCTGTATGTTTCCATATTGATTTAATTATGAATGCCATCCTTGTCATGCTTTATAGACGAATATAACTGTATGCATAAAATGTTCTTATATTTTGTTTGATTTGAAAGTACAAATGTACATGGAGATATTTGTTTAATTTCAAAGTACAAATGTACATGGGGATACTATATGTTATAGAAATTGTTGATGTTGGGATCCATGATTTAAAGATTGTCTATGAACAAACGAGGAACTGAGTAGTAAAAGTGTTGTTTGATCATACAACTAACGAATAGATATAACTTTGGGCTGCAATCTCAATATAAGTGGCAATGCAAACCAGATTAGATAGTTGAGGTTAAGTTGTTTGATTTCTGACTTAATATCTTATCATTTTATTAAAACGACTGAAGAAAATGGAATATGAATGATGTGTTCAGCTGTAGTGGGTACCAAATGTATCCTTATTAGCAGACAATAACAACATTCTATCTAAACAAATTCCAGAAACAGTCCATTGGGAATACTTTTATTTATGATATGTCAATATTGTGAATGGGACTGATGTAAGATCTAAGGAACCAGGATTCAGTTTTGTAAATTTACACTAAATCATAAGGGATAGGCCATGTGTGTGTGGCCAATACTGATCAATTAACTGTAGCATTGAATTACAATTATCCTGTAATAAACCTATGGGATGAAACACAAACTTTATCTTGAGGTAGTAGTATAGGGGGTGGGCTTATTGCAAGACAATGGAATGGCATTTTGTTTGTGTATTTGCTGAATTGCAATACATGCCAAGGTGGGCTATGTACATTTGGATAAATACTGTACATACAATATTTTTAAATGCTGTGTTGTAAGCAGATTTCATCTGTTAGCACTTCTATAGATAATTATATAACTCGTATGTTGCTCTAGAATTGTATTTCCTTATTGCGTAAGGTTTAATAGTGTAATTAACCATTTTACCACTGTCATCTTTTCGCCTGCGCTTTCTCAGTATTTCATCAGTTGATCATTATTGAAAATGGAAAAGTTTAATATAGGGCTGAGTTATGTTGGTTGGTTGTTTACTGTTCTTGTGTCCCTTTTCACTGTCATCGTGGGAGTCGACTCCTCCGGTACCTCGGACAGCTCCCTGGGACCGACATGGACACGGCATCCTCTTGGTCCTGTATCAAACTCCATATAGCTACAATGTAACATCCGTCTTATTTATAGTCCATGTTGTGCCAGCTTGTCATGGTTGACTTATTTCATATGTAGGATGTAAATATTTCTGTTTTGTAATGAGATATGCCAGTGAACATCAGGTTACAGTGATGTTTTTCAACTTATGGTAATCTGCCATATAAGATATTCTGTTAAATAAAGAAACACTGAAAACGGGCAACATTTGTCCTTGCATTTTTGAAATAGGTTAGGAAAAAAGTTATTTTTAAGTTTTTAAATATCGTCTAAACTGGGTGTTTTTTCTTTTACTGGAGAAACTATTAAAAGTAAAATCTGAGGAAGGATTAAGCTGACCAATATAAGAGGTAGAAGGTGATATGCTATATGGTTTAGTGTAATGTATATGCGGCCTCAGATGTTTTACTAGATGGTGAATCATTTGTTATCGCAGTGATAGGAATGTCACGTTTGCTTTTCTTGGACGGACATAAATTGATTTTACTGAAATGTTTCTACTTATACATGTTGGGTGCAATGGGCTTGGTTTAATCTAATTAGTGATATCCATGTTGACCTTAGGATCAGCATATTGCCTAGGTAGGACTGATAGGCATACTGTACATTTTTATTCAGCAGTTTAGCCCATCCATGTCTATTACAGTTCAGTAAAAATATTAACAAATGCTATTTAATGTTATTATTACTAAGGGGTTTAGGGTCTGCTATTAGGGCCTTTTGGCCTTTCAGTGACCAGAAAAGATAGGAAAATGAGGAGAAGGAATATAGTATGGAGTGATAGGTGAGAAAGGGAGTTAGAGGAGATTTATTTGATATGGTGGTCAGGTGGCTGAGTGGTAAAACACATGCCTTTTACCTAAGTGACCATGGTTTAATTCCCCAATCAGTTTCCCCAATGGGTTTTCTCAGGTTGACTTTGGTTTTCTCCCATATTAAGACCTCATGCACTTCCATCTGACCCAACATAAGCCCATCCCATGTTTTGATTCAAAGTTTATTGAGCTAGATATTATAAGATTGATACTCTTCCACCACTATGCTGGGATCAACAAGATGGATGTCAGCAGATCTGTTTATCCATCGACCTTTGACATTGATGTCAACAAAATGATTTATGTAAATGACATTATCATATGTACTACTAAGTACTTAATGCTTTGCTTCACGTCTCCCTGTCAGTTTTTACCAGAGCATGTTGAATGATTTGAGTTACTGGAGTGTGTCATGTTGACATTATCATGCTTAGTTTCAAGCCCAGTCTTTGTAATAAATGCTTTAAAACACATTCTACAAAAAATTAAGAATGAGTCTTATCTGCTTCATCTCAAGAAATTAAAGCCTGGCATCACTGAACAGTACTAGCACAGAACTTTTGTATCATGCAGATTTATATTGATGATTCAGCATAATCCGTATCAGAATTAATATTTGATGGTGTTATTCAGCATAATCCGTATCAGAATTAATATTTGATGGTGTTATTAGCTCAATTGTCTGAAGGGCAAGTGAGCTAATTGATACAAGGGCAAGTGAGCTCATGAAAGGTCAAATGAGCTAATGCAAGGGCAAGTGAGCTTATGCTGAAATTGTCATATTAACATGACAATCATCTGTACAAATTGTAGAAAAGGATGGAGTTTTAGAAAAAAAGGAATTTGTTGGTACCTAAACATCATGTATAATAAGTGTATACGTCTGTGATTATTGTAATCATTGAAATATGGTTATACAATTTGGATTTAACTATTTCCTTCACATAAAGGGCAAATATGGTGTATATAGGATGTTGTTTTTTAAAAAGACAAATAACAGGAGTTAAACTGCGGAAATTTGCTGTTTTAATGCAACTTTAACACATGTTGCATAATTGCCTTATCTGGGTAGTGTCAGTGTAAGGCTTGGTGTATCTGTTGTACAGAATACAGCAGGTTTTATGTGACAAATAACACACACTATAGGAACACATTTTAGACAGATATTATACAACAGGTTACATTTCTGTCCCAGTTTTTCTCATTCCATAAATACCAATATGATAAAAAAACAAACTTATATTTAGCTGGCTGTGAGAAAAAAATCCCATACATTTCTGTTACAAGGGCTTTTATTTAATTAATACAGGTCTTGATGCATGTGAGTTGTAATTGGAACACAGGACATAATATGATACATGTATTCAAATTTTTTTATGGTGCTACTTGTCAAGTTTTATATGAAAATGTTTTTGTATGTTGCAGGATATTCAACAGTAAGGAAGGATGACGGAGAATGGCCCTCAGACGAATGGGCCATCTAGCCCCCCCTCAGGGAAATATATAGATACTATAGGTAAGTAATTTTTAGCCCCAACCCCCAAACCCTAACCCCATCGCAACCCCCCCTATTTCGGAAAAATGCCTCGTTCCTCAGAGACTTTGTACATTGATATTTTATCGGTAATCTTATATTCTGAAATTCAGCAATCTGTCTTTGAATAGTTTAGATGGCATCCTGTCTTGGACATTAATTAACCTGTCTTTGAACTGTTTAGAGGGCTTCCTTTCTTAACCTGTCTTTGAATAGTTAAGCAGGCATCGTTGCTAGGACATTATTGAACCTATATATTCATTAATCTATTGTTTTCTTTGTGTAACAGTTTGGTTATAATTGTCAGAGAACAAATAAGACCTTGTCCATATGCACTTTAAGTGCCCAACGTTGATTTAGGTTTATTGCAGCAGACATGCTCGTTTGGCAGTCAATTAAGCTCTGATAGGTTGATAGAGTGTTACAGGGTGTACAGCCTCCAGGAAAGGGGATTTGTCTGCACTAGAGTTGTTGTTCAACCACAATTTTTCAATTTAAATCATTAATTTTAATCTTTCTGGAAATTATTTTGAGGGACAAGGTTCCAAGCATAGAAGTATTGGAATGTTGACCCGGTAGAGTACAACTCTGCCAGATGCCCTTGAAAGTTTAACCAGACATGAGCAAGAATGTATGTCATGCTCTATAACCGACTTCTGTTTAAAACTAGGGCTTGTTTTACTTGTATTCACTTGGCTTTTATACAAAAACATGACAGGATGATCATGGCATGTGTCTCCCTCTAATATAAACCTATATTTATTCTTCCGAAATATCTGTTTCAGAGGGAGAATAATATGATTTCTCTCCCGCAACTTTTGAATATAAAACAATTCTACTCATTCTGTATTTTGGAATTGAGGTAATTTATTGTAAATTTGGTCTGGTCTAATTGGGGTCAGTGTAAGTAATGTTTTATGACTTCTTACTTAGAATTTACTGTTGGCCTAATCTTATTATCGTTATGTGTAGATAGTTAGTGATGCATAAATATATTAATTATTCTTAATTATTAAATAGATAAAATAAATAAATTGAAGGAATTTCATGAATGAATTTTATGGTCATTTTAGTCATTTAGTTATTTTCACTTTTGTATGTTTATTTAACCAATAACTTATATCATAGATGTGTCATATTTCTTGTATTGTGTTAAAATGAAAATATGTTGCATCCGTCATGGTATATATGATACAAGAAGGTTACACATATTTGGTAGTTTAATTAGGTGCCTTGTGGGATATATAATCAATACAAATATGATAATTTAACAAGAATTATATGAATCAAATTAAAGTAAGAAATATAATACTGATGTATAAGGATGCATAAATATTTTCTGGCTGATTTGATAAGCTGACTTAACTTCCAACAATTACACCTGGTAGTTCTGTACCAGTGTATGTTGTGTAGTGCACTACTGCAATATAGCTGTTTACCTGGCCGACTGAATGGGGGTGTGATGAATCATATTGGGAACTGTACTAAAAAGTCATTTGTCAACAGTGTTGATTGTGGACCTGTCATCACAGGGTTAAAGCCTATCATTATGTAGGGGTTACAGACTATCTAGGACACAGTGAAGGGCGGGCTATGTCAATGTTTGGCAAATCTGGGTGCTATCCCTATATTATCTGTTTGTAGAATATTTGTATTTTGATTCAAGAGCAGTTCTTGGCTTGGATAAGCTAGGTTTGAAAGATTTCTTAGGTCTATCTGAGTTTTTAGTTTGAAATAAATATGTTTTCACTCGTACAAATATCATTTTATGTCACATTTCATCTGGATCATTTCTGAAAATCATCATTTCTTTGTAAAAAAAGAAAAATAAAGTATGCAAAAAAAGAAAAATAAGGTAACATCCAATCATATGGTTAACGAAAATTTTCGTCACAGATCCAGATGACCCTGAGTATCAGAAACGCATGATGCGCCCAGCAGATGTGCGAGAAGATGTGAAGCACATGGAGGACCGGAGCCGCGTATCCCTTATCCTCAACAGTGAGGCCTTTCGTAAGGAGCTGGAGGAGATCGTGGACGAGCAGATCAAGTCGGGGCCACACCCTGCCAGTCTCCTCGCCCTACAGCAGATTTCCGATCTTCTCCTCCCTCGCAACCACATGGGCCGTGCCAGACAGTGTAAGGCAGTCTCTACAGCACAATAACACAAAACGGAAGCCAATGAATTCTGTATAGATTGGCGTTCCAGATAACTTTAATACTAGATTACTCCCCCTAGTTTGAAACTTAGGATACAGTATTATAAGTCTCATTTCTATTGATTATTTTGATATTCTAGAGACTGTCAGTCTACATCCTTATCACTAGTGTTTTCTCAACTGGCAGGACAACTCCTTGGAAAATATTCCTGCAATCTATCACTATCTCCGTGTCCAAATCTGGGGATGTCTACAGAAAGTTTTATATCTAGAAACTTGGAACTGTATTTTTTTCTAAGCAAAAGTAGACAAGAAACATCATTTAGAGATAAATGTAATTGTTTGACAAAATTATAACATTTTAATTGATTTATTATGAGCATACACAATTAGTTATTGTCTCCTTTGATCTTTGCAGCTTCTGGCCCCGTCATTCCAATATCAGATATTCATGGCACGGACACGATCCAGTATTGCAAAGGGGAAAAACTGCTGCGGTGTAAGGTGGCATCATGCTACAGACTTATAGAGATGAAGGGCTGGTCCCAGGGAATCTATAATCACATCAGTGTAAGTCATCACAATAACGTAAACTGAAATTCGGAAGTACAGTATATGTTGTACTAACGTTCTGTCTATCAGTAGTGTTGGTAAATCATTCAGTTTTGGCCACATGTACACAGCAGTCTGTGTGTGAAATGAGTGGTCAATCCTTGAATTATGATGTAATTTGTCATAATGTGGTACCTGTCAACATTTCATCAATTTCCCTGCCTAACTTATAAACTTTATTTTCATATTACATATGAGAAATTAGTTATATTAACTTCTGCTAATCAATGAATCAAAATTCAAAATAAAATATGAGGAAACTGGAGTACCCATGAGATAACCCACAGGATAAGGTACTCCTGTTTCTCTGATTGGAAACAGGAAATATGTATTTCCAAGGAAACATTCAAAAAACATTTTCCCCAAAACTTTTAATGTTTGGTATAGGAAACTTTCACAGGTTGATTTTCAAATTATGAAAATACTTTAGGCATATCTTTGTTAATTTCTATGCCCCTGTCATGAAATGGGGGCATAATTATAGTGTTACCCATATCCGCACCTTCCTGTCACGTCGCGTCCCCTCCCCTCCCCTCCCCTCCCCTCCCGATACATTGTAACTAGCTAATCTCAGGAACTGCTGATGTGATCCTCACCAAACTGTGTTTCGGGGTGTCAAGTGGCAGCAGTGGCATTAAATCTTACAGACATTTTCTATATATGATTTACATTTTATGTTACCTGACTGTTTGGAAGACAAGATGGTCAACAGGATGCCATTTTGAATTTCGAGCATTAAAGTACATACTGCAAGGATCTTTCTGACATTTTGACCCATGTGTTTTACATGGGAGGCCAAAAACTACAATCTAAAGACTTACTTGATGTAAAAAAAATCCTGTTTCCCATGATGAAATCAATGTTTATCTGTGTTTATGTTCGTGTTTGTAATATTGTCAACTCATGTTGGCGAAATGTGCATTAAATGAACACTAGCAATGACAACATATAAATGTTATTAAATATATGATTATTTTGATTGCAGGCGAGAATTAACCAAGAGCAGGAGCACTTTCTGATTAACCCGTTTGGCCTGCTGTACTCCGAGATTACAGCTTCATCACTTGTCAAGGTCGACATGCAAGGTGAGATTGTTGACCAGGGTACGACAACCCTAGGTATCAACAAATCTGGTTTCACCTTGCATTCGGCTATCCACCAGGCCCGCCCCGACATCCGGTGTATCATCCATCTACACACGCCCGAGGCTGTAGCTGTATCTGTAATGAAATGTGGATTTCTACCACTGTCGCAAGAGGCGGCCATTTGCGGAGACGTTAGCTACCATGATTACCAGGGTATCTTATGTGACCAGAGTGAGCGAGATTCCTTACAGAGAAACCTAGGACCAATAAATAAGGTCAGTGATTAATACTGTCATAAACAATCTATAAGGTGTATCTTTGTTTTTTATACTCCCATCATTTAAAGGTTGGGGGTTGATATACATGTAGTGTTGTGGGGGTTGGTATACATGTAGTGTTGTGGGGGTTGGTATAGTGTTACCCATTTCCATCCGCTGAGACCTGTTCCAAATCAATAACATATCTTGAGACCCATTCAAACTAGAGCTGGTTCGCAATACATGTTAGCGTTCAATGCTTTTAGCCAGTTTACTAGTTCGGTATGAGGCATTGAAATGTTTTAAGTTTCACATACAATTGAAAGAATTAACAGGGATCAAATCAGTCATTCTGTGCCAAGAAACTTGATATAAACGTACTTTGAATTTGAAAGCAAAACCGTAAAATCCAGCTATATCACCTGGTAACTGGGTAAAGGGGAGATAATTTCATTAGACAACAGAATTTTTTATTTTGAAAACAGAATTTTTTATTTTCAATTTTTCTTTCTGAATAAAAAAATGTATATAAAATGTTGAAAATTTGGATTTTAATTTCACAACTTAAAGGTAAACTCTTTTTTCAAACATCCAAACATGTGATTAACTTTTTTTTTGGTCTATTGCTTAATAGAGAGAATACATAAACCAATGAAAAAGCTTTTTGCATTTTAAACAAAATGAAGTTATAGACACATAAAACATTGAACACATAATGAATATCAATTATTTTAAAATGAAATTTAACTTGTCTTAATGTTTTGATAGATAAATGATTAAAGGTGAGTATTTCTTACATCATGTTTATTGTCTGGATATGAATTATGTTATATTGATGAGATTTTGATAATTAAGTTTTAATATTTTTCTGTATTCAGGTGATGTTCCTTAGGAACCATGGGGTGGTGGCCTGCGGCGCAACAACAGAGGAGGCCTTCCACTTCGCCAGTAATGTAATGATGGCATGTGAATCACAGGTAAACTTTTACAGTGACAGGTAGAAATGAACAGCCAGATTAAATCAATATTGCCAGATTTGTAAAATATTACCTTCACACCTGTTCAATCAGTATTGAATTTAAATAAAGATGTTGATAATTCACCTGTTCAGGTCTGAAAATGCTGATTATTCTTGATCAAGTACAGTAAAGATAGATTATAGTGAATGTGTTTTGATTATAGCAAGACTTGCATACAGTGTCTATAACCGGTAAAGATAATAGCTTGTACGTACAATAAGGCACTTTTTTTCAATATTCTTTAAGGAAATTTAGAAATTTTCCATAGAATAGCATTACAAATTTTAAATGAAAGCTCTTTGAATATGATTTTTTCCTTAAGCACATTGATGCTTTGCTACAGATTTTAAGGCCCGTGGGCCTCTTGTTAAGGAAAAGATTCCTTAAGTTAATTGATGAAACCAGGCCAATTTTAGTTCTGGGCCTTTTCTAAATCTGAAGTTGTTAATGCTATTTGATTAAATATGACTAAATATCTATAGATTTGGTGATTTTTGTGTCTCCTGCAGCGAGACATGAAATAAGGTGTAATTCTTGTTGACAACACTTTTTTATGATTTGTTCCAGGTGAAGGCTGTCCCTGTAGGAATGGATAACCTAGTCCTTATTGACTCTGAAGTTCGTAAGAAGACATATATGTTAGGAAACCAGGGAGGCGGAGGAGTGGACACTGGTGGAAAGAAATGGCGACCAGGAGAAATCGAGTTTGAGGCCCAAATGAGACAGCTAGATAATGTTGTAAGTACACATGTTCAAATATGAGAAATGAGAATTTATGTAAATTACAAGGAACCATACAGGACTCAGTAGATATCTTTTTGTGAAAATTCAGGATATTTCAACTTAAAAATGATGTGTATTGATATAGTTAATATTCAATTGTTTCTGAACATGAAGTTTTAATGAGAGTGAATATAAATTTCTCCAGGCTGCTTCTTGAAAGTATGGACCTGAGTTAGTGATGGTACTAGATTACATATTAATTGATCTTTTACATTCAGTTCGATAACACAAATGGTCTTGACCATTCAAGGCTGTACAAAATGAAAAAGTGAATAGACATAGTCATAACAAACTTGTGTTTCTTTATCAGAGAACATGTTAGATCAGTAACAAATTGAGGAAAAGCAGTGAGAAGTAAAGAAACTTTGTGATATACAATAAACATTTATGTTGTTTTTTTGTGGTTTCTAGGGTTACAGAACAGGCTATGTTTATAAACAGCCAATTCTCAAACAAGAAATCAGACGGGATCGTGCAAATGATGTGGCAGAACCTCCAGCATCAAGTAACCTTGCATTCATGTATGATGGAGATTATGAAAATTCTAAATACATGTGAGTAATTGTTGACCCAGGTATAAATATATAGGCATTTCTGGTATTTACATCTACTGATACTTAAGGATTAAGGGGTCGCGGTGGCCGAGTGGTTAAGGTGTTCCGACACTTTATCACTAGCCCTCCACCACTGGGTTGCGAGTTCGAAACCTACGTGGGGCAGTTGCCAGGTACTGACCGTAGGCCGGTGGTTTTTCTCCGGGTACTCCGGCTTTCCTCCACCTCCAAAACCTGGCACGTCCTTAAATGACCCTGGCTGTTAATAGGACGTTAAACAAAAACAAACCAAACCAACTTAAGGATTAATTATAAAGACAAAATCAAATGCTTCTGGTTAATACTGGTAAATATGTGTATGTTTCATTCAGCTAACCATATTATCAGATATTTACACATGCGTTGCATTGTCTTTAGATGAAGCTAACCAAACACAATGTATGAGATAACTACATATTTTACTTGGTTCACATTAGGGCAATGTAACACTTTGATACAGGTACAGAAAAGAAAAAAAAGGATATCCATAATTGAAGCTGTTCCATAAAAGCTTTTTGTCAAATGATATTTATTTTGACTCATGAAAAAGAATTTGACATAGAAGTGCAAATTATCACCTAAAGTATTCATTTAACAGCAAAAAAAAGATTTTGAGTCTTGTGTCCCAGGTTTTGTTAGAACTTGTGTTAAAGTTGTATGGATTACAAGGTGTACTCCAACAGTTGTATGAATGACAAAGCATACTCCAACAGTTGTATGAATGACAAAGCGCACTCTTACAGTTGTATGAATGACAAAGCGCACTTTTACAGTTGTATGAATGACAAAGCGTACTCTAACAGTCGTATGGATGACAAAGCGCTCTCTAACAGTTGTATGGATGACAAAGTGTACTCTAACAGTTGTATGAATGACAAAGCGTACTCTAACAGTTGTATGAATGACAAAGTGTACTCTAACAGTTGTATGAATGACAAAGCGTACTCTAACAGTCGTATGGATGACAAAGCGCTCTCTAACAGTTGTATGGATGACAAAGCGTACTCTTACAGTTGTATGAATGACAAAGCGTACTCTAACAGTCGTATGAATGACAAAGCGCACTCTAACAGTTGTATGAATGACAAAGCGTACTCTAACAGTCGTATGGATGACAAAGCGTTCTCTAACAGTTGTATGGATGACAAAGCGTACTCCAACAGTTGTATGAATGACAAAGCGTACTCTAACAGTCGTATGGATGACAAAGCGTTCTCTAACAGTTGTATGGATGACAAAGCGTATTCTTACAGTTGTATGAATGACAAAGCGTACTCTAACAGTCGTATGAATGACAAAGCGTACTCTAACAGTCGTATGAATGACAAAGCGGACTCTAACAGTTGTATGGATGACAAGGTGTACTCTAACAGTTGTATGAATGACAAAGCGCACTCTAACAGTCGTATGGATGACAAAGCGTTCTCTAACAGTTGTATGGATGACAAAGCGTATTCTTACAGTTGTATGAATGACAAAGCGTACTCTCACAGTCGTATGAATGACAAAGCGTACTCTAACAGTTGTATGAACGACAAAATGTACTCTTAACAATTGTATGAATGACAAAGTGTACTCTAACAGTCGTATGAATGACAAAGTGTACTCTAACAGTTGTATGGATGACAAAGTGTACTCTAACAGTCGTATGAATGACAAAGCATTCTCTAACAGTTGTATGGATGACAAAGCGTACTCTTAACAGTTGTATGGATGACAAAATGTACTCTAACAGTTACATGAATAAAAAAAAGTGTACTCTAAGAGAAGGTCTAGAGTCTAAGTACCAGGTTTCGTTATTACTTGTATTACAGTTTAAGAATGACATGGTTTTCTTCAGGTCCCCATACAAAGTGGCAATAGAGAGACAAAAGCAACATTACAAGGCTGGCTGGCTCAACTCCCCAAATAACTACATCAAACAAGAGATGGAGGAGACTGGCACATCAAACCCTAAAAAAATAACCAAGGTAACGTAATGGTTTTAGTGTGTTAGATAAAATCTTGTCCTCAATTGATGTAATGTTATGATTACATATTAACAAGATAGTAAACTAATGTTATTATTAGTCCCCAACTGGTGAAACCAGGGGGACTAAAGGTGTCAGTCCTGTACATATATATGCGTAACGCCAATGATTGACAAAACTCCAGCCGCTTTATTCCTTTAGGGATTTTTATCAAACTTCACATCATAATAGAGGACTAGGTTGAGTTACAGGGTTTTTGGGTCAAGGTCACTGTTACTATTTTTAGCAGGCTGGTAGAGAACATGTATTACTTGAGCAATACCCAGTATTCATGTTATTTTATTGTTATCTGCCAATCAACACTGACAAGGTTTATTACCTAAAGAATGGTGTATGATACCAAATAATATGAAATAAAACGAAATGTAAAAATGTACTGGTACACTCACATATATAGTTTAAGATGATAAATTTGGGTATGGTTGCATAAACCAAGTCTTGTATTTTGTAAATCGGAATTTATCTAAGAATTATTTATCACAGAAGATATAGGATCAATACTTAAGGTATTTCATATCTTAGTCAACAGACAGGTTCAAAATACTTTACGTGTGATTTCTTCTTGTTTACATTGTTATTATACATAAATCTTTTGAGACCTAATCAGATACTGGCATAGTGATCCAAGTCCACATATTTCAACAATGTTTGTGTATTAATTTGTATAACTGTCATGCAATATTGGATCACAAATGATCTTTTGTGGCTACACCATGGGGAGACTGTATTACATAGCAGGGGATCACCACATCCTGTTTTATGAACATTGACCGTCATGGGGGGAAATGGTTCCTGTTGCACATATCCTTCATATCTCCTAGACTGTTAGATAGCCCAGCATTCTACCACTGGACCACTGTCTCCTTAAATGCTATTAATATGGATAGTACATCATTGCTTAATCAGTTGATATCAATATTGCTTGTTATATAAATTTCATGCAATGGCAGGTACAGAAAATGAAAGAAAATAATGTGATTTTTTTTTTATTGTGTAAAATTAATTTGATGGCTTTCCATTAATAGTGGGTACAAGAAGACGAAGACTCTCCTAAGCGAGCGGCCATGTCAATGAAAGTAGAAAATCCTAATCAATTCGCACCACTAGGTGACAATCCAAAGGAATTCAAGCAGAGACAAAAACAGGTAATGGACATCAGTGTTGTTGGACAGGTTTAGTATACAGCTAAAGGTTAGAAAGTACTTCAAGAGATATTGGATAGATATAATTTTGTTATAATATGTGATATGATGGGTCGGGTGGTCAGTTCAGAGAGGATTTCAGATTTTCTTTAAAAATGTATTAAAGTATGAGTCTAACTTAATTTTTTTTATCTGACTTTTATTTCATGGTGAACATTCAAGGCAACACTTACAATCAGACTAAAAGTTTGGAATAATTAATAAAGCCTTAAGATATATCACGAGATAAGGAATGGTTAGAAACATATTAATCTTGAAATGCATTCGATATAAATAATGAAGGAACGATTATAAATTTGATAAAGGATACAGACAGAAGTAAAGTTAGGTATTATATTGAGCATGAAAACGTATTTATATAAAGTATGAAAACCATGAAAATGTATTTATATAAAGTATGGAAACCATGAAAATGTATTTATAGTAAGTATGAAAACCATGAAAATCTATTTATAGATTAGGAAGGATTACTACGAGGATAAGGTGAGCGCTGGACCTCAGTCACGAGTGCTGGAGGGAATGACGTGGGAAGAGGCACAGAAGCTGAAGGTAGGTCACAACACACTACACTTAGTGAGAAATCAACCGCCATATTAGGACACGCCTGGTGGAATTATAACCTCGTTGGTTGCAGGCCACACCCTCCGTGGGGGGAACACTAGCAGTGACAGTAAACTGACCAGTTATAGGGAAACACCTTTGTCATATACAACTTTCCTATTGGCTCTAACCTTTTATAGAGTTAAATTCACGTATAAGATCCTCCTAGCATTTCACTTATTCACATATACATATTGGAGCAGGTTACCCTGAAATTGAACGAAGCAGTCTGACTAGTGTTTTACAAAATATTCCTTTTGAAATTGAACAAAAAAAGTTTTGACTTGTGTTTTGTAAAATGTTCTTTTCGAAATTGAAAAAACCCATCTGACTAGTGTTTTATAAGTGTTCCTTTTGAAATTGAACAAAACATATGACTAGTGTTTTAAAAGTGTTCCTTTTGAAATTGAACAAAACATCTGACCAGTGTTTTAAAAGAGTTACTTTTGAAATTAAACAAAACATCTGACCAGTGTTTTAAGAACATTTTGATTTCATTCCATCATCAATATACATACCATCTACATCTACCATTATCATTTCCTCATTTCTTTTCGTATTATCATCCAAAGCATGCCTGCTGTTTTCTGTTGCTCGGGCTCCGTAGTGAAACTGTTTTAAGTGTTCCACCATGGTGTATTATTATGCTTCCAGTGAAAAGTTGCTGTTTGAGATTAACTTTGCACCATTGTTTTGGTGTTTGATATTAAACAGATTTGTGTTTGATTAATTTGGATATTAATTGTACTGGTATTTTGATGGATTTCGTTATTTTTTGTGACCATTATGATGTGTTGTAATTTGTACATTTGTGTGTGTCTGTTGTTCCATTTACACAGATTTGTTGCCTCTGTTTTACATTACGCTGGCACAGATCCTGTGCTTGCGTGATCATTTTAACATAAATACTTACTGAGTTCTTTTCTTGCATTGTTTTCTTTACTACAGGCTGAAGGAAAATTAGTAAGTGTCCAGATCCTACATCTTGGTTTGAGTTATCTCCCTTTGGTATTATTACATCCACTACAATGATCACAGTTTGGATTAATTTGTTTTAAATGTTAAAATGTTATTCCGAAGGAAGATATTGATGACCTGCCTTAGGTAAGAGGCAGACTTGTCACTCATAATTAAATATCTACAAAATAATGATTCATCAATAATTCAAAAAAAAAAAAATATTCAAAAAAATATGAAGTTAATAGGAAGTGATCATTGTAGCTGATGTGATGTTTGGGATCTCCTGACTTTTAATTGAGATGTAACAGGTACTGCCCAATGTATCCCTATAACCATACATATATGTATCTAGAATGTGTCAGTGTTAGGTAAAGCCACATATATAACTATTAACAGGATACCTCAGTAAGTAATTGACTGTTTATATATGATCCCAACACTACCGCACGATTAGATCATTTTAATCTACATTGTATTATTTAAGTACAGATGTACAATTGTCAGGTTAGGGTTAAATTTAGCCTAGCCCTAACCCATTGGTGTTGGTGTTACTTAGCTTGTAAACATAGCCATGTGATGAAATTATTACTTTCTGAATCATACCTTCCTTCTTTGATTAATATAAAGACAGAACAATATATACACAGTATTACATGTATGACAAAGACCCAACCACTGTCTGGTACATTATTTAGTAATGTACATACTTTACAGTTAATTATCACAGGGTTAATGATTTTAGACTCTCTCAGTCAAACCTGGTGCCGGGTATTGAATTTCCTTGTAAACATTATATAAGTATTCACTGTGTCTTTATGTTTTGAGCTATATTCAATGACTGCAAATGTAGTGAATTTTAAATGCCTACTAATATTACCAACTATACAGCACTAGTCAACCATCCCTATTTAGGAGGGACACTGATTGTGGACCTAACATTTAGGCAAAAAAATCTTTTTTTAATAATTTAAAAAAGAATAATTGAACCTAAAAGAAAGTTATAGTTTCATTGCTATTAGTTTGAAAAAAAAATCCATAAAATACACTATTCTATTTGTCCAAAAGTCAGCAAGCAGGCCTACATTGAATATATTTGGTATGTGATATATATAAATTACTGTGGTAGGTGATATATATAAATTACTGTGGAGGGCACTTGGTTTGGTGGAGGACATATTTTAGTACTTTTAGATTCTCAAGTACTTAAGATTTTTGAATTCCAATGTGCATGTATTTTAGAGAGTTTTGTAGAGTTCACAAATTCAGAAAAAAAGAACACATAATATTGAATGAAAAAACAATTGTCATTTTCCCCACTCATATGCATTATGTGAACATATCCCAATTTTTGAGAGTCTTATAATTTTGGCATAGAGAAGAACAACTGTTTTGGTCGAGTGGCACTGTGGTAACACACTTGCCTTTCACTTAGGCAGTTTTGACCATTCCATTGATATAAGATATATAAACTTGATGTTTACAACAGCTTTTGTAAGAAATTTAGTTTTAAAGGAGACTGTGTTTCCTAGCTTTATTAGAATAGCTAGGCTGTTTGTCTTATCCTAGTTACATGAAATCTCATATATTTCTGGACATGTAAAAAAATAAGCTGGGTAGAAATAATAGAAATGACATGTACTTCTAGTAGGATTCAACCAAGGCACATGAAACATTAATGTAAATCTGTTTCTAGTACAATCAATTAAGATACTGTAATAATTTTCTATGGGAGACAAGTGGTAGGTGTTTGTAGATGTACTTTATTTCTGCTTCTCCGAACCTTAACGGTACCCAGGTTCATATTTAAGAATTGATGACAAAAAATATTTTTGAAAAATTCTTAAGATGTGAGAAAGTACAACATGGAAATTGTATTAATTGTGCAGTAGATAAACAGTCCTAGTAAAACTTCGTTTGGTGCTGAATGATCTATAACATTTAGTTCTCATTAATGATTGACTTGTAATATTTTATTATTTGGCATAAAAACAAAGACAAGTTTGAAAGTTTCCCTGCATGAAAAATTCATTGGAGTGGGAGTGTTGTTTCATGGTGCTGTTCACTAGGTTACAGAGACCTGCAGTCGTTTGTCTGAACTAACATTTCCATCTCCACAGAATTTTTATCCCAGTTTCCCCATGTTGATGACCACTAATATATGATATTGTCCCTTTTGTACATCGTAGTGATATTTGTAACCAGTAGTTTACCTTGTATACTAACATGATTATACCTAATACTGTTAATACATTTTTTTGTAACTAATATAAATAAGATTAATCATAAATGAAACGAGGTTTTCAATATTGCGAGACAGGCAAGTTTGTAGTTCACCTGATTTCACTTAATTTGGAAATTTTAAAGCTGTCATAAGAATTTGTAGTTAAATTATGATAACAAGGAGTTGTAATGGAAGCATGATGCACGTCAGCAGTGTTATGGACTGTGAAACTGCCTGAAGTTTTCAATAGAATTTAAAATGAGCACGATGAAATGTGTCATAACTGTCTGAAGTTTTCAATAGAATTTAAAATGAGCATGATAAAAAGTTTGATGCTTGACGGACCCCGGTAGGAGGCTTTAGCAGCTTTTTTCCTGCTGATTGACGATCAGGAAATATGCTATAGTTTTGCTGAAATGTTGTAGTAATAAATATTATAGCTGCCTTCATTTGTGATGTATGTTGTATCATGTATATTACATATCATATTTATCCTCAAATAAGCCCTCTATCCTAATGAAGAGTTTAGTTAATGTAGTGATTATTTGTGAACCACTTTTTCAGTTTACTATCTTGAAATTGATTATTCTGCAGAAATGAAAAAGGGGCTTATTTGTGGATAACTATGGTAGCTGCTTTTATAGCTAGCTTTACTGTTCAAAACCAGTTTTAGTGTCACAAAATTGTAATTTCAATCAGTTATTCATATATACATGTATATAGATATCATTGAAATGTTTTTTCTTTGAGAAAAAGAGCTTTTCGTTTATGTGATCATTTCACTAGTTAATTTCCTTCCTAATCATCCCTGACAGCAAATTCAATTGATAGTAAATCTTTGTCCCTAGGACTGATTCTGTACTGTTTTATATGGTGGAGTTAAACTTGAAGTATATTGTGTAATTCTATGCTTCATAAGGAATTTCTTTCAGTAGAATTTTGGTAAACTCTAAATCTGCATTATGAGCATTATTTAAACAACTTTAAATGTGTCCAGATTAAAAATTTTCATCAAACAATTTTCCATAAGTACCTCTGTCCATCAGATAGATATGGTTGTAAAAAATAATTAAACACATCAGAAATGAGATTTATTTTCAATTGTTTTGCTGACATTATTGTGTTTTTCATTAAACATCAAATAAAACTTCATTTAATCATTTTGAAAAAGTTCCATCTTTAATCCTTACACATTAAAATATGTTTTATGAATTTGGACATTTTCTGGAAAATAACTCATTCGAATACAGTATCATCATACCATTAAGAAATAATAATATAAATCTAATGAAAGTAAAATTATTTGTTTTAGGACGGATCTTTAAGTCAGGTGGGTGACAGTGTAATTGTGATTGGAGCTGCATCCAAGGGCATTATCCAGCGTGACCAGCAACATAATGTACAAGTGTACAAATCACAGTACCAGGCCAACCCCTTCGAGTCGATGACCGAGGACGAGATCGAGCGGTATAAGATTGAGGTCCAGGGAGGACATGTAGGTTCTGGTGAGCCAGGTAAGGATACAAAGAGCTAGTTACATGCCGATTGAAACAATGAATTATGATGTACTAATCGCAGTTTGTGTATAATTTGCTCGTGTCTGTCGCCAAGGTGTCTGCATTGGCGTTGGTTTTCTAATATTAACATTTTTGTTCCAGTGTTGAAAGGCATTTTAATATTTGGTATTGGGGTCCATGCAGGGTTATACTATCCCCTCCCGGAGTCAAAATAGAAAAGATTATTTTTTTGGAAAACCTGCTTTTGGACATATTTTGGACTCAGACTTTTTATGCGGATAAAAACTCTAAAAAACTTTTTTGGTGAAAGTGTTGAAAGGCATTAACACATTACTTTATAATTTATTATGTATCCAATATGCTAAACAATACTAATTTATATAGTTTAATTATTTATTGACAAATATTTGTGAGACAAGATATGCTGTTCTACACCAGCTCTTGTTTTCTATTGCATATATATAAGTATCTATGTCAATTCATAACTACACTTATCTGTAAAAAGTTCAAGCACATCATGTACCATAATGCAGTACCTGTTTTGTATTTGGCCTCATGTTAATCTTGTATCAATATCGAAAAATACTTTCTAATTAGTTAATTTTATTTTTAGAAGATACAATCGAGCCTGGCCCAGATGGAAAGCTCATCTCCACAGACGAGCGTATGCAGACCATACAACAGCAACAGAAGTCATCGCAATCTTCACTGACGGAAACAAGACCTGCTGAAGAGGGTGTGTTACCTCCCCTTACTTATTATTCTAAAGCTGTTGTGCGGTAGTGTACGGAGTCGGACTTAGTTGTTGATGTTGTTGAGTGATTTGTATGAATTTTCTGATGATCTATTTCTGTTGGTGAAAAAAATATCTACACATTTAGTCATGGATGGAAAAGTCAGCTGAACACTTTCAACATCATCTCTACAACTTTTAGTTTCCTAGTATAAACAGCCTTTCAAATTTGTAGTCGGAACAGAAACTTGCAAAATCTTTGAAAAAAAATCTTTGAAAATGTCTGGAAAGGAATGATGCCAATGGACCAGATTAATAAAACTACACAATACTATAGTAAAGTAATTGACTTTAAGCAAAGCACAAGACTTTTGCTTTAATCTAAAATGTCTAAAATGAAGTTGGAGATTTGGCAGGGTGACAATCAGGTTGTGGTTCTTGCAGGACTTTTATTTCTTGTTGATGTAGAAACAGAAATAGGTCAGCCGTCGTGTTCTACACTCCTAGATATATCATCGGCTTTGCTTTTAGTTCTTTGTATAATTCTGTTTGCATAGTTCTGTATCAGTTTAGTCGTTATTGTAAGAAATATATACTTTGGTGGTGGATAAGTTTATTAGATATAATATCGGATGTAATTTGTTATAAGTATTAACCTGTATTTGATTCTACTAACTGTTCAATATTTGGGAATATTTTTAGTGAACTATTTGTAATAAAATAATGAAGTATTTATTTCATGAATTTTGTTTTGAACAAGAGTTCACTAAGAAAATTGACTTGGAGAAATTACTTTCTATATGATTCAAAGCTTAGTAAAAACCAAGGTGGGATTTTAGCATCTTAGCAGCCTGGATTGGCTTATTTTATATTTGTATTTTACAAAGTTTGAATTTTAAATGAAAAGTTGGTAATTGATCCAAGTCTACAAGTATGTTATCATTAATTTAATCTGTTCGGTTGATACTAACAAATTTAGTAGCTATACTGTATTTGCTGTAATAATTACCCTTCCCCATATAAATGCCCTTATAACTCCATCCTCCATTTAGCACTTACTGAAAAGTAAATGTTCATTTTCCAAAAATACTACCCAGTTGTATTTCACAAAATAAAGTTATAACACCAAAATCTATAAATAATGTCCTGGGATATTGCAGCAAATATTACAGTGTATTCATTATATTGGGCATGTTTTTGTCAGTGTAATTTTTAAAAAGTATTCAATTACCAATTCAAAAATTTTGAAAAAAAAGTAATGTTATGATAAATGCACAATGAAAATAAAATCTTCTCTTTATTTTTGAGATGCCTTACTCTAAAGAAAATATAAAGGCAACTTAATATTGTTCATCAGTTGGCAATATTATGAACCAAATTAATTTAGTGAGAAATCCCCTTTTGATAGTAAGTTTGATGTTTGACAATATTTCTCTGGAACAACATACCCGGGTATGTTAATGAATCAGTGAGTTAACAAACCCATGCCTGACTAGATGTGCCTTTAGATTTTAGATTCTATATCTTGCATGCTTGTTGTAATTGCATGTTAGTGCATACAGCTGGCAGTGTATCTGGTCAGTCTGGAGCCAAAGTGACCGGTGAACTGACCACTAGTTCAAAGTCCCAGGTGATGGAAGATGACGACGACGATGTATTCCTCAATGATCCCTCCCCTACTTCTCCCCTTCCCAACACCACAGGTCAGTACGGCAACATATACCGCAGTGGCATGTACTGACAGGATTCTCTCTACAGATATACTCCCTACAGTGGCATGTACTGACAGGATTCTCTCTACAGATATACTCCCTACAGTGGCATGTACTGACAGGATTCTCTCTACAGATATACTCCCTACAGTGGCATGTACTGACAGGATTCTCTCTACAGATATACTCCCCACAGTGGCATGTACTGACAGGATTTTCTCTAGAGATATACTATCTACAGTGGCATTTACTGACAGGATTCTCTCTAGAGATATACTCCCTACAGTGGCATGTACTGACAGGATTCTTCCTAGATATATTCTCCCTACAGTGGCATGTACTGACAGGATTCTCTCTAGAGATATACTCCCTACAGTGGCATGTACTGAAAGGATTCTCTCTAGAGATACACTCCCTACAGTGGCATGTACTGACAGGATTCTCTCTACAGATATATTCCCTACAGTGGCATGTACTGACAAGATTCTCTCTAGAGATATTCTCCCTTCAGTAGCATGTACTGACGGGATTCTCTCTAGAGATGTACTCCCTACAGTAGCATGTACTGACGGGATTCTCTCTACAGATATATTCCCTACATTGGCATGTACTGACAGGATTCTCTGGAGAGATATATTCTCCCTACAGTGGCATTTACTGACAGGATTCTCTGGAGAGATATACTCCCTACAGTGACATGTACTGACAGGATTCTCTCTACAGATGTACTCCCTACAGTGGCATGTACTGACAGGATTCTCTCTAGAGAATACTCCCTACAGTGGCATGTACTGACGCGATTCTCTCTACAGATATATTCCCTACAGTGGCATGTACTGACAGGATTCTCTCTAGAGATATCCTCCCTACAGTGGCATGTACTGACAGGATTCTTTCTAGAGATATACTCCCTACAGTGGCATGTACTGACAGGATTTTCTCTACAGATATATTCCCTACAGTGACATGTACTGACAGGATTCTCTCTAGAGATATACTCCCTACAGTGGCATGTACTGACAGGATTCTCTCTAGAGATATACTCCCTACAGTAGCAGGTACTGATAGGATTTTCTCTACAGATATACTCCCTACAGTGGCATGTACTGACAGGATTCTCTCTACAGATATACTCCCTGCAGTGCATTGATACAAAACATTTGTACTGAATCGGTGACCGATATCGCACTTTTCTTTAGTAGCGTGTACTTGTACTTTCACGCTCCATATAGATAGTGATATGTACCATGTTTCATGCTGATTTCATATTCCCTACAGAATTCTATACTGAAAATGACACTTTCTGTATGATGTCCTACATGTACATTCTGTTTCATGCTGATTTCTTTATTCCATACAGAATCTTATACGGATAATTACACTTTCTGTACGATGTCCTACATTCTGATTCATGCTGATTTCGTACTCCCTACGGAATCTTCTACTGATAATGACACTGCAGTTTTCATACTCCCTATGGAATCCTATACTGATAATTACACTTTCTGTACAATGTCCTACATCCTGTTTTATGCTGATTTCATGCTCCTTTCAGTATATCTTACCTGATAAAAACAGTTACTATACAATATGTCCTACCTTCTGTTTCATGCTGATTTCATACTCCCTATGGAATCAAAAACTAATAATGACACTTCCTATACAATGTCTTACATTCCATTTCATGCTGATAATGTACTACTTATTTAAGTCTCCCACCATCATCAGATGGTGGGCTATTCAAATCGCCCTGCGTCCGTGGTCCGTCGTCCGTCCGTCCCTCCGTCCGTCCCTCCGTCCGTCCGTCCGTCCGTCCGTCCCTCCGTCCGTAAACAAGTGGCATGTACTGACAGGATTCTCTCTAGAGATATACTCCCTACAGTGGCATGTACTGACAGGATTCTCTCTAGAGATGTACTCCCTACAGTGGCATGTACTGACAGGATTCTTTCTAGAGAAACACTCCCTACAGTGGCATGTACTGACAGGATTCTCTGGAGAGATATACTCCCTGCAGTAGCAGGTACTGATAGAATTTTCTCTACAGATATACTCCCTGCAGTGCATTGATACAAAACATTTGTACTGAATCGGTGACCGATATTGCACTTTTTAGCCCACCATCATCAGATGGTGGGCTATTCAAATCGCCCTGCGTCCGTGGTCCGTCGTCCGTCCGTCCCTCCGTCCGTCCCTCCGTCCGTCCGTCCGTCCGTCCGTCCCTCCGTCCGTAAACAATTCTTGTTATCGCTAATCCTCAGAAAGTACTGAAGGGATCTTTCTCAAATTTCATATGTAGGTTCCCCTTGGTGCCTAGTTATGCATATTGCATTTTGAGACCAATTGGAAAACAACATGGCCGACAGGCAGCCATCTTGGATTTTGACAATTGAAGTTTGTTATCGCTATTTCTCAGAAAGTACTGAAGGGATGTTTCTGAAATTTCATATGTATGTTCCCCTTGGTGCCTAGTTATGCATATTGCATTTTGAGACCAATCGGAAAACAACATGGCCGACAGGCAGCCATCTTGGATTTTGACAATTGAAGTTTGTTATCGCTATTTCTCAGAAAGTAATGAAGGGATCTTTCTGAAATTTCATATGTATCTTTCCCTTGGTGCCTAGTTATGCATATTGCATTTTGAGACCAATCGGAAAACAACATGGCCGACAGGCAGCCATCTTGGATTTTGACAATTGAAGTTTGTTATCGCTATTTCTCAGAAAATAGTGAAGGGATCTTTATGAAATTTCATATGTAGGTTGGCCTTGGTGCCTAGTAATGCATATAGCTTTTTGAGACCAATCGGAAAACAACATGGCCGACAGGCAGCCATCTTGGATTTTGACAATTGAAGTTTGTTATCGCTATTTCTCAGAAAGTACTAAAGGGATCTTTCTCAAATTTCATATGTAGGTTCCCCTTGGTGCCTAGTTATGCATATTGCATTTTGAGACCAATCGGAAAACAACATGGCCGACAGGCAGCCATCTTAGATTTTGACAATTGAAGTTTGTTATCGCTATTTCTCAGAAAGTAATGGAGGGATCTTTCTCAAATTTCATATGTAGGTTCCCCTTGGTGCCTAGTTATGCATATTGCATTTTGAGACCAATCGGAAAACAACATGGCCGACAGGCAGCCATGTTGGATTTTGACAATTGAAGTTTGTTATCGCTATTTCTCAGAAAGTAGTGAAGGGATGTTTCTGAAATTTCATATGTAGGTTCCCCTTGGTGCCTAGTAATGCATATTGCTTTTTGAGACCAATCGGAAAACAACATGGCCGACAGGCAGCCATCTTGGATTTTGACAATTGAAGTTTGTTATCGCTATTTCTCAGAAAGTACTAAAGGGATCTTTCTCAAATTTCATATGTAGGTTGGCCTTGGTGCCTAGTTATGCATATTGCATTTTGAGACCAATCGGAAAACAACATGGCCGACAGGCAGCCATCTTGGATTTTGACAATTGAAGTTTGTTATCGCTATTTCTGAGAAAGTAATGATGGTATCTTTCTCAAATTTCATATATAGGTTCCCCTTGGTTCTTAGTTATGCATATAGCATTTTGAGACCAATCGGAAAACAACATGGCTGACAGGCAGCCATCTTGTATTTTGACAATTGAAGTTTGTTATCGCTATTTCTGAGAAAGTACTGAATGGATCTTTCTGAAATTTCAGATGTAGGTTTCCCTTGGTGCCTAGTTATGCATATTGCGTTTTGGGACCAATCCGAAAACAACATGGCCGACAGGCAGCCATCTTGGATTTTGACAATTGAAGATTGTTATCGCTATTTCTGAGAAAGTACTGAAGGGATCTTTCTCAAATTTCATATGAAGGTTCCCCTTGGTGCCTAGTTATGCATATTGCGTTTTGAGACCAATCCGAAAACAACATGGCCGACAGGCAGCCATCTTGGATTTTGACAATTGAAGTTTGTTATCTCTATTTCTCAAATTACTGAATGGATCTTTCTCAAATTTCATAAGTAGGTTCCCCTTGGTCCCTTGTATTGCATTTTTGGACCAGTCTGTCCTGAAAACAACCTGGCAAACAAACAGCCATTATCGTTAAATCTCAAATTTCTTATATAGCTAGGATTCCCTTGTTTGAAAAGTACTGGAGGGATGTCTCAATTTGCACAGATTAGTAAAATGAAGGGAAAAGTAGAGAAAAGATCAATCTGACATGGAACCTATGAAGATCATTCAATGGTGGGCGCCAAGATCCCTCTGGGATCTCTTGTCTTTAGTAGCGTGTACTTGTACTTTCACGCTCCATATAGATAGTGATATGTACCGTGTTTCATGCTGATTTCATACTCCCTACAGAATTCTATACTGAAAATGACACTTTCTGTATGATGTCCTACATGTACATTCTGTTTCATGCTGATTTCTTTATTCCATACAGAATCCTATACTGATAATTACACTTTCTGTACGATGTCCTACATTCTGATTCATGCTGATTTCCTGCTCCCTACGGAATCTTCTACTAATAATGACACTGCAGATTTCATACTCCCTATGGAATCCTATACTGATAATTACACTTTCTGTACAATGTCCTACATCCTGTTTTATGCTGATTTCATGCTCCTTTCAGTATATCTTACCTGATAAAAACAGTTACTATACAATATGTCCTACCTTCTGTTTCATGCTGATTTCATACTCCCTATGGAATCAAAAGCTAATAATGACACTTCCTATACAATGTCTTACATTCCATTTCATGCTGATAATGTACTACCTATTTAAGTCTTAAACTTGAAAGGGTATTCCTTTTTAGGTGTTTTGATTATGTTGTGTTTCATACTAATTTCTTGCTACTGAAAAAACTCATCATATGTATAAGATAAAGCTCTTTCATGTTGAAATTTACTGCTGGTATGCTGCAATGTAGCACGTTTCAGTTTTGTATTTTGTTCATACTGCATGGATATTTGACTACCAGTTTATATCTTGGTATTAATGTACCCAAAATACTGATAATTTGTAGTCATGATTAATAGCATGGCTACATTGTATGTTAAAAAAATAGATATTGAATTACAAGTTACATGGTCAGTACAGAATGAAAAAAAATGGACAATTTTAAAAGGTTGACATAGGATGGTAAATAAGTGTTGTGTACATTTGTAATATAGACCACTGCTTTAAATGCTTATTATACATGTATATATATATATATACTAACCATGGTGGAGCCAGAAAATATTGGCTTTGTGGTACATACATGTACAGTGTAATGTAATTGTTAGAAGTAGTGCATGTCATCAATTATAACCTCGGTGACAGATCTACCTACCTTTTCAGTGATGTGTTTATCTACTTTTATTAAGGAGGATGTTTAATGTCTGTGACTTCAACAGGTTGGCATTGAGCTACCCATCATCATGTTCTCACCAACAGACATTCGCACATTTAGATCAATTTATTTTCAGGTCTACAGGATCAAAACAAAGACTTACCTGAGATTTACTGTTTTAATTTATCTAGTAGATATACTCCCTCGCTCTATATTTTGAAATATACTCCCTCGCTCTATATTTTGAAATGTCCACCATATTATATATGTTGATACATAAGTAACAAGATACACACATGTAGGTTCATATATAAGGTAAACAAAAAATCCTCACACATACAATGCCTTGCAACCTCTGTCATTCATCATTTGCTTTCTCTGTATACAACTTAATGTATTCATCATGTTAATTTCTGTCTTTTAAGTTTTGCTATAGAATTTTCCTATCCAAGTCCTTTTAAGTTTTTGTTTATATGTTTTGTTTATCATGTTTGTATATATACGAGATATCATTTACTAATCAGATTTAATCAGTTGAGATGGCAACGAATGTATGTGTGGCATGTATCACACAGTGGTGAAACATTTGTTTGCCCCAGGTATCCTCTATATACATAAAAAACAACATTTTCTTCGCAGTCTCAGCACCTCGCAAGAAGCGAATGTCGAAGGAAACCAATATAGATGATATACTAGACCCTTATGTACCGCCTAGCAACATGCACAGCACGGACGATAAGTATCAGGGTGGGTGACAGCCTCACTTTCGTTCTCGTGTAGTCATGCGCTTGCTCCATATTTGTATGCAGGGTTTTATTGTGGAGTTGGTTATAGTTTTTAATCGTTTTTAATTCATCAGCAGGGTTTGTGCATTTTGTTTCATTGTTCATTATAAGATCATACTTCAAATTTGGTGTTCATCGGTTATCAAGGGAATTAGGTTATGATCCTTATATAGGTATGCAAAGGACAGGCTTTAGTTTGTATAATCAAATTGTTCACAGGTCTACAAATGCGAAGTACTATTTAGAGTCATAATGGTTTAAAATGTCAGGTGCTCTGGATTCTGAGGAAATATTGTATCCCTCTCAATGACATATCCTGCATTGATTTGCAGATGGAGTAAGCTCCTTATCGGATGCCAATCCCATCCACCAACTTGTTGGTCAGTTCAAATAGATACATAGAAGAAAATATTTGTAATCAGAAATGTGCTTGAAAGAATGATTTGTAACCATCAATCAGATTACTACTACTGAGTATATTAAATATTTTATCAAATTCAAAACATATATTGTTTTATAGACAAGATTTCCTTGAATGAAGAACCAGAGCAGGGGATGCTTGATAAGGTTGGATATATATATAGGTCTGATAATCTGCTCAGGCCGGATATATTGTGTTAATCAGACCCAATATTTATGATTATCAGGACAGATGTACATATTTATGGAAGTTTTAATTGGATTTTTACTCAAATATTATTCACATATACTAACTAACCAAGAATATATACAGCAAAATTATTATTTGTACTTGGACATTGAGGTGAAAATAAGGATTTGAAATTGAGTAGAATTATTAAACAGTTAAAACTGACCAATCTTTATCTTTGTAGACCTATCCTAATGAGAGTGAGGTATTCTGATTCCGTTAGAATATATCTTTAAAAAAAAAAAAAAAAGGATTGTGCGCTTTCAAATCTAGCTTGCATGTACGGGTATATACATGTGTAAATATATGAAATCCTTCCATTATTGACATATTTTATGTAATCAAGAACAGGCCGGATGAACGTCATATATTTATATCTGGAATTAACTACAATTCTAATATCTTCACAGCTAAATATATTATTGCAGTTATAATGAAAAAGTTCTACATTTTACATTTTGTCAGTTTCCTGTAAAGCTTTTCAGAACATATTTTGCAAAAGATCATCAATAGATCCCTTAGTATTAATTAAATGCTTTTAATCCACATTTTCTTTCCTAGAAGATTTATTTACTGTATTAATTAAATGCTTTAAATCCACATTTTCTTTCCTAGAAGATTCACTTACTAAAAGAAATAATGTCCCTGGCTTTTGATAATTTAGAGTTATCTCCCTTTCTGGTTTTCATCATTATTCCTTTGTTTTTTCACGCTTGGTTTCATTGCGATCCCCTATTTTTTGTTGCCTTTTTAGCACGTCGGCGACCCAAATCGGGCGCCTGGAAGGAGACGGCCATAGATGACGCATATGTTGCTCCCTCTCAGCGGTTAGGTACAGATCCCATTGTGTGGTTCCATCTTTAAAGTGACACATTGTGTACCTCTTCACATTTTGTAGTGTAGATTGACCACAGATTCTGAGAGTTCCTTCAGAGTTTATGATATACATTTCCAAGGTTTAAACTTTATTCACCAAAAACGGAGGCATGTCAGAAAACTAAAATAAGCATTTTAGGAAATGTTTGCGATGTTTACAGAGAAAACAATCCATTTTAGAGCATCCAGTGTGAAAATGAAGAATATACTCCAAACTAGAAAATGTTTTTGAAAATATTACTTTCATCGTTGTAGTCATATTCTTTGAAGAGAGAGAATATTTTATGAAAAATTTGAGATTGGCAGCTGAATTGTAATGAACATTGCTTCACTTTATACTATTGATATGAAGATCTTTGAAACTGTGGTCTTTGGAATTCACATCTGTCATTGCCTCATTTCTATCAGATGAAGACACCACATCCACCGTAATTCTTTTTAGAATTTCAGCTCACATACACAAGACATGGAGACATTTAGAAGTGAATAGATTTCCTGTGGCACCTCATAACATCATTCTTATCACTAATCCATTCACCACTAATTTGATTTGCTGTTGGTTGACATTGTGATCAGGTACCAAGATAATATGGAGGTTGTTACTAGATATGTAGGTTTCAGGGGAGGCAACCCTACATGTAATAGGGGAGGCAACTCCTCTTATACTGGCACAGGCTTGCATGCATGTAGTAGTGAATAATAAAAAACCTCACATTATCTTGGCTTAATGGATATAAGTCATACAGGCTTGTTTGTTTGTCTGCAGAGTTAACATTGATTGTGGCAATAGATTTAATTTTTTACAATCACTGCACGGAAGGTTGAAAAGATATAATACATGTCTGGGTTGATGGGAATTATACCGGTTTTGGGTGTCATTAACTCAGATTAAGATTCACAAATCTACAAAATAAAGACTTAATGTTTTCAGAGAGATAGCGTTATATTGACACTGAAACATTACATTTGGACAGTTCAAAAACTGCATGGAATCTGATGCACTCTGAATGGGCTCGATATTAAAATATGTCTTCATTTTCCCACTCTTGTGCATGTATATATTGCATGACTTTTGAAAGATTAAATCAGACACACTATGTTAATTACATGTTCAGGTAAATATTTCATGGGGAAAAAATGTTTTCAATGTCCTAAGTCTGACCCTCATGATTGTACATTTATGTGTAAATGCCTGATTGAAATCACGTATTACCTGGAAGGTAATTCAAAGTATATTCTACATATCATAATGTTTTATTTAATATGGTTATCAGATATTTGAGTTTTTCACATTCTTATTTGCCTTTTGTGATGTAGTTTTCGATGTTGTGACTTTTTTTTTCAGGTGTGTTAGTTATATGTTGAAATGCTTCAGTACATCTTGTATGTTTATTTGTGTATCATAGTTAACCTTTCCTACACCCCTACCAACCACCAATGGACTGGTCAATAACATTTGGCTGTAAGGTTCATACTGGCTGGGTAGGGGAGGAAAGGTTAAGCATGTTTGATGTTGTTTTTGCATGTGTAACAGAGCCTGCCTCTCCAACCTCCCCGGCACCCATCGTACTGCAGCGATCAGAGTCCACACGGGAACCCCCCAAAAGTCCGGAACGTAAGCATGCTATATGACCTTGTGTCCCCTTGACCTTTGAACTTTGTTACCACTGTACAGCACATTCATTTTGATTTATTGTTTTAGTAAACTTTTTGGAATTATTAACTCTGAGTAATTGAAGCCGGAAAAGTATATTTCAAAAATGGAATTCAGGCCCCATGTGTTGTGTAAAATTAAACGATAAAATTGCTAGTCCGTACATGTTAATGTGAGCTGTTACAGTCAGATAACAAAGTGATATGATAAAGTTTTTTGGTGTTTGCTGTTTTTCTGTTGATGTCTATAGTTTTGTAATTCATTGATCAGTCTTTAACAATTTGTTTCACCGATTGTTACAATGTGATTCACATTTAATTGTCACATCATTGACATCCCAATAACACTCCGGTGGAGGACAATAGTGAGTTCTTCATTAATTACAAGCTACTGTTTAATGGATTACTGGACTTACCAGAAGAAAATTCTAGCTAACTCAGTCATTTACCTTTCAAGAAGTAGCAATTTTAGAAATTTATATTTCAAATTCATACAAACCAATATGCTGTAAGCGTACCTATTTCTGTAGTATTCTTATTTTTGTGCCTAAATCTATGCTCTGTCTGACAAGAAATTTTATTTGCAATGTTAATTGCAGAAATTTGTTTTGGAAGTATATTTGGAGATAGCAAATATTTTAAAGAGCATTTATGAATTAAGAGTATCCTTAAGTGCTAAGATAAGAGTACACATTTGGTAGCATTGTTTACAGCAGACATAATGTGGGTTCAGGTTTTAAGACCAGTTCACTGTAACTCACAATTTGATCAGCTATATCTCTCTGTTTTTTCTCCCATGTCTCTCACTAATATAAGTTGTCTGAAGTCGTAGATGTTGTAACGTAGGATCACTGTTTTTCACAGTAATTCAGGAACTCACTAAGTCTAACTTTGGACGCTCTAAGTCTGAACGTAAGGCTAAAGGCAAAGGTAAGCGGACACCTCCTGTACGGAGGATATACACGCAATCCCCTGAGACGGAAATCTCTAAAACCACACTCTATGGGGATCGTGGACTTTTCTACCCACTTGGGATGGCAGATTAACCTGTTTCCATTTTGCTTACTTTTACATCTGCATGCTTCTTACTTGTCTATTATTAGAAAGTGCCTACATGGACAATATAGAACATTCAAATTTCATCACATTCTTTCTGCATTCTGTAACCTAAACAAACTCACAAACATCCATGGTTGAGGAGAATATTTATTGAAAAATTGGAAGAAAATATTTTTGTTCCTTATTAAAATCCAATTTTGAATTTAATTGCATATATTTATAATTGCATTTATACATTCTGAAAATTGAGCCACTCAGAATCTGTGATATGAAACAGAGGTCATATAAAGATCTCTTTTTCAGCTAATCGTTTAATAATTTCACTATCCCATTTTAATGGGACAGTTTGTTCAATAGCCAAAAAGCTTTACCCAGTAGCTAAATCCATTCCTCACATCCTGAATCCTACTACCATCTTGTTGCTGTGTCTAATTGCATAATTAACTGTTCATTAGATTGGACATGTATTAGTACTGGTGTTGGGTACTCATTAACTTTGATAACTCTTAAAAGACCGTCTTTAACAGGATAGAAATTTTAAGAAGAATATGCAGATACAATCATTTTCATTGTTTAAACCTTTCAAAATTATTTTGTTTGATATGGAAATATTATGTTTGCTGTGTTATAATCATTCTAGTTAAAAAGTGTAATAAAAAAAAGATCTTGTTTATTTTATAATTATTAAAAATAAAATTTAAAAAAAAACCACCTTAATATGGCATGCTTTATTTCCATTCTGTTCTGTGATTAGGAAGTTTTGTTTAACATTTTAACATTAATGTTCATTTCTTTATATCTCTGACTAAATAGAAATACTGACTTATTTCTACAACCTAACACACCTTATTCTTTGTCTACATGTGGTAGCATTTAGAAATTAAATCAAAAGATAGCAAAATCGTCCTGATCCATAAGCAGATCACTGGTTTTCTTTACTGTTGGTTTTCAAGGGGTATTTAATTTTTCAACAGTATTTAGTTTAATATCTTGTTGGCCACTGGGAGATATTTTCCTCTCCATCCATCTTGTACGTACGTACGTAACACCAAAGTTTGTCAGTGATCTAGGGGCTCCATTACTTGAGGAATTTTGATCAAACTTCACACAATGATAAAGGACCATAGTATCTTGGACAAGTTTGGGTTTCAGTGTTTTTGGGTCAAGGTCATTGTTACTATATAAACAGGGGTTCGGTAGGGGACATGTATTGTACAGCGATACCCCATATCCCAATATGCTTGTTTTCTCTGTAATAGTTAGATTTAATGATAATAGAGAGTTTACCAAAGACCTTGTATAAGATAATTAATAAGTATATTTTGATTAAAGAAATAACCTTTGCAAAATATGAAGACAAAGGTCAAGGTCACAACTTGGTTTTTACCCAGTAAAACATGTATGTAGTGCTCCTGATCCAAATAAATATCAATTTGAAAGGTACTGGACTTTGATATAGTCTGTAATGATGAACATATCATGTGGGGGTAAATATTGTATAATGATTAATAAGGCTATTGGGTTCTTGTCAAATACAAACAATCCTTCACCTAATGTTGTGGTTGATATCTTGTTAAGATATTTATTTTGAAAGGGAAGCATTGACGTTATATTTGTGAAGACCTATCCCCGTCTGATACAGGGATTTCAGTCCATTAGATGATCTTATCATAGAAAATAAAGGTACTGTGCTCGGAATTGTTCTGACTGGTATGAGGATCACTGATTTCAATTTGTCAAAGCTGTCATGCTTGGCCTTGGGCTGCTATTTTCTGTTTTTACCCAAAGTCTACCATTTATTTTGTAACCTTTATCAATAACATTGTGAATAATTTTGGTGTAATATATTTCAACATTTAACATCACCCAACATACCTTGAATCCTGAATATAGGGTTTTTAGCTTACCTGAGCCAGTATGCTACTACAGCTTAGTTTAAATGCCAATAGATATTCATTTTGGTGTTGTAAGCCCGTTCCCTAATTTTGATAAAAGATGTATTTGCTTTTATTGCCAGATGAGAATAAAATTTTGCTCACAAATTGAGTGAACTATTTTTCTTGCGCCAAACTTTTTGATTTGGCTTGTAAACTGATACTCAGTTTTAGAAATGCTATTACTACCTAGATTTCTACTGGGCTAATGTGCATGACATGGGTATGGATTTGGTTTGGTTGACATGTTTTTCTATTCCAGCAAATTTCTATCAAGAATTGACTGATATTTTCAACATTAAGTGTGGTTTGTTCATTTTGATGTAATATGTTGAATGATACAGTTTGGTTATAATTGTTGTAGTTTGTTGACTCCCCAGTTATATTACATCAACCCAATAGTTTGATGTTGTTTGATCATATTTCCCTGCACGTACTTAACACATTTTGTAATGATTGTTATTTTTCCATTATTTGAATCATCCAGACACGACCAAAAAAATCTCCACATCAAAATAACGTCTGTGATATGATGTTGAATATATTTTGCTTTGGTCTACTGTTAAACCAATTTTGCTGTTGTTCATTTCAGATCGTAAACTGAATGGTGATGAGAAGCCGTCTTCCCCAGCGAAATCTGACACACTGAAGTCCACAGACAGCGCTAGTGGCGGAGAAACACTGGAGGACCGTAGCAGTAAAGAGGTGAAGATAATCGACCAATCACATTCATTCTTTTATAGAAGGTTTTCATTTCGCTTATGACAGAGTAGTTAACATCTTGGACAAAATTATTTGGCTTCATAAGAATGTTTCATGAGGCCTTGATTTCAAGAAAAAATTTTACTCATTGATATAGGTCTGCCCATCAGTAATAATGCTTCAGGCACAAGGCATGATGCAGTTTGTCGAGAGATCACAGTGTACTCACAAAAATTTCAGACAAATAGTCGATAAAGAATTATTAATTGAACTTGGTCATGGTACAGTGTAACTCCCGAAAACCAATCCTTCTCAAAACCGATCACTTCTTGACACTGATCGAAACAGCGATGTACAGAGTCAATCCTTCTTTATTATAGTAATGAAAACTTCCCAATACCGACCTCTGAATTCTGAATTCCGAATCAATTTTGTATCCAGAATGGTTAAAATATACCTTAAATTACTTGTGTAAACCAGCCTTACCTGAGCGAACATCTGTGGCGATTTTTGGGTGAACGTTTATCTTGGGGCATAGACATGTAATAGGTAAATTGGTACACAACACTTACAATTAAGGAGCATCATGATTTAATTGTGTACTAATTAACACAGTCTTGTGGAAGCCAAATCATCATGCATCATCAAAGCTGTTTGATCTGTTTAACATTAAAAAAACATGTAGAGTTATAAAGCTCTCTAAACTGGCCAAATATTCATGTACCATGCTTGATCAGTTTAGAGAAGTTCCGCTGTAAAATCTTTTACATGTCCTGAAAATATAGTTGGTTTAAAATTGAGGAATAGCAGATTGTTGTTTTGATAGCAACCAGCTTTTGATTTAACACTGGAGATCATAGATTATGTTTTATACCCGTCCGAAAAATCTAGTTGTTGGTTGGTTTTAGAAATTCATTTTCAAAAAGACAGATTGTTATTGACACAAAATTCATGTCTTCTTATAATATAAATAAGTAATTTGTGTTTGAAAATATAAACATTTCTTCCTTTTTTTACAGGGGTCTCCCACTAAAGAGCATCCTTCACCATCAAAGGATAAACAAAAGCAAAAGAAGAAGAAATTCCGTATGCCTTCCTTTGGCAAGGCCAAGAATAAAGAAAGTAAAGAAAGTGCCATTTAGTCTGAGAGTAGGAAAAAATGACATGTGACTTAGTCATGTGATCTGTTATGATGTGGAATGATTCAAACTTTTTATAATAACACAAAGCAGAAGCATATGTTTGTGCTGACTGTTTGCTTGTGTTTGGAAAGAACAGAAATATTGGAAAAGAAACACGTGTCTACGTAATATTTTAAAACATTTTTGGTCCAATTTTTAGAACTGACATTGGGATGGAGCGTTTAGCTCTCTGTGGACAGATTAACTCAGTAATATGTATATGCAGACTTTCCCCTAGCTTAATCATGCATACGCTTCCCCAAGGATTGAAACGGAGAATGAAGCACAGAGCAGCCAGCAATGTTGTGAACTTGGCCCGGGAGTAGATGTGTTCGACTGATAGACTACTACGGAACCAACTGCTGAATGGTTGGCAGGTTTGCCACCAGCATGTGACCACTCAACTCCGCTTGATGTAAAAAAAGAATAATTCATTTTTTTTTTACTTCCGAAGGTTAAGTGTAATATGTGAAGTGTGATCCCAATGAAAGGCAGTTCTTTTTTGCCTGGCAATTTTTCAAGGGACGAATGGCAATATCTGTCCAACTCTCTGGAACGAAAAGAAATGGTCACACTTGATAAAGTACTGATTGTAGGCGATACCATTTACCATTGTGTGTGGAGGGTATGCAGAAAGCCCACCTGGAGCTGATTGTGGGTGGTTGATGATGGTGACCGGTCAAAGCTTATAGTTCAATACCTTACCACACTATCCATATTCTTGTGCTCGACGAGTGAGAGAAATGTTTTTGTTGACGTACTAGGTAGGGAGATAGGTGCTTTCCCTGTATTTTTTTTAATCATCTCCTTAATTTCATTAGATTTTTAATATTTGTTTTTATTTCATACATTGGTCAAAAGAAATCTTATCAATGATAAAATGTTCTTCCATTCATTTACCCATCATATATGTATTTCACTTTGAAAGATCTATGAGCATCCCAGCAATGTCCAGATGACATCTCTGCATTTATTTGAAGTTGTTAGCTTATAATGCGAGCTGGTAACTAATCAGAACTTCATTCTGCTTTGATTGCTTCAGAATAATTAGACTTCAAAATTTGTCATTAAGAATTCTTTTGTGTCACATGCTCATGTTTATTAACAAGGATAAAAAAGTAAAGGTGAAGGTCATATAGGGGTTGTTGGGAAGGGGGGATTGTAGGGATTTTCGTGTGTTCAAAGGGAAGTAACTCTCAAATTGGGGGAATGTTGACCCAGGCTTGTTGCAATACTAACTGTACGTACTGACTGTAAAGAGTTTTTGTGTCAGGTGTAAGTCCCTTAAGTGTAGTTCTGTCTCGAAAAAACAAACAAAATCGTAACATTGACACATGACTATGTCCGTGGTTCGCCTGCTTTGATCAGGTACTATATTACACCTGGAGGCAGCACTCTTTCATATTCATACAAAAACAGAAAGTCCTTTTTCATTAAATGTTGTAAAAAAATAAGTTCAGTATGTTTTTCCCTTTCCATCCCATGTTATACTGTGTTCAATAAAATCAGTTTGAGCATTTTCGCCATTGTTATTGATCCCCATCATTTTGAACACTATCTGTAAGTTTGTGGTATGTGTGTAAACAGTGGCTGGTAGAAAGAATCACACAAACTTCACCTAAATCATTTTAAGCGGTAAAGTTTCTTTCATACTGAAAGAAAGCTGATAAGATCAACAATTTGAAATCTTAATCACACATTAATGTGCAATTATCACCTGTGCATCATGTCATACAAATGATGGCTTATTCTGTACAAAGATGAAAGAAAATCCTGATGTTCTTGTGTAGGTGTGTTTTCGATGTTGGTAAATTTTGATATCTGGTCTTGCCAATTTGTTTTTGTATATTTTCCATACTCTTTACACTGGTCATGTCTGTAAATCATGGTTGCTCAAGCAAAGTTTTGTCTCTGTGCAAGGATAGGAAGTAATAAAACCTGTTAAAATACCCAAATATACCTAAAGATTACTCCCCTTTACATCACCAATCAGTATAAATCTGCTTGTGGGGTTCGCTGTGATGTTTAATTTCGATGGGGAGTTATAAGGTGGGGTTGAGTAATGGTTGGGCAATGCCCATTTTATAGATCTGTAGAGAAGGGGGATGGATGGATGCATGACACTGACACAGTGGACGTATCAACTTGTACCCCATTATATTACTGTTTAATGTCTAAATATCCAAGTTGATCTTTTGTTTCACTATAAACCAACATTAACAAAACCTGTAATTAAGTGTAGTCACACCATTTTAGAAATGGACTTGTAAAGTGTATTCTGTTTTTATGTAATATCGGCCACTAGTCAAATGATTAACTCGCTAATTAACATTAGGTTGGATATGTTGAATATTTAGTAACTCTGGCAGCTTGTGAGCTTGTTTTGTTGTTCAGATATTTTTTTCATGATGTTAAGTAAAAGTAATTTTCGAAAAAAAAATTCAAATTAGGATAAGCCATGCCACTTGTAGGAAGGTAATTTTCTTCTACAAATGCCATGGATCCTGGCCGATTTCTTTATTATAAAAGCAAACTACTAACTGTCTTTCCAGTTTGAATATTTATTGTATTTATGAATATATTCATATTGTAACAGGCAGTGATTGATAAATACCAATAGCTTAACTTGCATGCTCATTGGAGTAACCTCACAACAAATAGTGAGTCCACTATAATAATAAACTGTTTACTATTTACAAATATATTTAAGATAGGTATAATGAAGATAACAATGATGTATATATTTTGTTGCCTTATTGTAGTAAATTCAATAAGATTTTCAGTCATAGAAATGGAAAAAAGGCGGGTTTTATTGCAATTGTTAATCCTACATAATAGCTTGTTGTAAATTGGAAAACGCAACATTTTTGGGAACCAGATAAACTATGGTATAACATAGACCAATATTACATAAAAATGATGCAGCCTTGTTAATATAATACTCTACCACAATAGAGAATACCCAAACTTACTAAATAACACTTGAAGTGTTGATGACATTAACCATCAGTCTTAATGGTAGTGATACAGGATATATATATATATTGGATACTTCAGTAAAAAGGGTCGCGCCCAGTAGTGAGGTGATAGACATCAATTTGTCAATTCCCTGCCTTTTTTTTTTTTTTTTTTTGCGCCAAATGTAGTTCTGTGATTTTTATAAATGAATGATGTCCTGTTTGTCTTGTAAATAAATCGATTATCAACTTGATTTTACCTGCTTAACAATGTGTTTTAAGTTTTAAACAAAATGTAGATTTTTATGTTCTTTATCATTTTATATTTTCATTTAATTGTACATGCAATGTAATTTTTTTTATAAAGTACACATCGTATGCACTTCAGATATCCACAAGTTGAAAGGGATTTATTTTATCACAGCTCGGTAAACATCGTCACGAGATTTTGGCTTGTTTTTCAAGGTCACAGACAGCTGGCATTGTGATCACAGTAATCATTGTGAAATGGTTTCCGTGGTTACGGCATTTTGACCTTGCTGTAATGGTAACATCTCTGTGACCTTGACACATTGTCATTGTCTTCTGTGTCTAAATTTGTTTTTTATGTTTGTTAGTGTTATGTAAACACAGATTGGTCTAACTGTTTGTGTGTAGTCCTGATCTAGTTAATCTTTACTGCTCAATGTCACTTCCGTTTATGTATAAGCCTTATGCCGTAAAGGCTCGGGGTATCTGATTGACATTTACGTTACTATTCATTGATTTTACTGCATCTCATGGTTGCCTTCAGCTTGTAGTCCTTACGTAAAGTCATGCCGTGTCAATAAACCATCTATACTTACAGCAGAGTTTGTTTTTTCACTTTTTAGCATAATAGAGCATTCGTCTATCGTAGCTTATAGTGTGACCCCTGGTCTGAAAAATCACCTTGTGGACAGGATATCTCAAGTTATGCACATCTACTGTAATCAAATTACAATTTCAATGTGAGTATTTTGAAGCTAAAGCTGTGGTATCATTCGGTATGTTGTTAATTTGACAATGACCTTAGTAATTTCAGTGATCACTTACTCGAATATTTCAACAATTATAACAAACGTTTTTGTTGAGAAATTAATAAATCAAGAAACCAGTCAATACCATTCATTGAACATTAATTTCCTGGACCATCGTGCTACGTGGCCATTGGCCTCTTGTTACTTGGGGGCTGCAGTGGCGGAGTGGTTAAGGTGTCCTGACACTTTATCATTAGCCCTCCACCTCTGGGTCGCAAGTTCGAAACCCTCATGGGCCAGTTGCCTGCTACTTATCATTGACCAGTGGTTTTTTGGGGGGTACTGTGGCTCTCCTCACCCTCCAAAACCTGGTACGTCCTTAAATTACTCCGGCTGGTATTAATAGGTTAAACAAAAAAAAACCATTTTTTACTTATCACCACTTGATAAAGTATGAAGTATTACATTTACTTGGCACCTTTGTGTTTCGATTTTACTTATACAGCAGTATATACATGTATATGTTTTGATCACTTCACTGTCTATATATGATTATTACGATCATGAGTAAATATTCAGGTAAATATTACCTTAACTTAAACTTGATATTTATTTATTTTACAACGATTGGGAAACAAGTTATATCAACTTATATTAATCACACATGTTGGCCTAGATGGAAGTGTGAGAGGGGTCTTATTGTGGGAGGAAACAGGAGAATCCGAGAAAAATTCACATGATTAGGCAGGTGACCAAATTTTTTCACGTCCAAATGGAATTAGGTCAATGCAACCTTGTGCTAATAAGGTACCAGGACATAACTTTTCAATTGTAAAGATACCTTGATGAAGCATGAAACAAATATATATTGCCCACAGGCGCTGTGCAGTGTACTGAAATTAGGTCACTGTCACCTGTGCAAGGTACTTAAAACCATACTTATAAGGTTTTTTCATAGGAGCTGGAGCATTCTTGTTTATCAGACATTTAATAGTTTTACAGGTTCCCTTCAATTCCATGATCTGTCAACAGATTAAAGTGCAACACCAACAAAAATTGAAACCTGTGTACAACCAACAGACAGCCTATGACATCGCAGGTCTCCATCCAAACATGTCACCAAGTGGTAAATATTTATAAAAGTGTCCAGACACCAGTTTATTTTTTGTTAACATGGCACAAAAAGTGCCAGTGAGTTTATGGTATAGAATTTGGCTAGGAGGTACTTTGTCTGGAGTACAGGAAAACTTCTTTATAATATTAATTGATTGACATTTTCTCAAGGTCATTGAGGACAAATATGTTTTTTAAAAAAACCTCGAATCTGAAGTTTCAGATGACCCACAGGCCAGATATTTTGCTAGCTTGTACCAACAACAGATTGCTTTAAAGATTCCTCATTTAATTGACCTTGACTTAAGGGCACAAGAGTTATTTAAAAAAAAATAATCTTAAGTTTCAGAAGATCCTTATATTTTGCCAGTGGCTCTATAGAAAAGTGCTCTTAGTTTTTTTTAGCCAATTTCCAAAGACTGGAGTCAATTAGAGAAAAGTTTTTGAGAATATTCTCCAGTTCTAGACAACAAAAATGCCCGATTTTTGCAAGCAGGTATGTGGGATGGAGTGTTATGTTTCATCATAAATGAACTTGCCTATCTCAAGGTCATAGGAGTCAAAAAGTTCAGAATTCATTTCCGTTTTTTCCCTGGAGTTCTGGAAGACTTGAGGTACTTCAGTAGGGTTCTGCTACCTAGTACTGTGCAGTTTCCTTCTGTTCTGCATGTTTGTACTTTAAGGTTCATGACCAGACCTCCAGTAAATATTATTTGCTATTGAAATAATTTGTACAAACACCAGGGTGTTTGATAGATTAGCTATGGTTTTACCTGTGTTTCTTTTGAAAATGGAACACTCTTGTATTCACAAATGCCTACCAACTCTTCCTAATAAACCAAATGGTTGGTTCGTTTATTGCAAGAATAAGTAGAAACTTCAAAAAAATCTATCTCAAAACAGGTAACGGGTACGAAATTATACTTTTCTATGGATAATCATATGGTATTTGCAAAGGTACTCCTATGCTTGAATTCTAAAAATACATCTTAGATTTTGACTTTCAGTGTTGTAAACTCACCTACCCTATGTATCAACAGACCATTTCAGAGGGGTAGGTACATGTGTCAATGATTTTTAGGTCATCTGACCCGAAGGGTTAGGATGACCTATAGTCATCATGCTTCGTCCGTCGTCGTGCGCCGTGCGTTGTGCGTCGTGCGCCGTGCGCCGTGCGTAAACTTTTCACATTTCAATCTTCTTCTCAAGTTCCACCAGTGGGATTAAGCTGAAACTTGCCTGAAATGATCCTGAGATGGTCCTGACCAAGTGTTGTTATTTTTCGGGTCAGTCCGAAATCCAAGATGGCCGCCATAGCCGCCATTTTGAAAACACATTTTAAACTTCTTCTCAAGTTCCACTAGTGCTATTGAGCTGAAACTTGCCTGAAATGATCCTGAGATGATCCCGACCAAGTGTTGTTAATTTTCGGGTCGGTCCGAAATCCAAGATGGCCGCCATAGCCGCCATCTTGAAAAACACATTTTAAACTTCTTCTCAAGTTCCATCAGTGCTATTGAGATGAAACTTGCCTGAAATGATCCTGAGATGGTCCTGACCAAGTGTTGTTATTTTTCGGGTCGGTCCGAAATCCAAGATGGCCGCCATAGCCGCCATCTTGAAAAACACATTTTAAACTTCTTCCCAAGTTCCACCAGTGCTTTTGAGCTGAAACTTGCCTGAAATGATCCTGAGAAGATCGCGACCAAGTGTTGTTATTTTTCGGGTTGGTCCGAAATCCAAGATGGCCGCCATAGCCGCCATCTTGAAAAACACATTTTAAACTTCTTCTCAAGTTCCACCAGTGCTATTGAGCTGAAACTTGCCTGAAATGATCCTGAGATGATCCCGACCAAGTGTTGTTATTTTTCGGGTCGGTCCGAAATCCAAGATGGCCGCCAAAGCCGCCATCTTGAAAAACACATTTTAAACTTCTCAAGTTCCACCAGTGCTTTCGAGCTGAAACTTGCCTGAAATGATCCTGAGATGATCCCGACCAAGTGTTGTTATTTTTCGGGTCGGTCCGAAATCCAAGATGGCCGCCATAGCCGCCATCTTGAAAAACACATTTTAAACTTCTTCTCAAGTTCCACTAGTGCTATTGAGCTGAAACTTGCCTGAAATGATCCTGATATGATCCCGACCAAGTGTTTTTATTTTTCAGGTCGGTCAAAAATCCAAGATGGCCGCCATAGCCGCCATCTTGAAAAAAAACACATTTTAAACTTCTTCTCAAGTTCCACCAGTGCTGTTGGGCTGAAACTTGCCAGAAATGATCCTGAGATTATCCCGACCAAGTGTTGTTATTTTTCGGGTCGGTCCAAAATCCAAGATAGCCGCCATAGCCGCCATCTTGAAAAACATATTTTAAACTTCTTCTCAAGTTCCACAATTGCTATTGAGCTGAAACTTGCCTGAAATGATCCTGATATGATCGTGACCAAGTGTTGTTATTTTTCGGGTTGGTCCGAAATCCAAGATGGCCGCCATAGGCGCCATCTTGAAAAGCACATTTTAAACTTTTCTCAAGTTCCAGCAGTGCTATTGAGCTGAAACTTGCCTGAAATGATCCTGATATGATCGTGACCAAGTGTAGTTATTTTTCGGGTTGGTCTGAAATCCAAGATGGCCGCCAAAGCCGCCATCTTGAAAAACACATTTTAAACTTCTCAAGTTCCACCAGTGCTTTCGAGCTGAAACTTGCCTGAAATGATCCTGAGATGATCCCGACCAAGTGTTGTTATTTTTCGGGTCGGTCCGAAATCCAAGATGGCCGCCATAGCCGCCATCTTGAAAAACACATTTTAAACTTCTTCTCAAGTTCCACTAGTGCTATTGAGCTGAAACTTGCCTGAAATGATCCTGATATGATCCCGACCAAGTGTTTTTATTTTTCGGGTCGGTCCAAAATCCAAGATGGCCGCCATAGCCGCCATCTTGAAAAAAAAAACACATTTTAAACTTCTTCTCAAGTTCCACCAGTGCTGTTGGGCTGAAACTTGCCAGAAATGATCCTGAGATTATCCCGACCAAGTGTTGTTATTTTTCGGGTCGGTCCAAAATCCAAGATGGCCGCCATAGCCGCCATCTTGAAAAACATATTTTAAACTTCTTCTCAAGTTCCACAATTGCTATTGAGCTGAAACTTGCCTGAAATGATCCTGATATGATCGTGACCAAGTGTTGTTATTTTTCGGGTTGGTCCGAAATCCAAGATGGCCGCCATAGGCGCCATCTTGAAAAGCACATTTTAAACTTTTCTCAAGTTCCAGCAGTGCTATTGAGCTGAAACTTGCCTGAAATGATCCTGATATGATCGTGACCAAGTGTAGTTATTTTTCGGGTTGGTCTGAAATCCAAGATGGCCGCCATAGGCGCCATCTTGAAAAGCACATTTTAAACTTTTCTCAAGTTCCAGCAGTGCTGTTAGGCTGAAACTTGCCTGAAATGTTCCTGAGATGATCCCGACCAAGTGTTGTTATTTTTTAGATTGGTCTGAAATGCAAGATGGCCGCCATATCCGCCATCTTAAAAAACCCATTTTAAACTTCTTCTCCAGTTCCACTGGTGCCATTGAGCTCGAAATTGGTGAGGATGTTAAGGAAGGAGTGCCAACAAAGTGTTGTTATTTTTTCGGCCTTGTAAAAACTTTGGCATGGCAGCAATGGCGGCCATTTTGTAACATGATTGCGCAATCATGGTTTTCCTGAACAACACCTATTTCAAACTTCTTCTCAAATTCCACCGGTGGGATTCAGCTCTAGCTAACTTACCAGAAATGATCCTTAGATGGTCCAGACCAAGTGTTATTATTTATTGGGTCGGTCAGATATCCAAGATGGCCACCATGGCCAACAGTGCCACTATATACTTGCTACAGAGAATGCATACTACAATAATATAAGGGTTTTAATTTAGAGTCAGATGACCGTTAAGGCCCCTGGGCCTCTTGTTTGGTATTTATAATCAATACTCAGGTAAAATATTGATAGCAGTACCTTTCAGACAAATTGATAAACAACTTGTTTTATTTTCGTAATGATGCTAGTTCCAGAAATGGCTCTGGATTTTTTTGAAAGGAAATAAATTTTGCCATTGGATTTGCTAATATTGGGCAATGTATAGGTGAAATACACAGATAGTATGTCCTTGGATTGTAAAAGTGCAAGGTAACCTGGGGTCCATTGCGGGTACAGTACACATTTTCAATGGAATCTTATGTAACAACGTGTTTCAGTTTCGTTAAATACCCAATTCAATTCAAATAGTTTATTAAAGTCTCACCCTCAATAAAATATTTACATATAAACAAGAATATCAACATACATGTACAAAATTAAAAAAAAAAAAAAAAAATACATAGAGGCCACTCTATGTAGAGTTATGAGAGACTATAAAAACATGATTAAGATAAAAAAAAAAAAAATACAGTAAACGATTAAATCCTATAAAACACATTTTTCCTTTTATCTAAAATTTGTTTGCAGGCTTTGGCACTGTAAAAACACATATCACTGTTGTGGAGTATGAAGTTAAATTTATCCGTATCACAAAAATTATTAAAATTACATTCTAGTTGACTGGCTCTTAAAAACAGAGCATCTCTTATTTCATTATACAATGGACAGTGAATTAAAACATGCAGTACCTCACCAGCAAAACCTGTTTGGAAGTCGGAAAGGTGTCGGCGGTCAAGCATGACGGTGTTACAATGGGATTCACTGAGAGTGTTGTCTCAATAGCCCTGGGCATAGACGACTAGGTGTGATTACCGTAGTCGCTTCGTAAAAAGCCCTGGGTTTACAGGTAAAATAAATCTGAACGGAGATGTTATGTCAGAAGTGTGGACATGTACATATTCTGTTTATGAAATCTTCATTATTTGGAGAGAATGCAGTAAGAGAATATTAATACCAATGACCTTGACCCATTTTCAAGGCTGCGCGTTAAAATGCCTTTAAAAATCTCAAGTTCAGAAGATCCAGATACTTTATATTTTGCGATTTGCTACCTAGTATAGAGTGCTATAAAGTGCATATAATTCGGTTAGACGATTTACAGGATCGGGCAGAAACGGGCAGGATCGGAGTAGAATCGGACCGTTTCGGCTATGCTAATGCATTTAGTTTGATTTTTAACGAGCATATTTTAAATGTTACGGCTTAATCAGAGACTTGTATATACGTCTCTGGCTTAATTTTAACAAAATTATACGAATCACAGACAAGATCGGAACTTTAAATTATTAGTAATGTATTTAGTTTGATTTTAAACTAGCATATTTGGAACATTATTGCCTAATTATAACAAAATTATATGAATTATTGATATTTTTCACATAAATGCACTGCACGCACTGGACTAAAAGACGATTTTAAGGATCGGGCAGAATCGGGCGGCTCACAGACACGATCGGGTCTTTAACTGTGATTATGCTAATATTTTGTTACTAAATAGTAAAACTGAAAAAAATATGAACTAATTCCAACAAAGTGATACCAAATACTGACACATTTTCACATAATATTGTACTTTGTCACACTGGACGATTTACAGGATCGGGCAGAATCCGACGGCTTACCGATGCATTGAAATTAATGTTAATGCAATGTTACATGTCTCAGTATCGTCAGTGTGTGTCCCAATGTTACATGTCTCGGTATCGTCAGTGTGTGTCCCAATGTTACATGTCTCGGTATCGTCAGTGTGTGTCCCAATGTTACATGTCTCAGTATCGTCAGTGTCTGTCCCAATGTTACACGTCTCAGTATCGCCAGTGTCTGTCCCAATGTTACACGTCTCGGTACCGTCAGTGTGTGTCCCAATGTTACATGTCTCGGTACCGTCAGTGTGTGTCCCAATGTTACATGTCTCGGTATCGCCAGTGTCTGTCCCAATGTTACACGTCTCGGTACCGCCAGTGTCTGTCCCAATGTTACACGTCTCAGTAGCGTCAGTGTCTGTCCCAATGTTACATGTCTCAGTATCGCCAGTGTCTGTCCCAATGTTACATGTCTCAGTACCGTCAGTGTGTGTCCCAATGTTACATGTCTCGGTATCGCCAGTGTGTGTCCCAATTTTACATGTCTCAGTACCGTCAGTGTGTGTCCCAATGTTACACGTCTCAGTACCGTCAGTGTGTGTCCCAATGTTACATGTCTCAGTACCGCCAGTGTCTGTCCCAATGTTACACGTCTCGGTATCGCCAGTGTCTGTCCCAATGTTACACGTCTCAGTATCGTCAGTGTCTGTCCCAATGTTACATGTCTCAGTATCGTCAGTGTCTGTCCCAATGTTACATGTCTCAGTATCGCCAGTGTCTGTCCCAATGTTACATGTCTCAGTACCGTCAGTGTCTGTCCCAATGTTACACGTCTCGGTACCGTCAGTGTCTGTCCCAATGTTACACGTCTCAGTATCGTCAGTGTCTGTCCCAATGTTACATGTCTCGGTATCGCCAGTGTCTGTCCCAATGTTACACGTCTCAGTATCGCAAGTGTCTGTCCCAATGTTACATGTCTCAGTATCGCCAGTGTCTGTCCCAATGTTACACGTCTCAGTATCGTCAGTGTCTGTCCCAATGTTACATGTCTCAGTATCGTCAGTGTCTGTCCCAATGTTACACGTCTCAGTATCGTCAGTGTCTGTCCCAATGTTACACGTCTCGGTATCGCCAGTGTGTGTCCCAATTTTACATGTCTCAGTACCGTCAGTGTGTGTCCCAATGTTACACGTCTCAGTACCGTCAGTGTGTGTCCCAATGTTACATGTCTCAGTACCGCCAGTGTCTGTCCCAATGTTACACGTCTCGGTATCGCCAGTGTCTGTCCCAATGTTACACGTCTCAGTATCGTCAGTGTCTGTCCCAATGTTACATGTCTCAGTATCGTCAGTGTCTGTCCCAATGTTACATGTCTCAGTATCGTCAGTGTCTGTCCCAATGTTACATGTCTCGGTATCGCCAGTGTTTGTCCCAATGATACATGTCTCGGTATCGCCAGTGTCTGTCCCAATGTTACATGTCTCAGTACCGTCAGTGTCTGTCCCAATGTTACATGTCTCGGTATCGCCAGTGTCTGTCCCAATGATACATGTCTCGGTATCGCCAGTGTCTGTCCCAATTTTACACGTCTCAGTATCGCCAGTGTCTGTCCCAATGTTACACGTCTCAGTATCGTCAGTGTCTGTCCCAATGTTACATGTCTCAGTATCGTCAGTGTCTGTCCCAATGTTACATGTCTCGGTATCGCCAGTGTTTGTCCCAATGTTACACGTCTCGGTATCGTCAGTGTGTGTCCCAATGTTACACGTCTCAGTATCGTCAGTGTCTGTCCCAATGTTACACGTCTCGGTATCGTCAGTGTCTGTCCCAATGTTACATGTCTCGGTATCGTCAGTGTGTGTCCCAATGTTACATGTCTCAGTATCGTCAGTGTCTGTCCCAATGTTACATGTCTCAGTATCGTCAGTGTCTGTCCCAATGTTACATGTCTCGGTATCGTCAGTGTGTGTCCCAATGTTACACGTCTCAGTATCGTCAGTGTCTGTCCCAATGTTACATGTCTCAGTATCGTCAGTGTCTGTCCCAATATTACACGTCTCGGTATCGCCAGTGTCTGTCCCAATGTTACATATCTTGGTACCGCCAGTGTCTGTCCCAATGTTACATATCTCGGTATAGCCAGTGTCTGTCCCAATATTACACGTCTCGATATCGTCAGTGTCTGTCCCAATGTTACATGTCTGAGTATCGTCAGTTTGTGTCCCAATGTTACATGTCTTAGTATCGCCAGTTTGTCACTCAGGATTTTGGGAGTGGGACGACTGGTTCGCCATCTTAATTGACTATTTCTTAACTGGTAAATGGCAGTGGTTCGCCTGTTGTCAGTATAAAATGACCAAATGAGGTGTTCTGTTTGGTGTTTTCGGCAGGATGTTTCATAGCTGCGATAACGGAGCTCTGCACGACGGATGGACAATTTTTGACAGATGTTTCGTTCTAGATGTTTCAGTGGGGTAGCACTCTAAACACTGAATATCACAAGGAGACAGACATCAACATACCACAACTTCACACAGACCTCACACATTTGCCACTCGTATGCTTCTCGCACACAAAAGGAGCCGTCCTTAAATGACAATAGATGTTAATAGGACGATAAAGGATACAAAACCTAATTATAAGCATAATTGCCACCGATCGGTTATATTGCCGTTTTGTGCATATCCGTCGGTATGGTATGTTTGGTTTGGTTTGTTTTTGTGTAACGTTCTATTAACAGCCAGGGTCATTTAAGGACGTGCCAGGTTTTGGAGGTGGAGGAAAGCCGGGGTACCCGGAGAAAAACCACCGGCCTACGGTCAGTACCTGGCAACTGCCCCACGTAGGTTTCGAACAGCAACCCAGTGGTGGAGGGCTAGTGATAAAGTGTCGGTACACCTTAACCACTCGGCCACCGCGGCCCCACCCGTCGGTAGAAGGCATTCACTCTCAGTCTCGATCTCCCAATTCGTTTAAATTTTATACATTTCCATTCTATTTGAGAACACATATTAAACAATCTGTGCTATCGAGATCTATTCTTCGAGTTTTATTTTGTAACTACAGAAGAAAATTAATTTTAATTTGATATGCGGTACATCTAATATACCTGGAACTTGTCGAGTCTCTGTGCTACGCAAACCTTACGTGGTAACGATAATGCAGGATAGCCGGTGTATTGGGACAGACGCTCATGTGATTTTGGTTTGTTGTTTTCGTAGTTACCCATTAAAATTGTTTTGGATGATCTTGACATTTCTAAACATCGTTAAATATCTAATAGGAGATCTTGTAGGATACAACGTTGTACAATAATAATTTCGTCTTATTTTGATTTTGAATATTAACAATGAGACATAACCTGGTTACATGTATTCTACAACACTGTTTTATGACTCTTCATGCATTAGATGTTCTTCCCATAATTATATTTTTGCTGCCAGATCGACTGAAATCTGTTGATCACAGATACCTTATACACAATAAACACATTCCAATGATGACAGACATAAGGGTTTCTTCTTTCGTCTGTATTGGATGTAGTCACGATGCCGGCGTTAGGAGTTGTTAATTAATTGTGCTACACTGACGTCATTAGTACCACTCGGTAAGGTCATCACTAAAGCAACAAAAAAAATAATAAAATAAAAAAATACGAGACTATTCTGGTCGCTGAAGTCAAACGACAAGATACATGGTAGTGGGGTGACTTGATTGGAAGTTTATTTCTTTATACTGCAAACACACTTATGTTGGCGTACTGACATTTTAGCGCATCATGTCAAATTAGTTAAGTAATAAAAAATTATATTTAAACGCAATGGTTCCAGCCCGACAATAATGTAACCCTAAAACAGACCACAGGCGCCTGCTTCTGGTTAGTATTAATAGAAAAAATAGACATTACTGATACTGTATCAACATTAAGGTGTAACACTCGAGAAACCGGAAGTTAGGGAGTGAGCTTTGATTCACTTTGAATTTAAGTTCAACCGATTCAAATATCAAATGCACGTAAATTTCAGTAACGTACCTTGGTTGACAATCTTTAAATATCATTGCATGTTATTCTTTTGTCGTATGGCAATGATTTAAAGATTAAAAGATGGATCAAAAGCGATCGTGATAACCGACGATGCATCGGCTGTGGAACGGAAGTAGTCTGTATATTTAAAGATTCTTCAGTAAACTGTTAATTCCGGCTTTGGTGTAATTTCGAATTCCAAAGTTGACTTTCATTTGGCCTCGCAGTACGCTGTAAGAATTCTTACAGACCCTTTTAAGACATTTTATGTGGTAGCCGAATCCCTGTTTTCAGTTGGATACAATACATCCTGATCGGAGATTTCTTCTAAACATTCTGTTGTTGAATAAGCAGCCAACGCTAAGCGTTGCTATGGGAACTGTTTACAATCGCGACCAGAAAGATTTTTCGTCGTTATCATTTAGATGTCTGTGCGCGTGCGGATGTTCCTTGCCAGTTAACAGTCAAAAATATTGACCGGTCAACAATCGAAAATACTTAATTTACATTTATATAGAGAATTCTTATAGCGTACTGCGAGGCCAAAAGAACGTCAACTTTAGAGTTCGAAAATGCACTAAAGCTGGAATTAACAGTTTACTGGAGACATTTTACGCGTTCCTCAGCTTAATAAAGTAGCCTATATCTGAAACCTTGTGGATTATTCAGGTAACAAAACAATTGTTTCATGCCTCACTGGCGGATTAAAGAGGGGGAGGGGGGGGGGGGGGGGGGGGGGGGGGTGCAGCCCCCCCCCCCCCCCCCCCCAAAAAAAATTGTATGGATCTATGTAAAATACAATAGAATGCAAAGATTTTTTCCAGGGTTCAGCAGATTTCTTTGATATGTAAATGAAATATCGACGGATTATAAAAAGTGTAAATCATTTTACACAGCTAGTTCCTATTGCTATAGCAAGAGTATGCCGATATTTTTTTTCGCACGTGGCATTCCGTTGTGGTTACGAAAGGCTTATACAAAAGACGTAGAGATATTGACACTTTTCAATGACTACATTGAAAAATAAATTAAAACTACCTCATACAGAGCTTTAATCCAAGTTACGGTTGAGATATTTTTGAAATGCACACTAGTTTTTTTTTAAACATTAGACGCCACCCATGGTGGTGTGTCACGGACTGCATCGTCAGATACCCACGGTCGATATGCGTAATGCAACTGACGTATCTTACCCTAGCCTATTGATTGGAATGAAAAGATCTCCAAGGGGGAGATATTATTGGCTTCGCTAATGTTGAAACAGTCGTACATTGCATTCCAGACTCGGGGTTTCTCTCTGTCCTACATCTGGGGCTTGTTCGTCGGTTTTTTGTAACACTTCAAACATATATCTTGACGGACCTGCAGCCTCGGGGAACAGAGCCAACTGGTCCAACCGTTTGGAGTGAAAACGAATTTTCTGCTCCTTTTCCTCAATTTCAATTTCTTTATTAACTGTGGGCCATATTGCCCATTAGCACATGTTATAGTATACAAAGTCGTAATATACGTGAACAGCAATAGAAATTACAAAGTGGAGAACGAGTTCAGAGTTTGTACATATAGCCAGGATCTTATTGGCTTCGAAAATAAGATTCACACGTACAGAAACATGGACTAAGACCACAATTAGCTTCGCTATATGTTTCATTGTAACATTAAAATTCATAATAAATTCCCAAAATCTCATATGCAACTTTCCATCTCACCTGGCTAAGACCAACATCTGAGAAGCAAAATATTAAAGTTTCAACCCAGCATGTTGGGCATTTTCTGGAGATAGCTGTCAAAATGTTTCACCAACGTGGATTATATACATCCGGGTCAGGGGTAGAGGTCAAATCAGGACTCATCCCACAGGGTCCTGGAACACATAATAGATGATCAATATTATTATTTTACATCACAAAACCTAGATCGACATCTCTACTATAAATCCACATTAAATTCATCAACAAAAATCAAGTTCAAAGAGGCATTTGATTTTTTTTCCTGAAATACATACATTTTTGAGGGGACTTCATTCGTGGGGCCTGAACCCGGAAGTACTTAATTGTGGTCTCAGTCCTATTATTAGCTACTATGGCCGACGCGATCTATTGAACATATATAAACGATGTAACAATTTAAACACGAATTTTTGTCTTAAACCCCGGGATGATAAACGAACTTGCGCCTAAACTTTCTTAAAAAATTATCAAGTGGCGCTCAGAAAAGTCTTAAAGTTTTGTAGTTGACATAAGGTTTATTGTTATGGTTGACATAAGGTTTATTGTTGTAGTTGACATAAGGTTTATTGTTGTAGTTGACATAAGGTTTGTTGTTGACGCATGATAGTACGGGATATAGCCATCCTTTTATGGCAAGCCGTTTTAACATTTAATCCCATTTCCTCTTAAGGTAAAATATGCTTCAAATTTATTTAAGTTAAGTGAAATACTTTTTACCTTAAGGTTAAAAGACTTTTTTTTGCATTATGTTTTATTTCACTTAAGTGAAAAAAGAATTTCACTTAAGTGAAATAAATTTTTATTAATCTTAAGGGAAAATCTTTTTCACTTAAGTGAAATAAAACATTATGCAAATGCTGCTGTTGAGTAAATCGGACACCCACTCTCATGAATCAGATATGGACTAGTCCATCTATTGACCAAGCATTGGGTGTTTAATTTCTGACCAATTCGAGACCTTTTCTCTACTTCATTTGTTGTTAGTAAAATCAATACTATTTCCCATATGATTTACTTTCACTTATGTTTTAATTCCATTAAATATATTTTATTTATTTCCCTTATGATAAGTGATAAGAACGTGTCAAAGTTAAAGTTTACTCACGCTGTTTCTTAGTTGACAGGTCCAAGGGGTTCATTCCATTATACCATCGGGTGGATAGGAGGACAGAGTGACTTTATGGACATATGGTCAGTTTTATTTACCTTAAGATGAAAAGAATTTCACTTAAGGGACAAGTATTTTGCATTATGTCTGCACATAATTTTTTTTCACTTTAAGTGAAATTCTTTTTGTCTTAAGGGATATTAACATTTATTTGCATTATGTTTCATTTCACTTAAGTGAAAAAGAATTTCACTTAAGTGAAATTCTTTTCACCTTAAGGTGAATACATTATTTGCATTATGTTTTTTTCACTTAAGTGAAATTCTGTTTTCACTTAAGTGAAAAAAACATCCCCTTAAGAGGAAATGGGATTAAATGTTAAAACGGCTTGCCACATCCTTTATCTAAACAACCCCGAACTAGTTGACCAGGTCGGTTTTGAACGTCTAAATAAACGTTTTTCTTCGATAGTTTGTTTTTCTGGTTGTACTTTGTCTTCTATGGAGTACCCATGTGGTGTAATTATTCTAAATCAGAATCCTTATAATATCCGAGTCATAAAAACATTAAGTATGCCGAATATTAGAAACAGTTTACTCGCTGTTGTGCACCGAGGCGTCTCTCTTCATAAATTCCCTCAATTTTTGATGTGAAATGAGGGAGATCTCCCTCTTTGGAGGTTTCAGGGGTTGACATTTATACGAACGATATACATTATTGTCTGTATATATTAAATAAACCAAGTAGATCAATAAAAGACGAAATCAATAGTATACAATACACACACATAAACTATCCATTACTGTGTAGTTTCATTAAAATGTTCCATAAATTATGTTGTCTCCCTTCAAACACGCGTCATGGTGGGATAATTGCAATGGAAACATACAATATCAAACCACTGACTAAGATATATGTCCCTTTAATAAACAATGATGGCCGTACAACGCAAAACGTATAGTCTAAAAACTTGCTTCCAGGTGAGTGAACCGAGACAGATCAGTATCCACGTGCTATATTTAGTAACGCATATACACCCCAGGTAGTATACTACATCGAGCATTCGTCCTGGTGTTTGAGAGTGTATATGACGTACAGGCGAAACATTTGAAAACGTTCATATTATGTCTGGTCATACATCCGACGGGGACTGACGACATGTCCCTGTACTTTGGGACGATGTACGACATCGCTCAGGCTGTTGTTATCGTGGTGCTGTATTTGGTAGCCATTTTTGTAGTGATCAGTGCAATTCGAGAACGATGCAAGAATCGCCGACTAATAATTGCACTAGTTGTGATAGGCATATCCATGCAGACGATTTATGTAATAACTCCTTACTGGACTGGTATCAATACACACAACTATAACAAAGGTGGCGTGTCTACAGACGATCTTGGTGAAAGTGCAAACACTAACGACCTCATTTTAACGAAAGATACATCTCGTAAACAGGACACTCGATTGTATGGAAATGTGATTGTTTATATGACGTCAGAGGAGGAATTTGCACAGACAAAATATTCAAACGGAGATACTAAATTATTGCAGATGAATAATAAGAATGACGTTGGAACAACGAAGGCCAGGCTATTGCGTTATAAGAATCTCCGATGCGCCGACCTCAGATTATTGTCACTGGTCCACTGCAGTTTAGTGTTTACATCCCTATTGTTAGCTGCAGTCAGACAGAATGTGCCAGATAATCGTCAGACCATGGTCAGATGTGTTGTGTTGGTATACGGTGCCATTTTGACAGTTATTATTGCCATTCTGTACGCGTTTAGAACGTCTAACAATACCGACATATTATCATTTGGACCCCTCGCGATAAACTTCCAGCTTGTTGTTTGCTCACAGGACGCCTTGGAACAGTTTCTGCCCATTTTCCTCGAGACAGTGTGTCTATTTGGACCGTGCGTCGGCATGCTTTTGGTGGCTCTTTACAGAAAAACAGGTAATCATTCAAAATGCTCATACGGCCTTTTGGGACGATGGCATAACACGACGTCCGTTGTCGACTATTTGCTTAAATGAAAGTTTCCTTCTCAAAGAACGCTGAAATAAGATCAATTAAATTTTATTTGAAGATTTTCTAGACAAGTTACAAAGTGTTGCAGAGGGCTAAATACAAATCTGTTAATTCCCTTGAATTTACTGTGACAGATATTAGCGATATGCTACTTGCTAACGATGACAAAGCAAATTTGAACATCCTCTTATAACGGATGGTCTTATTTTTGAAACCAGTGGTCTTGCAAGTTCCTTTTAAAACAGTATTAACGGTTTAAATCTTACTTTGTTTAATTGTTTTGGAGAGTATTCTTATAAGATTTAGGTTTTTAATAGCTTGTAAGACGGACAAGGAGTCGTAACAGTGGTTTGGCTTTGTAATATTGGGGAATGGCCAACATCTAACAGGTGGTCTCCCGAGTCACGAGTGAAGCTTATAATCTAAATCGAGATTTTTAACCTGTAACATAGCATTACATAGATCGGGCGAGATAATATGCTTGATTAGTGTTGATTAAAACTGATGTGGTCGAATAACAAGACACGTTTAGTTTAGTTCTGTATTTTCCGATGCATATTCCGGGTGCGGAACAAGTCTAACCATTGGTGTCGTGTGTCACTTGTCCGGTATAATGAAACTATAACAATGCTGTCAATAATTCGGATTTGAACTAATATGGACGGAAATGCTTTTCCACAAACACTACACACTAAATGATGCTGATTTCACGGATGGAAGCCGATATAACTAATGGTATCAAACTATCAACCATGCGTGTTCCTGCATGATGTCCCGGAGATAGGTCTGCCAGCTGTAGCACTAACACTGTTACAGGTGGAAGCTGGGATAGTGTTCTAATAGAAATCAACCATGCGTGTACCTTATGTCTCTGAAATATGTCTATCAGCTGTGTAACTGGCGGATATCAACCAGGCGTGACTGTTGTGTTGAAATGTTGTAATATGTATTCATGCATGGATATGTAACCATTAGCTAGCTTAAAAGACATGAAGAATGTCAACAATAAGCTTAGACCAAGCTTTCAACGGCACCAAGACTGTGATTCTAAATATTCTGGCTAGGCGATTAGGTGGCGTAGATCTCGAGTTCGAGGCCAGGTTAGGGCACTTGTCATAAATAACTGCCTTTCTTTGTCATTTGTGTTACTATGTGACACACACACACATATATATATGTATGTACATAACTTAGCAACACAAATGACGAAGGAAGACAACTTTTTGACTCATGCCCTGACCGGGCCTCGAACTCACGATCTACGGCACCCAATCGCCTAGCCAGAAATACCCGCAGCCTATACCGCTGTGCCAAATCGGCGTTCTTAAAAAAGAACGTTTCCATGGCGCAGTGATGGTCGGCCCGATACCATGACATGATCATTGTGGAAGTCGTCTATAATATGATATGAATACCTGGATCGCAATGTATTACATACATGGATACGAATTGTACATATATTATATATATTTCTCTCGGTAAAACTACGACATATGTAGGTATATATCTATTGGATGACACAGCCACCCTATAAACTAACCAGACAGAGCTGCAGACTATGAGAACATACCTGGTAATCATTCCATTCGTATGAATATATTTTATTTGCGTATATTTACATTTCCACTTCGCTCCGCCTCAATGAACATAGTAAACTCAGATCACTTCATTTCCCGTTGAAGATTTTGGGTCGCGTGCTTCTGTTCTGAGAGACGAATCACTTTCTTGCCGGCGTGTGAATACATTCACCGAGTTTACAATGGCGATCGAGTTCTATACCGCCTCAGACTTGAATGCACTTTCATGTTGTGAATTGTGTAACATTGTTATAAACGTTTATGAACACAAGTGGAATAGCCGCTTTATGTGCTAATAAAAATGCCAGTATAAATAAAAATGCCAGTATAATGCAGACAGTTTAGAAAACAGGATCTGACAGAACACCGACACTCTCGATAGCACCGAGCTCATGACCTACGTAGTGCAGTAGGTCTAACGTTAGCTGTATCTCGAATGCCATGCTTAATACCATTTCAGTGGTCACAGAAAATAAGCCTAAATTTAAACACTATTTAACAACACAAAACAGACTAGTAGCAGAAGTATGCTATAGCGAGAACAGGGACACATTATTGTCGTAATTTGACTCCATCTAAACATATGGAGGACACAAGTTTCCGGCCGTCGAATACCGCCAATTTTCAAATCAATGTTTCTTTACCTACTATTATCAGAATTTACATCCCAAAACGCCAGTGCGACAATGAAATCCAATATTTCAAGAACACCATGTACATCACCAGCTAACCTGCGACTAAAATCCACATTGTTACACTTTTTCTCGAGCTCTGAATATCCCGGCTAGACTGCATCACATCATTTTTTTAACCGAGTCCCTGTGTCTAGAGTGACCAAATCACACACATACTATACTGCAATCTAATTAAAATCTGGATGGTCATTCTCACTACGTTACAGTCAACACTGCACTTAAAATTCGTATCTATATGGGTATTGCTAAGTTTGTATTATACAATATCATAAATATTTGTTATAAATGAATATTTTACCTTGAAAATATCGTATCTATGTGTATCAACATCGTAATAATCAAAACGTGTATGGCACTATATTTTGTGTTGCCTTGGCGACGAGAATAGTTGACTGTCTGCTGTTCCACTACTGTGCACACATGTACGATAAGTATAACAATGTTACAAAGTGACGCACTTACGTCACACTCTTGCGACCGAATTTTGCAATCTGGTGGCGAAGTTTTAAATTTGGTTAACGTAAATATAAGGATTGATTGTCAATTTTGTTGCTTGCATGGACTGATGAAGGGAAGTGAACCTCGTGCAAATGGTACATGAATTGCTTCGCAGTTCACTTCATTTGCACGAGGTTCACTTCCCTTCATCAGTCCATGCAAGCAACAAAATTGACAATCAATCCTTAAGTGACGGTGCCATTCAGTGTTTGAATGATCGAAATTCGAAATGTGACTCTTTAATGTTTTTATACAAGTGAAAGATGGTAAATCTTCGCTATCGTCATATGATAGACACTTCCTATCGTATGGCCTTCCATTCCCTTATGGTAGAGTAAACAAACAACTCCAGCGAATACGAAATCATACGATCCTACCTTGGACTCCATATATATCTTATTAACCAGAACAGGGTTTTTTTTTGGCATATGTAATAAGAGCGCAGCTCATCGCGCCCGAAGGGCGCGAGAGCGAAGCTCTCTTTAAGACAACACGTGTATAGCTATATTTCCAATCAAATCTATACCCCTTCAACTTTGAACTCGTGTCCCGCGGGAAAAGTCGCGCGCCTCCAGTAGAGGCAGCCATGTTTGAAATCTCATTCCCTACACGACGAGATCTGACTAATTTCTCTCTCGTCGAAACAAATAACTGAAAGTTAGTTCAAATTACTTCATTCTTGAAATATCTACACAACCCATGTCAAATGTCTGATTCATTTAAAAATTACCAATGTATTTTGCGAATTTGATTGGCTTGAGATATTCCGTTGGTTACCTTAATCGGAACCCTCCCTGTTTCGGTGCTGATCAAATTGGATGCGAGAGTAGAATACGAGGTTATTTTGCTGCATATGTGCGTTACATAGAAAAGTTTTTAATTGCATTATCTTTAGATAACAGCATCGTTAGCACAACTTTCCATGTTACAACCGAAAACCCTGAAATATTACTGATTTGAACACCCCATTCAGAATGGCACTGTATTGTCGTCAAGCGTGACGTCATAAAAATTCAACGTCAAAGATTTTGCCACCGATTCCCGCGCTTTCTCAGCGCATATATTTTATATAAGTTATCATTGTGCAGTGTGTATAAACACATCTTTGAATGAGGAAATTCCATTCTGTTTGTATTAGTCTAACTTTCCAAAATCTATGTGATGTTCTATTACAAACGTCCACGTTATAGTTCTCATTGTCTTAGCATACAGTGAGGACGTTAAGTATACCAAAATTCCCAGGAGAAAACAGACTTAGTAATTTTCTTTGTGTGGAAAATGAAGCCTTATTTCACAACTTGTCCAATACGCACTCACTTCAGATTAAAAACCTCGATGCATGTTTATAACATATCTCAAATAATAGTCTAAGTGAGTGATTTTGCTTCTTGTTACTTCTACCACGGACTTAGATATACATACTAACATATGTCCGTGCTTCAAAAACAAAACAAAAACAAAACCCAAACCCATAACATATAAGTTGCAAGTTTTAATTGTAAATAGTTTATATATTGATACGATTGCCTTCTAGCCCTTTTGCTCAGTCTGTAAAGCGGCTGACCAGCAAAACCGGGTGTCGCGGGTTCGATCCCGGTGGAAACACACTACATACTTGCTTTTCTGTTACTGAAGCTATAGGAAAATGAGAGGCTTCGTTGGGGATAAAACCTCGGTTAATGTGTGTTCGGGGCAGGTTTTAATTGTAAATTAGTGTACATAGTAATACGATATATTTTTGTTGTTGTTTATTTATTTATCTATTTTTTTTTTAAATCGGGGATGTATAATTAACAGTCTATATGTATTGGTTTAGGACCTAATATTGGCCTAGCTTGTACATAGCATACTTTGCAGACGCGTTGTGTTATTATTTTAAATAAGTTACCCCCCCCCCCCCCCCCCCCCCCCCCCCCCCCAAAAAAAAAGTATATATATATATATATCTGAAAATGTGGTCAATGTTCTTAGACTGTTATTCTCAGGTCCCCGTGTTTCCTTCTTGATTAACGGTAAGTCAGGTGATTATAGCTGCGCTCTTCTAAGGCTTTGCCTTCATTCATATTATGCTTGCATATGCCATAAGTGTAATACACCATCGAGTATTTTCCAATGGCTGCACCAGTCAGAAATGGAGTGTAACGTCATAATATGGATAATGATGTTATATGATGAATTGAAAATTTCGCAACAAAATGACTGCCTCTGCTTTCGTCCTCAACATTTTTCATAAAATCTCATCCGATATGAAAGCTATATATAAAATAACCAATCACCAAATGTCAATGTACAAAATAGGGACAGATTTCGAAATCTACTTTCATTGTCGTTTTATCGTGTTTGAGTTATTATTTTATTAATACATTTGTATATCATTATTTTCTACTCTGTGCTAAAGAATATTAATTTCAAATGATTCAAATATGATTATTCAAATTACTGAATTGATATTATTTCATTTGTAGGGCATAACCAGGGGAAAGCAGATAGACGATTCAATGTTTTTCAAGAATGTCGAGCAGAACACGAGGAGGACTGTATGGCATGCAGTGGAATGAATGATATCCTCGCCACTATTCTTGTGTTTATCGTTGTCGTCCTTTTCACCGCCCGTTCTATACACTACATATACACCTACGTAACACACGGCCAGTTTTACGATATTTGGATCATCGCTTGTGTCATGGTAATTTGTTCTACCATTTCGTTGAACAATGTTTTCAATATGTTTTCTCCTAAGTTAAACAGCAAAGACAGTATTGTCATCGAGGAGAAATCCTCGCTTAGGGAAACGAAAAATAACATTTTATAAAGGTTTGCTTTTCTCTTGTGCAGTTCATAGTCAGTATCATATATGGAAATCATTCAGCAAAGCAGAGGTCTCAGAGCAAAGTAAAAAAAAAAAAAGAAAAAAAGAAGGAAAAACTGAATATTGCAGGAAAAAAAGGATGAGATAGGAAAACCAATTGTAGCAGCATTTTAATGCAGAAGAACTTCACCGATTCTTAGAAGGCATACGTTTAGTGCCCATTACGGAAACATGCGGTAGCATGCCTTACTCCTGGACCCTGTTGATCGTAGGAGTTATATACCACTCACCCCACCCACTGCAGAATCGGTGGTTACATTAAAGAGACCAAACTAAATCTTACTCCTCTATGACAACGTATCGGATCGTGATCATGTCCTTTCTTTTTCTTTTTTCCCTTTCTTTTCTTTTCTGTTTTTTTTTCCCAATTTCTTGGTTCCTTTTACCTATTCTTTTCTTTCCTGTTTTTCCTTTCCTTCCTGTTTTCTTTTCTTTCCTGTGTTTTACTTTCTTTCCTTGTTTTCCTTTCTTTCTCGTTTTTCCTTTCTTTCCTTGTTTTGCTTTCTTTCCTGGTTTTGCCGTCTTTTCTTGTTTATCTTTCTTTCCTGTGATTTACTTTCTTTCCTTGATTTCCTTTCTTTCCTTTTTTTTGTAACATATTTTTATTATTCAATACAATGATACATGTACATGTTAAACAGAGCACTTTGTAACCTCTTCACACAACATATATGTGCTTACACATATCTACAGTCGAATCTGTATTAAGCGACCACTCTGAAAGGGAAGTTGAAAAACGGTCTCTTAATGGAGAGTGGTCTCTTTATAGAGATGGTATCTTAAATTCAATAAATGTTCATAAGCTTTTTATTCACTTTATAAATTAGCAATAATGATTGATAATATATATGAAAAATGAACCATCACTTTGAATAAAATAAAACAAAAAACTTTTTTTAATTTAATTTTTTTTTATAATTATTATAATTACTGTGCTAATTTTTAGCTCACCTGCCCGAAGGGCAAGTGAGCTTATGCCGTGGCGCGGCGTCCGTCGTCCGTCCGTCCGGCCGTCCGGCCGTCCGTCCGGCGTCAACTTTCCATTCAAGCAACTTCTTCTCAATAACCAAAAGGCCCAGAGACCTAATATTGGGCCTGTAGCATGCTGGGGTGAAGGGCTACCAAGTTTGTTCAAATGAATAACGTTGACCTTCATTCAAGGTCACAGGGGTCAAAAAGGCTAAAATCTTTAAACAACTTCTTCTCAATAACCAATAGTCCCAGGGAGTTGATATTGGGTCTGAAGCATGCTGGGGTGAAGGGCTACCAAGTTTGTTCAAATGAATGACCTTGACTTTCATTCAAGGTCACAGGAGTCAAATATGCTAAAAACAAATTAAACGACTTCTTCTAAATAGCCAAAAGACCCAGGGACTTGATATTGGGTCTGTAGCATGCTGGGGTGAAGGGCTACCAAGTTTGTTCAAATGAATGACCTTGACCTTCATTCAAGGTCACAGGAGTCAAAAAGGCGAAAATCTTTAAACGACTTCTTCTCAATAACCAACAGTTCCAGAGACCTAATATTTGGCCTGCAGCATGCTAGGGTGAAGGGCTCCCAAATTTGTTCAAATGAATGACCTTGACCTTCATTCAAGGTCACAGGAGTCAAAAAAGCTAAAATGTTTAAATGACTTCTTCTCAATAACCAACAGTTCCAGAGACCTAATATTTGGCCTGCAGCATGCTAGGGTGAAGGGCTCCCAAATTTGTTCAAATGAATGACCTTGACCTTCATTCAAGGTCACAGGAGTCAAAAAGGCTAAAATGTTTAAATGACTTCTTCTCAATAACCAACAGTTCCAGAGACCTAATATTTGGTCTGTAGCATGCTGGGGTAAAGGGCTACCAAGTTTGTTCAAAAGAATGACCTTGACCTTCATTCAAGGTCGCAGGAGTCAAAAAGGCTAAAATCTTTAAACGACTTCTTCTCAATAACCAAGAGTCCTAGGGAGTTGATATTGGGTCTGTAGCATGCTGGGGTAAAGGGCTACCAAGTTTGTTCAAATGAATGACCTTGATCTTCATTCAAGGTCACAGGAGTCAAAAAGGCTAAAATCTTTAAACGACTTCTTCTCAATAACCAAGAGTCCCAGAGACCTAATATTTGGCCTGTAGCATGCTGGGGCAAAGGGCTCCCAAGTTTGTTCAAATGAATGACCTTGACCTTCATTCAAGGTCACAGGAGTCAAAAAGGCTAAAATCTTTAAACGACTTCTCCTCAATAACCAACAGTTCCAGAGACCTAATATATGGCCTGCAGCATGCTAGGGTGAAGGGCTCCCAAGTTTGTTCAAATGAATGACCTTGACCTTCATTCAAGGTCACAGGAGTCAAAAAGGCTAAAATCTTTAAACAACTTCTTCTCAATAACCAAGAGGCCCAGGGAGTTGATATTGGGTCTGTAGCATGCTGGGGTAAAGGGCTACCAAATTTGTTCAAATGAATGACCTTGACCTTCATTCAAGGTCACAGGAGTCAAAAAGGCTAAAATCTTTAAACGACTTCTTCTCAATAACCAAGAGTCCCAGAGACCTAATATTTGGCCTGTAGCATGCTGGGGCGAAGGGCTCCCAAGTTTGTTCAAATGAATGACCTTGACCTTCATTCAAGGTCACAGGAGTCAAAAAGGCTAAAATCTTTAAACGACTTCTTCTCAATAACCAACAGTTCCAGAGACCTAATATTTGGCCTGCAGCATGCTAGGGTGAAGAGCTCCCAAGTTTGTTCAAATGAATGACCTTGACCTTCATTCAAGGTCGCAGGAGTCAAAAAGGCTAAAATCTTTAAACGACTTCTTCTCAATAACCAACAGTCCCAGAGACCTAATATTTGGCCTGTAGCATGCTGGGGTGAAGGGCTACCAAGTTTTTTCAAATGAATGACCCTGACTCACATTCAAGGTCATGTCGATCAAGTATGCTTAAATCTTTAAATGACTTTTAGTGAAAAGCCAAAGTGCAGAGAGACATTATATTGGTCCTGTAGCATGCTTTCAAATAACTGCAGGATCCATGTATGAAAAGATCACTGCATTGCAGGTGAGCGATTTGGGCCCATTGGGCCCTTGTTCATTATTATATGTATTTTTTGAAATTCTTTCAGCATAGCAAAATGCATCGATTTAACATGAGAAATATATTTCAATGGTTAATTAGATTACTTTCAAATTATTTATACATATATTTTTAATTCCTGAAATCTTGGTCCGGATATCCGCTCCGATTATTATTTACGTTCCTGCATTTCCTACTTTAAAAACGGCGACTTTTTCAATGGCAAATATCTGTTTTAATGTCTCAAAAAAGATAACAAATCACCATTTAACAGTAAGTTAACTGTTTATGCATTAATTTATTGTTATATTTCGCATGCAAATTGATATATCATAAATAAAACGTCTAAAAATCGTCAGAATTCTAGAACGTCTCTTCGCCTCCTCTCCCGCCTTTTGCACGAAAATTAAAACTACTTGGGTGTTATCAAGGCGAAAATGGTAATGTAAGGCATTTTGGAGACTTCTGGTCGCTTATTGGAGAGTTATTGTTATCACGGGAACGAAAAATTGTGACTGAAAACGCTCGGGAGGAATTGAAATGGTCGCTTAGAACAGAGGGTCGCTAAATAGAGATGGTCGTTTGGACAGATTCGACTGTATATAACACCACTCGTACATCTGCTCATACATTAGTACAACATACGCACACACACAAAGAAGAAATTCTGTATAATGATTATTACACAACTACATAACACCACTCGTACATCTGCTCATACATTGGTACATACGCACACACATACATAGGAAGTTCTGTATAATGATATTATCACACGCACTCAAATTATGCAGTGATTATTACCGGTATATATGGTATAGCAATACTCCGGGCATGCAAAGAGATTACTCCTATAACATAAGAGGCCGCTGGTCGGCTCTTTTTCTATCGGATATTATTTTGCCGACTGCGACCTCTTATTTCCGAAGCACTAATTCTTTGATGCAGTTTCCGCCCGAAATCCGGGCGGAACGAAATATGCTCAAAAAAACCACTTAAGTGGTTGACAGGTCATTACAACGATGTCTACGTATCATGTATGCAATATATATCCCATATATATGTCACAGACACAAATATACAGTATAATACGGTGTAGAACACACAAAATACATGCCCATGTCGTTGTAGCACTTTTCTAGTCGTTTTTAAAAATGGCTGCCTAAAGGTTGATACAAAATAGGTTTAGTTATTTCAAATGGAACGAAATGATATGGACTTTGTTGTATTCCGCTTGTAGGACATAGGTTGTAATCCATTTTTGTATTAACCGGGTAATCACGTGGTATTTCTACTATCACTAACGGCAGTATTGTCTGCTTGCGCTCTGCTCCGCTTCGGAAGAAGAAAACTTCATAATATTTGTTTGTTACGAAATTATTCTCATTTAATCATTGGATTATGGAAAGAAATATATATTGGACACCGTTGATCATTTAAATGTAAGTTGACACGCTATATCTTTTCATTAAACGAACTTTGAAAATTTCATCGTCAGCATCGGGAAAATCAGCTATGGGCAGTTAGAGGTTACACGGCGCCTGTCAAAAGTATCTCGCCGTGTAAAACCTCTAACATTGTTGGAGTAGCAAAGAGATCATTGTACGCAAAACACCAATATATACATTATGATTGATTACACACCATACAATAGAACATACATATTCTTGGTTGCATACCAATAGGACATACATATTTTTACGTACCAATATAACATATACATTCTTGTATACCAATAGAACCTACATATTCTAGCATACCAATAGACCATACTTGTTATATCATACCAATAGAACATACATATTCTCGCATACCAATATAGAGCATACATATTCGTGCATATCAATATTAAACATACATATTCTTGCACACCAATATAACTTCATATGATCTCACATACCAAAAGAATTATACATATACTGGTGTACCAATATAAACTTACATATTCTCGCACACCAATTGAACAGATACATATTCTGCATATAAGGAATGATAATTATTTATACTATCAAAGCCTATAGAAGTTTTATGCACATTGTATGTTGTGTTTATTTTTAAAAGAAGTGATAGGAAAAGAGATAGAGATACAAAGACAAAAACAAAAAACAAAAAGTAGACCCCCCCCCCTCCTTATGGAAGATAGAGAGAGAGAAAAAAAACCCAGAAGAATGGGTGAGCTGATATAGGATGAATTGGAATTTTTCATTCATACAACAAGAGATCTCTCGGCTAGTATATGTGAGGGACAAATATAATAATAAGTACATAAATTAAATAATATAAAAAAGAGAAAATGAGTTAATAGAACTAATATGAACACTAATTATCTGTTATAGTTCTATACGCCTGTTCCATTTCTTCCATTCTCTCAAATTTACATCTGGTCTTGTCACCCTTACTGTAAGCAATAAACTTTTGCACTGTGTAGTTGTCTTTAATTGTGTTTACTACGGCATTTAGATTTAACGAGCTATTTAAACATCTGGTTTTATAAATATACTGCTTTAATATTATAGTAATTTCATTGTCTACTCTGTTACTTGGAAGATGGTTGTTAAAAATAAGGTCAGTATCTATGCAAGTTTTTAGTATATATTTCCAACTTCAAATGCTGTGAAAAAGTCTTCGAATCCAAGTCAGTTTTAAAGAACTTATGAAAGATGACAGGTTAACCATCTTAAGGCCTCCTTGTGCATACACTTGGATAATTATTTCCCTCTTAATTTTGTCTGGTCCCCCGCCCAATAAATAATCAAACAGTAATGAATTAAGTTTACAAATAAATGTTTTATCTGAGTTTGGTAGCGAAATGAAAAGATGGTTACATTGAGATATGAGTAGAGATTTAATAATGTTTATCTTTCCAATAGGAGATAATGACCTTCTGCCCCATGTTTTTAGTAAATATTTAAGCTTGATAAGTTTTCTTTTGTCAAAGTTTACATTTGGTATTTCGTGGAGGTTGACACTGAATTCTATCCCTAACAATGTAAATCTTTCCTTTCCGCACTGAAGATTAAGCCCTGGTACGAAACATTCATCACTGTATTTTTTGCTCCCAATCCATATTACCGGAGTTTTATTTACATTCATTTTCAGCCCAGAAATTTTAGCAAAACTGTTAAGCTCATAAATTGATGCTCTAACAGAATTGTCAGACTCGTCAAGTATCAGTGAAGTATCATCAGCATATTATGACAACAAAATAGGACAATTTTCAATTTCAATACCCTGTATATTTCTATTATTTCTCACTTTTGTGGCTAAGATTTCGGCACATAAGATGAATAAATATGGTGCGATCGGGTCCCCCTGTCTACAGCCCCTCTTTATATTAAAAAAGGAAGATAGCCCCCCCCCCCCCCCCCCCCCCCTGATTAACTGCAGAATGAACCTTATTATGCAACGTTTTGAACCAATTAATAATACTGTTGCCAAATCCAAAGAGAAGCAGAACTTTTTCAATAAATAGCCAAGACACAGAATCAAAGGCTTTCTCAAAGTCAATCATTAACAGCATACTTGGTATATCATTCTCCTCAGAATCATGCATATCATATATTAGACGTGTATTTACCCCAACGCCCCGAAATAAAACCAGTTTGATCCTCACTAATCAATTTGTCAAGAACATGTTTAATGCTATTAGCAATAGTGCCAGATGCAATTTTATAAACAACATTCAACAATGATATTGGTCTCCAATTTTTAATAAAATGCCTAGGCCTATCAGCTTTTGGTATACATGTTATTATGCCCTGTCTTTGTGTTATTGACAGTTGTCCTGTACGGTAACCAAAATGAATAGATCTAACAATAAAATCCCCTAATTTTCCCCAAACGCATTTAAACAACTCTATTGCATTGTAAATCCATCAGATCCAGGGCTTTTACCATTCTTCATTAATTTCAATGTATTACCCTGCCTCTTTAAAAGTTATCTCCCCTTCTAAATTATCTGACTCACATTGTGAAAGTTTGGGCATATCAAAATCATTTTGCAGGTCTTCTGTATTGTTAATAGCACCATAAAGATTTCTATAAAATGAACACGCCTCTTCCAATACATCTTCTTGTTTTGTTAGAGTAATATTATCAGTGGTTAGTAACTTAGGTATTATTTTTGAAGTATAATTTCGATTTTCCAAGTGAAAGAAATACTTAGTAGGTTTTTCCCCTTCCTCTGCCCACGATGATCTGATAATGCTACCTTTAATCTTATAAGATCTGATTTTTTCTAATTCATTCTTTTTAGCAATCAGTTCTTCTATGCTATGGTTTTCTTAAGATTCAAGTTCCTCAATACTTTATTTAAGAAAAGTTTCCTGAATATTTTGCTGTTTTTTCTTAAATGATGCATATGCAATTGTTTTTCCACGGACATCCATAAGTAAGGTTTCAAAGAATAACTAATCATTAATTGTTAATTGTATTTCTGAATTAGGATTTTCATCAATATTATTTAAATCATAAATTGGTATACATTGTACAATATTGTTTTTTACCTCAGTAATACATGTGTTAACTATTTATGATAATCTAACTCATATAAAAGTGAATTGTTTAGGTTCCATGTTCCCTTATCCCGTTTGAACTCATTAAGTGTAACTGTTATTATTGGAAATGAATGATCGGTTCTATAGCCAGGTTCTATATTAGAATAGCTGACACTGGAAAGTAAACTATCAGAAACAAGGAAATAATCCAAACATGCTTGTTTTACAGGGTTTTTTCTTCTCCATGTATATCGTCTAACATTTTCAAGGTGTTCTCTAAAGACATCGACCATACCATACTTATCAATAATATCTAATATCTTTAAAACAAAATTAAAGTCTCCACATATAATGTAGTAGGCATTATCAAACTCATCTACATCGTCAGCAATTTTAAAATAAAAGTCTGGGCTATCTGTATTGGGACCATATACATTAATAAGTGTTATGTGTTTACCTTCCATTTCTATATCTAGTGCTAATAGATTCCTGTATCATCTTTTTTCTCTTTATGTATCTTACTTTCAAAGTTGTTTCTTATCAAAATGGATACCCCGCGCGCATTTCCACGGTAGGATGCAAAAAAGCAGTCATGGCCCCATTCATTTCTTATAAGTTCTTCATTATCAAGGGTGAAATGAGTATCCTGAAGACAATAAATGTTGTAATTACTCTCTCTAAGATAAGAAAACACATCTTTACGCTTTTCTCTATTAGAAAGTCCCTGCACATTAGTAGAAAAAACTATTAAATGAATGTCACTTACCATGAGAAGTGAGCTTCCAAGTAAAAATCCATATGGAAATATATCAATTTTATCACACAGAAATTTGCACACACTACACTATGAATTAATGATGGAAACATATGGGAAAATATACACATATAGGTCGGCGGCATCACGATACCTTTAAATGTCTTAACGACCACTGGAATTCCAGATTCTAGAAAATCACAGTCTAGTCCAGAATATCACAATCTAGTTTCTTAAAAAGTTTCCATCGTTCTTCAGATAATCCGGTTCCAAAGGAGTGTTGATGAGAAGTCTGCGCTTCTTACCATTGTTCAAAACTGCAAAAAGTTTACCGTCCATACTGTAGGTGTTCTTAACACAGTCCAGACGGAAAGCGTCCCTGAGAACCCGCTGGTTCTCCCGCGTAAGATCCTCAACATTTTCCGAGCACGGATGATCTCGTATTTCTCGCGACGAGTAGTAAACTATAACATTCCTTGGCTTGGCTCTGTTGAATCTCCCAAGTCTATGCGTGGTACTAATATCGTCCTTCTTCACATTAACACGTTGTTTGCTTGTAAGAAATTCAACTACTTTGTCCACACATTCATCAACTGTTTCTCTTTCCGAGGTATCATTCAATCCGACTATACGAATTGAATCTTTTCTTCCGTGCTGCTCCAAGTCATTAAGTTGTAGTTCTGTCCTTTCCCTGGCGGCATGTAGTACAACAATTTCCTGTTCTAAACTTTCGACTGTTTTCCTGAGGTCCTCATTGTCAGTTTCCAAGTCCATAATTCTACCTTCAAGACGGTCAGTGATTTCCTTGTTCTCGGCACATATGTCCATCTTCAGCTGGGAAATCTTCCTGTCGAGATAATCTCGCGTTAACATAGAAGAAAGAAGTTCATCAAGTTTCTCTTCCACTGTCCTTTAGTCTTTTCCTTCATTACTAATCCCACTCTGACGTCTGTCTTTACTTGTCGAGCTTCCTCTCGTAGAAACACCAAAGGTTTTTTCCGGTCCCGGCATGGTTAAGCTGACAATGCTTACACAATAAAGTATCGTAAGTCCAAAGACACATACAGGTAAACACACAGACAAAGCTCAGCTATACTATAGCTTCATAGTATGTGGTAAGTAGTAGTCACCGTTGTAGCTCAATCCATTGTTGAAAATCAGAATGTCATTAAATCACACTTTTCCAAATATCTTTCCTGGTTTTGTTTTCTTTCCTTGTTTTCCTTTCTTTCTTGGTTTTCCTTTCATTTCTTGTTCTCTTTCCTTTCCTGACTTTAACTTTCGTCATGTCTCCTATTTCTGTGCCTGTGTATGCAGTTACGATATGCAAATTCCAGATGTACTACAGGTATATTATCCAGCGCAATTGTTCTGCCTTAGTTATTTCTCAAAAACATCCCCGAGAAAAAAGTCAATTCTGTGTTTTATTCGATATGCAATGCATAATTAGCTATTTGTCACGTAGTTCTAGATTGTATCTGATATCACATATACATCTTGTACTTGGATTTTATCCTTTATTCAGCTTAGAAGTGATGACTGCTGGAAAAAACATATTTTTACAAACTGCAACTCTTTATATTTGTACAGTTCAATAAAAAGGAATTAAGATTCTGGTATAAATGATGCCTCACGAGACTTAATATTCCTACATTTACTACTTACTTCAATTTTAGTTTGATCATTTTCTGCCTTCACGCCTACGTATATACCTTTGACACTGTTTGGATATACACATATATCAGTATATATATAAGTATAAACATGTAGTTCGATCACAAATAAAGATATCCTGAAAATATTGTGTCTATTTTGTTTCCAGCATGTAAAGAACATAAGAGGTTGTATTCAGCATATGATAAGGATTTTTCTCATTTTAACAATGGTGATGTTGATACTTACTGTTTTCTGTGTTTTGGTCAGTTGTAAATGTCTGCGGTAAGTTGTTTGTCGAGTGGAGTGTCGGGGCTAGTAAAAGTAGTTATTGGCAGACTTGGTATGTATTGTTGATTCACATAGTAGAAGCTTTTCTTTATGGAGTATCGTCCAGAATTTATGGTCCAGTGACTCTAAACATTAGTGATGCTGGGAATATGGACTTAAAAGATTTGTGTTTAGGTCAGTTTCTCAAAATGTATTCATGTCATTTCAACAATACATTGATTATAACTCCATTATAGTATGGACATCTCATTACACATAACGTTGATTTATTCTTTTGCTGTATTTTAAAGTAAAAACCTTAGATTTTTAGAAATTGATAAAATCTTAATTTTTTGGGATAAAAAATGATATATTATCGGAACACCCGCCATACAGGTCAATTCTGGGCTAATTAACGATGTCAAATTAGGATTGTGACGGCGGCATATTGACAGTCATCAAACACGATATATGACTTCATCTAAAAGCTCAATAAGCATTCTTTCATTATGTTTTGTCGTATAATCCTTAGAGGCAAAAATCACAGTAACAACATTTTCATTTCCGATCATTTTATTGATACACTGGCAACCGAACATATAGGTAATTCCTTTCGTAAAAACTATTTCTCGGATTTAATTTTAGGGCATTGTGGACGGTTTTTGAAATGAATGAAATATGACAAACTGGTCAGTACTTTTCCATTAAACAATAACGACCATCATTGAGCAAATTATGTTGACTAAATAAAACATGCAACAATTAACTAGCTTACGATAATTGGAAGTTTATGTTTGTTTGCTGAAGCTATGACGTACATAACACGATATAAATAAAACAGAATAGCTAATACTATACCATCTCTTGGTCTCGGATTTCATCTATCTCGCGAGATTTCTTAAGTTAAATCACATCACCAAATAAGTAATAAATAAAGATACAAATTTTGATTTTTACGAGTCTTCATATTTTAATCCATTAAAAGGCAAAATACTTTAGTATTATGTTGAAAAAGACTAAACACTATATGGTTCAATAGATTTAACAGGACACAAAAGACGTCATTTAAGCATAATAAAAATAGAGGTTAAACAACGAGTGATTGTTTGATATGAAATTGATTTCACTCGAGTTAGTGATTTTTCTAGGTTACAAAAGACACGAGTTTTGCGACCTGTTTCTATCACAATGATATCGACTTGAATCAAAGGGGAACGTTGGCAAGTCTAGCCTATGTAAATAAGGTGTAAAAGTTAAGAATAATACACTCACAATTATTGTTGAAACGGATGATGATACAAATAAATTACTTTTATCTCTGCAAGCATGCTTATAATGTCAACTATAATCTTAATGCCGTGAATGATCACCTAATAATAAAATTCTATAACCTAATGTGGCGAATTATCAATTCTGTGATCATATTATCTTAATGCTGCGAATGATCACTGCTTTTATGTTAATGCGTGGAATGATCACTGCTATTATCTCTTATTATCACTTATAATCTTAATGCTGAGAATGATCACTAGTATAATTCTATAATCCTATAAGCTTAATGTTGTGAAATATCACTGCGAAATTCTAATGAAGCGATGGTCAATCAAATTGCTCACGCCTATGTTCGTTACGCTGAAAATGCTCAATCCTATAGTGTTAATGTGTGGCTAATTACCTATTCTATATTCCTACAACGTATAAGCGTAATATGACGAATGATCACCTAATCCCATAAGTCTTAATGCTGCGATTGATAACACATATAATCCTATTATCTTAATGTATCGAACGATCACTTCTGAAATCTTAATGAGGCGGATGGTCACGCCTATAATCTTAAGATTTAATGGGACGAATTATCAATATCAAAGAACCAATAAATAGTATTTCTATCATCCACAAAAACGTTAATCGATATTACACATCAGGTACGGTTCTTAGTAACGAAGACATGCTATTGATAATATTTTATTATATAATTAAAGCATGGTATATTTTTGCTGATACCAAGGGGACAAGGAAGTGATTTTCGAAGACGACATTTAAAACATAAATAAAATGAGAATATTCTGGTACAAATCAGGTATGCTGGTGGTGATAAACCATGTTATTTTAGGCGTACCCACTCATTCAGAGCATCATGGTATAATCTGGCACTAAGATAACGTCTATATATTAATAATTTCATATTGGACAACAACCAAAGAATCTTCGAAAATCCCATGTACAATCAGCATATTCTCTTATTGTCAACGACTATTAAATAAAACAGTAAAAAAAAATCATTATTACGTTTGAAATGAAACTTAACAAACTAATTATTCATCAACAACAACAACAACAACAACAACAATAGTAAGAATCAAATTTAAAACAGCTAAATTATCCTTTGTGTCATGTGGTCGACCTTATTTTTCGGTCGTTAATTACATTCTTATTTGGCTTAAACTATAACAGAATACAGAAATGATTCAACTGAACGTATCACAGATTGGAATATAGCTGGATATCAACCCAATCTAACTGTCATTTCTCAGCTCCCGATGTGATCCTGAGGCACGGAGTGAGGCCATCAATGTGATAGGTTCTTCATACAAATTGGACGACCTGTCAGGTAAAAGTTTCGAATCAGCAAGTGGACTTCTAGGAATATTGCAGAATCGACACATGGAATTACACAAGTCATGTTGTATACCGTCATTCCGTTCATTTACAAAGACACTGTGGTAGCCCCCGTTCATTAGAGAAGACATATCAGTGTCACTCAGGTTCCGGTTGTATATTGAAGACTTGTCATATTTCTCTGCTTCAAGGTAAGAAACATCGGAATTTTGATCCATTAAGCAACAAGTTTGATTTTCACCTTCTTTACTACTGAAAAAAAAATCATCAATCATCATCAATAACTTTGAATAACAGTACATTTGTTCATGTATCATGCTATGAATAGGAGGCAAAGGAGACAAAATAATCTTGGCTGGAACGTAGAGATACATATAAATACTAATTACTACATGTTTCGTTATATAAAGATGTGGGGTTGTGATTGAAGTATGTATCTTTTACTTTATTTGGGGTTCAGTTTCTTCGAAACCGCCATGGCCATATGATAACATACTATTGACTTTATCAAATCATAATCAAGACATTGTTTTACTGAAATAAATTAAAACAAACGTAGAAGGGGATTTTAGCAAACTCAATATGTTTAATATCTTCATATATTATCTTGTATTTTGGAACAAGGATTGGGCATACTGACAGGCGATTACTTCTCTTACAGGTGAGTATAACTACATTTATAAAATGTATAATTTACTGACATCGATTGTGAATCCTTCAGGATAGATTTTAACTATTTGTAAGTATGGTGGCTATTTCATCTATATAATCCGATTAATTGTGAGCACATTTGCGCGTCTTTTTCAGCACTGAGCAATTAATATAAATATATACCTGAACGAATCTGATGAGCGGTAGTAGTCATCTGACACAGAGACAGACAAATTGATATAGGCCTTTGTAGCCTCCAGCATTGCCTCTAGTTTTTGTCGTAGGTCGACAAAGGAAGGTCGACTGTGGGGTCTCGGGTGCCAACACGACAACATTATTTGATATCTGTAATTAATCAACGCTTTGGTCTTGACTCATTCAAATCAACGGGTCTTTTTATGGCAAAACGAAAAATATATTAGTTGATCAAAGGTATTTTTCTATGTACCTTGTATCTATATATTGCGCAATTCTTTTTATTGTAACAGACAACTAATTTGTTTTTTATTCAATACACATATCAAGTTCCAACATGTCGTTATATCATCACCATGGGCATCAAATTGGCATTTACTTGTATATCGACCAGCAAACTAAAATATATATATAAAAAAAACAATTTGATGAAATCTAATTATACAATGAAAACAATGAAACAGGAGAGGGATGGTCCTAAGATGGAGTAAAATTACAATAATTTTATTTACAGCAGTGTTTTTATATTACGGAACAACGGACATATTCTATACACACATATTCCAAATGCATAAACAAGCTGAAGAACCTGGTGACCAGCTGCCCTTGAAATGCTGTATATATCGCTATATACGATGTAGGTAGTTTGGTGATACGAAGGTATTGTCACTCTTGTGTCCATATCATTACATACAACAGGTATCAAACTACCACCCTTCAGATACTCACATGTCAGTACTGCAATTTCCTGGATTTTCCATTCTATATCCGTCCTTTAACAGCCGAAACAAGTCCTCATTCGGAATTCCAGGGTATGGGCTACCTCCCAAAGTCACAATTTCCCAAAGAACAATTCCAAACGACCACCTGGAAACATCACATACAATGAATGAATAAAGTGGTTCGTTAGTCGCTGGTCTTTGTTTGAGGTTTGTGCAGTTTTAGATAAAAAAGGTAATATAAAAATTATCCATACATGACATGAGCACTGAGAACATCACAATGAAATTAAATTACTTTGGGACTACGGCGCTCCACTGAATTTACACTGTCAAAAAATGAACATAAAAACAAATGACGAGGAGTCTGCATTTCTATGAAACAGAAAGGTTTAATAAGGATGAGATAATAATGATCAGAGATGTTGCAAGGGATGCAGTAGACACATTTTGGTCAATACTATGTCCCTCAGTAGAGTTTAAAAACAATTTACCAAGTTTGGATTTCTACAATGGCGTATTTGAGTAACAACATTCATATTTTGTCTTAATCCCCAAATACTACAGGTGTCTTATTTTTGCAATGTGCAGCTATAACGTATTGAAAACACAACCGATGCACTATGACTTTGGAATACCGGTATACTAAATCTCGGATTTAAATAGATACAGAATATCAATAAATATAAGTTGTCAAAAATGACTTCCTCACGTCTAAACATTATGCAGACTTGGCTATTTACCTACTCTCATTATGTCATTATGACGTCACAATAATACATCTTGCACGAGTAAGTTGACAGTAATTATTGATTTTTTTTTCTCATTCTTTTATTGCAATATAATGCTGAAAGCTTATTGAAGTGTAGAAGCTATCACAAATTAGCTAACCCCATCTTAGGCTATATGTTCAAACTTGTGGTTGCCTATGAACGACCCATAATCAAATATAGTTTCTTACACGTCGGATTTCGTTGTAAAGATCTGGTCATATATTGCTTCTAAGGCCATCCACTTATAAGGAAGTTTTCTGGCTGATGTCGGCTGATACATATTTGTCTCGTATACATCACGTGTGAGGCCGAAATCTGACAGCTTTAGACGATCAAAATCAAACATTAAGATATTTCTAGCAGCTAGATCTCGATGGACATATTTCTTCTCAGCCAGGTATTCCTGTAGAAAAAGAATAAAGCGTAATGATATTGAATAAAAAAAGTAAAAGCGCGCGAACCCTACACAAGCAAAATGTCTTAGGTGAATTTGACCTGAAAATACACTGACCTTAATTCTTTCTGAACTTCAGATGGTAGAAATTTCAGGTCAAATTCATGTAAAAATCACTTGAAATTGACCTGAATTGACATGCCTAAGTAGCAATTCACAATAACATCGATGAGGAAATGCAAAATTTATATAAAAAAAAAAAAAAAACCAACAAAAAAACAAAAAAAAACCCACAGCGATCCGTTAATATAGATATGTACTTATTTTACCGATAGCGATATATTCATACAAATACTGCAAACGTTTTAGCTGAATAGCAAGTACTAATAAATAAACTCTGGCATGTTCGGACTAATGGATAACACATAGCTTCGGTCTGTTTAATATGTGATGTTTTCCTTTTAATTCATTTTATAACCCGTTCATTGGCCGTGACGACCTCATTCGTGTCGGCAGAGCGTAATAAGTTACTGACATGTGTATATAAATACTTACCATCCCCATAGCAATCTGTCGAGCGTAGGACAATAACCGAGCTTGTGTGATCGGCGGCGTGTCAGGTTCTATTTGTGAGAAAAGTAAAACATGATATATTGGCAATTATATCGTTATGTTGCGGGTATCATAGGTGTACCCTTTTAACAATTAATGGAACAACTTACGTGTTACTAGATAGGTCAAATTGAGGTCAAGATTGGTAGTTTTTAATAGGTAATATTTATATACTGAGTAGACCATAAAGACAAGTTTCACTTGATGCTTAATTAAAGGTCCATGATACTTAAAAGGAATTAGCGGCATGGTATCCAAAGTAAAAACAAAATATCTGTACAATGTATTTCTTTATCCATGTGTATTCATAGGAATTCTTATAAACAACGTTTTTCTGGCTCGAGAATATGTGCAACTATTAAGCCTTTATCTAAAGTTAATTAAATCGGGGGCAGTAGTCCTATTTTGATACTGCTTACTCCAGTAACTGAAATTAATGGAAGGATTAGTCAAGAACATCCGCCCCTAAAAAGTTTCCATCAAACCGATTGATTTTTCTACTCTTTACACTATCATTCCCCATTCCAAAATAAAGGAACGCCTTCGTTATCTTGTAATGATAGCTTGGGTGCATATTACACAAAACATACGACTGGGGCTCATACAAATACTCCGAAGATGAAACCGTTAGATTTATTGAGTTTCTGATCGACAGCATTTTTGTTGAATGTGGTGACCAGATGTTATAACAGACTAATGACATACCAATTTTGTTTTCATACGAAGCTGAACTCATCAGTACGGACAACAAAACCTTTCAAAGCCCTTCAATTTAACCTAAAAGTATTCTGACGATGTGTTGTCTTTAACGATCATCTAAATAGTAAATTCAGTGATATTGTTCAAGCCTATACCTTTCTACAATTATGTAATATAACATAAGTAACTCAATTATAAGAATGTATACGTATACGTATTAACACTGATTCGATTTTGACCCTGAAATGCAGTTGCTGGTTATGAAAAATATCAAATAGATATTGCATAATCATAAGGCAACATTTCAAGCATCAAAGACACTATTAAGAACTTTGAGCATGCAAAAAGGCCGCTTTTAGGAAAAAATGTTCAACAGCTGAGTTCGAGATAAAAGATCATATTTCTGAAAAAAAACTCCATAGTTTAATTAGTTGTGTTGAAAACATCCTTCTTACTATGATACCAGTATCCAATAAGGTTTTTAATATTAACTGAAATGCCTCCATTAAGGCCATTTTTGTGTTAAAGTATTGAAAACCGCCTTTTGCATTTTAAGGTCAAGATATAATCAGTATCTATACGTATATAGTGTCAACTCAAATCAGACAAATGCCCCTATTGCGTGTTATAATCCCATGTAAACATAACGGCATGGCTATATTTCAGGTATGATCATTTGTGTGACTTATAATTGTAAAAAAAAGTAACACTACAGAAAAACCTGCAGCATCTCCAGCAAATTACTGATGCTTTTTTGAAACTTCATGTCCAGACAAACATTTTAGTATATCACATGACTATATTTGTACAGATTTGTTTTTTGTTTTGTTTTGTTTTTTTTATAATTGTTCGTTTTTACAATTCAACATTAAATCCCTATATAGATGATCCTTAATGATACAAATAACTGTGACATCCCGGATTTGACCTAGATTTGTATGGCGGGTGTCGCCGTGACCTAGATTTGTATGGCGGGTGTCGCCGTGACCTAGATTTGTATGGCGGGTGTCGCCCTGACCTAGATTTGTATGGTGGGTGTCGTCGTGACCTAGATTTGTATGGCGGTGTCGTCGTGACCTAGATTTGTATGACAGGTGTCGCCGTGACCTAGACTGGTATGGCGGGTGTCGTTGATGAAGCAGAAGACGCTTACTCTTCCGGAATACCAGGCCTTATTCTCCGTGTCCTTTTTCAGGAGTCTCCATGCACATATCTATTTTTGTATTTATTTTACCCGCGTTTAATCGATTATATTCGTAGTCGCCCAGTGCATATTCATATGTATCCACAAATGTATATATACATGTACGCGTTTACTGCAGAATGTTTAATACCTAGTTTCGACTGGGAGAACCGCGAAATATTCGCACCGTGAAATTATGTAACTATACAGTTTGAGGAGTCAGATGTCTCCATAACAGATTTTCTTTTCCATCGCCTGACCTTCAGTCAACACGAATTCTGTGCAACAAGTCAAAGTTATGTAGCCCAGGCGATGAAGGTGAACATTAAAAATGTGTTTCAAGCCGAATTCAAACTAAATACCGGTATTGCAATTTTTACACTTAATCGACGAAATGGCCTACTAACATTTACGTGATATTTTAACTGATCCGACATATTTTTAACACATTCGCACAACACAGGATTGACACATGGTTTGGGTGCATTATTTAAAATTGCCTACCATTTGTATCCTCAGTCATATTGGAGAACATACCGCTGTCTTCATGCCTTTGCCCTGACGAAGCCTGGTACTGTGTCTACAATACAGTAATCGCATAAGTGGGGTTTTGTACGGAGTTTAACTTCATCGTAACAGTCATATGAAAAAATAAGCAAATAGGAAATAAAGGAAAGGAAAAAAAGTGAGTATCGACATATTCCGAATATATACATAGACGTGTTACTGTTATGAAGTATTTAGTAGTGTACCACAGCATACCGAAGGGCTCTTCTAGAAACACTGATATGTTATATCTTGAAACGAAAGCAATACAACAGTGTGGCATTAACTGCTACGGGGACGTACACATCACTATTAGATATACAGTGGTTTATATATGTTTTCATTCTATGCAGCTATATCTTAGCCAGTATGTATCATACAAGAATGAGGTATGAAAAAAACCACTCGATCTTAATACAAAAATCAGCACTATTTCGGAAGAACGGAGACAAATGACGTTAGAACATCATCACTTCTCGTCCATTTTTCCATCGAAGACATTATCTTATACATTATCACTTTTAGGCCATTTTGCATGATGGCTTCACCAAAAATAATGTGAAACTATGAAGTTGTACCATGAATGCGCTGCTATTATTTCAACTACCTGAGTTGTGAGCGAGGGCCAGCCATAGAGCTTTGTCCACCGAATGTCGTTTTAAAAGAACTTTTGATTTGCTAAGTGGTCAAAGGTGATGCTATTAGGCCTGACGGTTTCTTTATGATGTGCGATGTTGTTTTTTTTTGTTTTTTTTTTTTACATATTTTCAATCGTATTTGGAAAAAGAGTATTATAGATAAGATTGTTCATAAATTATATCCGACACCAGTATACAGGCACTTTTTATATCTTACATCCGTGTACTTAAAAAAATCAATTACCCATCAACGATGTGAAACACGTACATATATATTTGACACAATTGCCCGTACCGTTACATGGTAAAGATACTCTGTTTTCTGTTAACTTTCGTGTTGTACTGAATCTTACCCGTGGTCTTAACTGATGTAGGTACTGTCTCAAATCGCCAAGTGGACAGTAATCCATTATAAGACAGATCTGTTCATTATTCTTTGTACAGCATCCAATAATGCTAACGATATTCTGATGATGTCCTAACTGTTTCATGGCTTCAATCTCCTTCAAAAGACTCCGCTTTTCAACAACGTCTGGATGATCTATAAAAATAACTTACAGTGATTTATTCTATCGAACAAAGACTTAGTTAGTATGTTTTACGGTTTGTCAGATGAAATTAATTCAACAGATCATCTGATCGAGTGAATGAGGAAAATCGCCTTCGGTAATAAACTATCCGAACTAATTACAGCAACACGTGGCATACCTTAAATATTTCTATATATATACTCTTGGGTGTAAATACATTATATGATTAAAAAGAAACTTGAAAATATATAAAGTGTTGTGTTCAGATAAAATGTATGAGTATAAAACCTTTCAACATCTTCACTGCCACGATGACTTTCTGTGCATCCTTTCCGTCTTTCCTAGGAATCACTAGCTCTGCCTTGACAACCTTTCCAAAAGCACCTTCTCCCAAAGAGTTTAAAAGCAGCAGCATCGAAAAGTCGACTTCATATTCATCCAGAATGATAGGAACATCAACCCCATTACTTGCATAGGAGTTGTCATAAAGTGGATTGGTTTCCTGTAATAGAAATAACATATCTAGCGTTCTATATATACATCACTTTGAAGAGTTTGCCCTACATGACCGACGTTTCAGGAGTCAATGAATAAAATTTTCCACGCGGTAATTAAATGTTTTGTCAAGTTAACCTTTTTGCACTAATTTTAGTGAGGAAATAGACGGAAAATATGTAACTATTTCATTACATAAGCAGCGCTGCTTTTCGAATTAGGAGTCTACATAGCCGAATTCATGATTAAGTTTACTTGAGGAAGTCATTACGTAAGGCGTCATCAATTAAGCCATGTCTAATATAGTTCATAGTGTAAGGTATCGTCAACTTGCAGATTAAACATGGATCATGTTCTCTATTGCCAAATCAAATCGCAAAAACTAAGGAAGAAAAATAAGGCCATCTGATCTTAGAAATACGTGGTATGCGGTATAGCCCCATGGTTAACATTGTAAATAATCTCCGGCATAGCCCAACGATCATGGTTGTAAATAATCTCTGGCATAGCCCTATAGTCATGATTGTAAATCATTATCATCCTCAGTATAATACCATGGTTTGGTTGTTATTCACCTCTAGCATAACCTCAAGGTCATGGCGGTTTATCATCTTCGGTATAATACCATGGCTTGGTTGTTAATCATCTTAAGGATAGCGAAATGGTTTGGTTGTTAATCACCTCAGGAAAACAACACGACCTGGGCGTTAATCACCTTCAGAATGGCAACATAACTTGCTTGTTAATCATCTCCAACATGGCAACATGGCGTAGTTTTAATCATCACCAGTTTGGCAACATAGCTTGGTTGGTAATCATCTCCAGCATGGCAGATTCAGATTTATTTGTTAAATTAATCGTATAATAATAACAAATATATATGTCACTACGTTAACGATGGATGGTTCTCCTGCAATTGTGAGTTTTGAGTGCTGTCAACTATCATGACACTGCTAATTGTATGTCAGCACTGTTTAATCGGATACTTAGTGTCAATTTCGTTTGATTTTGCATGTAAGGAGCAGTAAAACGACATGCGTCATATTGAACTGTCTGATCAAAATGCAATTAATAAATAATTATGTAATAAATATTCACATTTAAAAATACAGAAAACACAGTAATTATATAATTGAGAATTTATATAACCACGGACATGTTGTATCATGATATAACGTGCTGCGTTTACAAAAGCACTAGTGTTAAAGATAGGTCAAAACGGACAAAAAGGACGGAATATTTTCTACGTTATCCTATTTGACACCTGTAAAGTTGCATATCGTTAATTGGGACACCGATAGATAGATAAGAGTGAACGTCAATCATGACAGGTTGGCCGATACGGACTGTACTGATCAACAGGGAGCCCTGACAGGATACACCGTTAAGGTCTTGAATAATCAAGATGCTTAGTAAAGAGAGTAGTTTACAATGCACGGGTAGATGTATAGTCTGCGATGTAACTTGATATCAGTATCTCGTTTTCATCTATATGTATTAAGCAGTTTCTTGTGTGCATTTTTTTTTTATAAATGTAGAAACTATGTATGAAATTACCCTTTGTAAGTGTTTCTGCTGACAAGTATGAACACTTTTATCCCCTAATACGAGACGTGTACTGAAATATGAAAAATGGTGACCAGGTAGCTCAATTGGTAGATCATCCGGCTAGTGTTCGGAGGTCCCGGGTTCGAACCCCGGTCTGGCCGCTACATTTTCTCCTCTCCTGCTACACATTTATCTCAATGAAAATAAAATAAAACTTTGTTTAATCACATGATAGACAGCAAATATGACGGGATCTCCCGCTGAGTGGACAGCGTTGAGTTTGTTACATCACAGATCTAAGACACAGAAGCGTGGTGATCGCTGTCAGCTCACAGGTAAGATTTCCTAAACATTGCCATTTCTCTGAAACAAAAGACGCTATGGAGTTTGCACTTTTTCGACTTTTTGTTTTATGAAATGGTGTATTTTCAAAGTTAATATTGTAAATCATTCCGGGAACACTTTAACATGAATCATCACAAACTAGAAAATGTATATGTATGGAAGACATGACTGCTCCCGCTCCTAACAAACCTATGTTCAGATATGTAGGTGAAATCAATCCTACCTCACCACTGTATGTAGTTTCAGCACATAAATCGGCTGTGTGTTCCTCAAGGAAAGGGCATTGATTATGAACGAAACGGAACGGATGGACACAGTAACACTAAGCAATCTCCCAATAACATGTCGTGGACATAAAGTGTGGCTATGGGCCAAAAGGGTGGACGATAACCAAAATGTGATGTCGCCGTTAATGATCGACGAAAATCAAACGGAAAATGTCACTGTTAAGGCTCCATGTCAAACCTGACTAAAATGTGAAAGTCGCCGTTAATGGTCGATGTAAAAGCTGACTAAAAATATCATATCATCATAACAACATATATATTTAAAGAACTGCCAAAAACACTTAAAAAATCTTCAGTGATTTTTTTTACTTAAATAAATATATAACGTTTACATACGTTTTAAATTTTTTAGACATTCCTACCTCCGTTCTGCTGATCCGTTTAACACGTAATGGACGTTTCTTTCGATGGAGATAACGGAAAATGAGTATGGCAGCTGTTAGGATCAGTATCAACACAGCGACTGTAGAGCCAATAAATACTTTATTTTCTGAAAGTAAACAAACATTAAGAGTATGAAGGTCATATTCAGAAAAAAGTAATAAGCTAGTAACAATATTATCCTAATTGTTATCCTTATTGTTTTCCATTTTTGATCTTTATTTTTTTTTCTTATCGTTTTGCACTCAGAGTCAAAAGTTTCAGTTTTGAGGTTTACAGACATAACATGAAATACCCCTTTTCTAAATAGGCCAAATCGACTTAATATTATACATGGATAACGCATCTGTGCCAAACATTACAACTAATGTCAAGAACATACATTGATAGTTCACTGATTTTACAGAAGGGAAAGAAAAGATAAGTTACAGAAGGATTCCCTTACAGAGCCACTCTCTCACTCGCTCATACTCGTCATACAACCTAATAGATAAGAAAGAGCAATGGTAGAAAGAAAACATGTTGATCCATAGAGATGCAGGCTGTCCACTGACATCTTAACGTAAGAAACATAAAACTTAACATAAAGTGGTCGCATCGATACATTCACTCAGTTACATGAATTAATATTGTTATCCTTATTGTTGTCCGTATATTGTTTTACTTATTGTTACCTTCATTGTTATCCTTATTGTTGTCATTATTGTTATCCTTATTGTTATCTATATTGTTTTCCTTATCGTTATACTTATTGTTAGCCTTATTGTTATACTTATTGTTATCCTTATTGTTATCCTTATTGTTATCCTTATTGTTATCATTATTGTTATACTTATTGTTATACTTATTGTTACCTTTATTGTTACCTTTATTGTTATCCTGATTGTAAAACTTATGTTATCATTATCATTATACTTATCGTATTTTATTATCATTCTTATTGCCATACTTACTATTATACTTATTGTTATCATTATTGTCATCTTAATTATTATCTTTATTTTAATGCGTATTGTTCTCATAGGTATACTTATTGTTTGCGCGTTCTGACTACGAATATAAAGTAGAGAAGTAAAAAGTGCACAAATATTAATACTGATTGAGGTAATGATTGTTTTAGAGTGATTTTATGATACCAAAGGAATGTAGTGATGATCGATTAATTAAACGGATATTGAACAAAAAGCTATTTGAGATCAAAGATTTTATTGTTGATCGCTCCCTTGTTTAAAGTTTGTATTTCCTAGAATATTGGATTGTTAAAAACGGCAAAAGATGTAAAACAATCGTTAAGTATGAAGACCGCTCATATTGTTTAAACATGATAAGTAAGCCTATAGGTATAACCATTGTATTATCTCGTGGTAGAAAGATGACTTTAGCTATCGAGATCACTTGTGGTCTAATAACAATTTCTTTTATTACGATATCGTCATGACGAAATGGTTATCAGGTAATAACGAAAGCTTTATAAATGAACGTAGTTGTTTGTAACGAGACAGTTTATTTCATTATAACAGAACATCTATCATATTGTAATGAAACGTTTATTTTATTATAACAAAATACATATAACGTTGAAACTAGACAGTTTATTTTATTATAACATAATACATATAACGCTGTAACTAGACAGTTTATTTTATTATAACAGAAGACATACCACGTTGTAACCAGACAGTTAATTTTATTATACCAGAATACATACCACGTTGCGAAGCGGTTCATGATGATATTGCACTCCTTTTTTCTGATGTATATCTCCATAAAAAACCTTTATTCAAGTTAATCCTTCGTTTTAAATTGTTGTTGGCATGTGTCAGTGGTTTGTTTTGTTTTGTTTGTTTTTGTTTAACGTCCTATTAACAGCCAGGGTCATTATGTCAGTGCGCTATTGTCTCTAACAGAATGTATACTTATTGTTTTATTATGTTTAGAGTAATGAAGTTACAACAATCAACAAGATAGTTAAAGGGGAATATGGCTGCCCCTGTTCATACTGGTTTCAAATGCAATTAATTGTATACATTAAATGTTTATCACAGGCTGTCAGGAGATATCGGAAAGAAAGTGAGAACCCTCTCAGGATCTAGTCATAATTGGGTTGAAGCTGTGGCCATATTGTTCCATCAGAGGGGAAATATTGTGTAAAATGGAGATTAAAGTTTATATGAATAAAATGGTATGTGAAATTTGAATCTGTCTCTTTGTAGTGTTTTAATTAATTGTATACATACCAGACGTATCCAGAATCGTTGTCGATGTTGCGTTATTCAATTCGTCACTGTAGTGAACGGCACCTAGCGGGAAACACGAATGAGTTTTAGCCAGCACAACAATGGCAAACATTTAAGTTAGTGGCGTTGGGTTTTAATTGTTTGTCGGAGTCAATTATAAAAATAAAAAACGAATTTTCAGTGTATTTTTTAAATTTGAATTAATACAAAATAAAACATTCATATAATTAACATACGCATTGCATTTATTGCTGGAATTGCTACCCTCTATAATATAGGGGAGTGATGTGTGTGGAGATGGAACATCGTTAGAGGTATGAACTAGTTAAACCCCCGGAAAAATAAGGGGTTTGCTTTTGTCTCAAACTATAGTATGGCTAGTAATGCATAACCATTATTGCGAGTAAAAAGAGAGGGAATAAGGCAAATATAAACACCGTTTTAGCGTATCTTTCCACGTGAATGTCATAGTGCAGATAAATCTTTCCCGTTTCCAAAATGCGGACACCACAATATTATTTCCCTTTTCATCCTTCTTAACTTGTGTTCATAAAGTACGCTAAGTTACTCGTACATTACGACCTGGTGACAATAACCAGTTTTATTGCATTTTTGCCAGTGAGATATAGAAATTTGTCACACTAATAAAACTTATATTTTTACTGCAGCAATGAGCAGTGAAAATAAAAGTTTTGCAGTGAAAATATAAGTTTTTTGTTTTTGACCAATCAGAGAGAACCTTTGCATTGACCTCATTGAAACTTTCCGATTTTTCCAATCGAAACAAAGACGAAAATGCTTCAATTACGTTGATAAGTCCTTTCAAAATGGCGCCGTCAAGTTGACGTGGAGTAAAGTCACAAAGAGATGACGTCATGAATTATGTTAGTGATTCCCGCAATTTTTGACAGTATTAATTTTTCGATGATTTTAATTATGTTTTTAAGTATATCAAATGCAATAAAAAGAAAACTGAATGGTTTCCCGTTTAATATAACATATATTTCACTAGTATGACAGAATATCGATATTTTCACGAGTGCAATAAAAAGAAAATTGAATGGTTTCCCGTTTAATATATAACATAGAGTTCACGAGTATGACAGAATATCGATATTTTCACGAGTGAAAAATATCGTGATATTCTTTCATACGAGTGAAATAATTCAATTTTCTGTTTATTGCATTTTATATAGTAAAAAACAAAATTAAAATCATCGGAAAAGTAATAGTGTCAAAATGTGGGGGAATCAGTAATGACGTCATCTCTTTGTAACGTTACTCCACGTCAACTTGACGGCGCCATTTTGAAAGGACTGATCAGTGCAATTAAGCGCTTTCTGCTGTTATCGGAAAATCTGAACATGAAAAGCTAATGTCAAGTGAGTATTTTGTCAAAACTAGTCAGAATATTTCGGAAATACAGCAAAATAACAAATCTATCTATCTCCGCTTTGATTGGAAAAATCAATGAGGTGTTCAAAACGGAAAACTTATATTTTCACTGCTCATTGTGCAGTGAAAATATAAGTTATATCAATTTGATAAATTTCTATATTTCACTGGCAAAAATTCAATAAATCGGTATTCTGTCATACACGTGAAATATATGTTATATTAAACGGGAAACCATTCAATATCCTCTATATCTTCTTCAGAGTGGTAATAACTCGATTGGAATAACAAACGTGGGCCGGCAGTATCCATTAATATATCAGAGAGAAAGACGAGATACACATGAAAAATAAGTCGCCTCTTTCAACCATAGCATAGCGACGGCATATACCAACAGCTGCGACCTAACTACAGGGACTGTTTGTGGTATAAAGTCATAGAAAATATCCCTGAGTAGTAGAGACCTGTGATATCCAATTACGGACAATATGGATGATGCTGGTCACTTACCGAGGTCCACAAATATAGTGAAGGGGTCACTAGTTCCCCCGATAGAAGTGGCACGGATCTGGATCCGATATTTACTGCTCCAATGCATTTCCGGAATCACACAATTGGACAGATTCTGTGAATAAAGTTTGACCATATCACAAGGGATTCCGAAATTAACCGAACATGAAATTTTTTTTTCACTGAAAGACATAGAACAAAAATAAGTAAAATATTTCATAAATTGGTGGTATCTAAGTTAGCAACGCAGTTCATGGGTGTGTCTAGCAGTGAATTACTGACTGAATTCGAGCCCGACGGCTATGAATCTGAATCATTTTCAAGAAACTCTCACTAGACACGCGTGTAATTATAATTTTGTTTCTTCATTTTATTATAAAATAGCATCATCATTATTTACCAGAGATCTTCCTTCAAGGCAGGAAGTCTGCTATTTGCAGCGATTTAATTGGTTTGTTTTGGTATAAATGTGCGTTCTTCTAACACACGAAGGGGATTTAAGGAGGTTGTCCTCGAATGACAGAGTAGACGGCTTTATTAAGCCATTAAGTTGGAAATGTGGCGTTGTATGGCTATATCATTGCCAGTATATCTCTAACAATTCTACAGATATTGATCACAAAGCAACGACTAGAAAACAGTGCGAGCCGATGGTTAATATTATGGCATATTTCTGCCATCGAGTTACCGCCTTCCGACTTAAATATGTCGATATATTTCTTAGAAGATGCCGACATCATAAAAAATACATATGCCGACATAAACCGAAAGATATGTCAACTGTATTCTAATAAAAAAAAGACTAATTGATAGCAAAGTACTTGGGCACTTACATCATTGTGTCCAATTGTGTTGAACAACATTCACATTTTTTTAAAATAAATCATAGCACATTTCCCCATCGACCGACAATTTCCTGTACATCTCCCTTACCTGTACGTGGAAGTATATAAAAAAGGACACACGAGATTTTAGCACTTTTCATTATAAATTGAATGTTACAAACAGTTGGCAAACATGAAATTTAAGTGTTGATGCCTCGGAGGCGACTGAGAAAACTCAAAAATTTGTGTTAAACGAAATGTCAAAATCTGGATGGGGAGATGCAACAGTCTAATAATAGATCTCGCAGTTTTAAGGGGAAGGATAAACTTAGTACACGTACCGGAGGTAATGCTATGCTCCCCTTATCCGGGTCCACAAGTGGTCCCATATGTAACGGAATTTCTTTCGACCACTCCAGAATGTAGCCCGTCAGTTTGTTGTTCGGCCCGGCATGAGGCGGGGGTTCCCACGTAAACGTTGTGTTTCCTCTTTGCACGCCCTCAGTCATATACGGGATCTTTTCAATCGCTGAGATGTTTTGTGGCTCTTCTGGTTCTGTAGTAAGATTATTATTCGTAATAACAGATGCAGTTTATTATGTATACTTTTATTATGTTAAATTTGCTTTTAGATGGGTTAGTTGGGTTGGGGGTGTCACCTTACAGTTTTTTTGGTGAAATATTTTTTTGGGAAAAGTCGTATCTATATAAATTGAAGAAATTTCTATATCATCTCTTTAACTCGTTCGTTTGATTTCAGACTTAAAAATGAATCAAGCGCTATTATACCAACATATCACATAAGTTTAGATGGATATTTTGGCAAGTACGATATTTGGATTTTGCAAAACTGGACTTTCTCGTGCATTAGTTTCATTTTTTTTCCAAAAAACAAAAAACAACAAAAAACAACAAAACCCCCCCCAAAAAACCCAAACATTTACAACATATGCATGTATATTTATTTAATGAGTTGAAGACTTAAATACTAATGTGACAAGAGACACACGGACAGGTTGATACATATATCTTCTATACTTCCACGAATGCATCTACGTCAATTGCCATCATTAATGACAGTAATCCTGGATATATGGACACTTATCGTACTTGCGGGAATTTAAAGGCGCCACTGTTTGTATATCTGGATGATTGGATTAGGAACACGACATTTTACAGTGTACAATTAAATAACCTACCAAAATTATAACATACAGACATCGTGGCTCCAAGTTTGTTCTGTCATGCCGCCACGATGTGCCTTGATGCATGCGATGGCTTCACAATGTTTAACTTTAGGTTTATTGAGCCTGTATCAAACCCTATTTTAGTCAATTGTTACACGTCAGATATCAGTGACCTATGAATTTGCCCCCTGTGACCTTGAAGTGGATCAAGATGATTCCTTTTCAAGACTTGGTAGTAATTCATTTCAGCATGTATCGAAAACTTTTATGACCATGGGCTTCGTGTATGTCGAGAGGAATAAGTTAAAAGATTAAGCTCATTTTTCTTCTAGGACATTAAAATAAAGTGAATAGTCTTCATTTGAACAATCTTGGAAAGCCTTCCGCTCAGATAGCTCCTGGTCCTATATCATAATCATAAGTATATTGATTACTCAGAAGAAGTTATCACACATTTTGATAATTCAGTCCCTGTGACATTGAAAGTCGGTTAGTATGATTCGATTGGTCAAACTTTTCTTCATCCAAATATGCAATCGCCACAATAACACGTCCTTGGACCTTATGGTAATTAAGATGGGGTTACGTCTGTCTTCTGATCACACTAAATGGACGTTTTATGTCCTACCTTGGCTTTTTTATAGGGGCTTAACGTTATTGTTTACATCACTGCAAGGCCTAACTTTTCTATCTGCTTCCTAAATTACATGAGTAGGAAGTGGCGAATAAATTTGAGATTTTATCTATTGTCTTCTGTCTTTCTCCGGATATCTTCCTCGACAATGCCTCATTTATGCGAGTTCATATACTAAATTGGACAACCCGGTCCTCACAGACAGTTTTAAATGTGAACATGAAGTAAACAGCAGCAAATATCAATTATATAGACAGAACCCGTATCTTCATCACAGTGCGAAAGTTCAACTAAAAGCCAAGAGTGAGACAGTGTCAAGGGAGACATTAGGACTATTGTTTAGAAGGAAGAGAGCTTAAGTTAGTGGGTCTTTGTTCTGAAGTATTATTATGTAAAGGAAACAATGTGTTGGATAACGTAGGCCTGGTTTCCCTGGGGGTGGAGGGATGGGAACCAAAATGAATGTTAGATGGAATTATTTCTTCTGTAATGCTTGATAGGTTTTGGTCTAAAGCATTATTGGGTAAAAGACTAAAAACGCTATGTAAACGGAATGTCTTGTTCCCATTGTCAGCTCGTTAATATGAGTGATTTAGGAGAAGCCTTGTTCTTTTCCTGAAAATTCTGCAAGTTTATTTGCATTTATTTGTCATCTTTGCTGACTAAGCTATTGTATGGTCCTTAAACACATCTGTAATCGGCCTCGTTTAAACTTTATACCAAATTATCCCCAATCTGATGTTATAATCAAATATTTGTAAATTTATTAAATTATTTATTTCATTTTTTACTTTCAAGAAAATAATCTGAAATACTTGTTTAAATTGATTTGCTGAGGTTTGCAGATATGTCTCTGGTTTAGTCATGATATACTAATTCATTCATAGTTGGTTCAGACATTTTAATTCATATTTTTAAACTCGCCGACATGACTGTACTTGTGATAGAGTAGACTGTGCCGAGAGCCTATAATAATGTACCATATGACACCAAAGGTTCACTGACGGTGACGTTGATTAATGTAAATATGCAGATTTTGCATGAAATTAGATAAGTTTGTGATATCAAAGTAAACTAAAAAAATTAGGAATATACAGATGTACAACATATCTCATTTTTTATGTACTTTGCAGTTGTGGTAGATATGCTTCGTCGCATTGTTTTATTTTTAAGTAATAAAGGTAATTGATGTTTTGAAACAGGATAAATAGGACCGTTTAAAAAGGTAAGATTTTCTGACTAAAGGAAAGACTTAGAAGCTTAACGCCATTTCGCATCCTTCAACATTTACTTTCAAATCGCTACTAGTCGTGAAAGACTGATTTGATATTGATCAAATTTGGTCTGGCGCATCTTTGAGTGAAGGAGATAAATGTTACATAACTAGAGAGTGTTGATCCTCTCGTAGAGGAGGCATGGGGCGCACAGGAAAGTTAGAGATAACTCTTTTCAAGTCCTGCTAAAACGGTCTGATTGATACTTGGGCAGTATTCTTTTGAATGAGACTAAAGGTGCCAAACATCGGAAGTAAAGGGACGATTTAAAGATTCTTTAAATGACTCGACCTATTTATGATTAAGATTTAGTCTGAAGTATTATTCGGTGTTGTCAACTTCCTCATGGGGTGGATGGATAGGGCCCAATTCAGGAAAAGGAGTGCCATTTTGTATAGAGCAAGGAATTATATAATTTGGTCCGGATCATTATTGCTAAAGAAGACTCAACGGAGATTCTGAGTCACCAGGAGGGGTCGCTGGGGGAAATCGTCTTTAATGTAGAACTAGCCAGATAAGTGCTCTTGGCCCTATGGACCTCTTGTTCAGTTTATAACTTGTCCTTTAACAATATTTCCCGTTCTCTCTCTATGACATTTATATGAGAAGTATAGTATAATTCTAGATACAGTGACGATGTCTTCCTAGTATGATTATTAATGGAGATGTAAACGATGTGTACATGTATTATGTTATGCTAACACGTTGTGTCAGATTTGATAGCCAGCATTTGTTCCCGTCGTAAATAAAAACACTGTTGTATAAACAGGTCGTTGATCTTTATATACACTATATATAGCGATAACTAAAACCGTTTAGCAGGCATTCAAGTATACCCACAACAGCACAAATCATTGTTGTCGTTCATTGATAAACAATGGCTATTGTGTCTAGTTTTGGTATCTATAAATAACATGAATATAGTATTTAATATCATTAATTAATACACTAAGGTCGATGGTCAGGTTTAATAAGGTATATATCAGTGACACACTAATTATCTCTCAAAGCCGCTTAATGCCATCGACGTCAGAAAATAAGGTTTAAAATTATGGTTCTATGGAGACAATACCAGGAATATTGGTTTGGTTTGGTTTATTTAGTTTAAGGTCCTATTAACAGCTAAGGTCATTTAAGGACGGCCTCCCGTGCGTGCGACATGCATGCGTGTGGTGAGTGCGTATGTGTGTTTTGGGAGGCAGCGGTATGTTCGTGTTAAGTCTCCTTGTGATAGGCCGGAACTTTTGCCGATTTATAGTGCTACCTCACTGAAGCATACTGCCGAGACACCCAGCAGCACACCCCACCCGGTCACATTATACTGACAACCGGGCGAACCAGTCGTCCCACTCCTTATATGCTGAGCGCTAAGCAGGAGTAGCAACTACCACTTTTAAAGACTCTGGTATGTCTCGGCCAGGGGACAGAACCCAAAGCCTTCCTCACAGGGACGAACGCTCAACTAATGGCCAAATTTGAGGCATTGTCAATGGAGACATTAGGAAGATCATACAATGGGGGCAGCGGTACTCATTTCGAAGGTCCCACGCATAAATATAGGATCTTAATACATTTGCTTTTCATATGATAATTATGAAACGATTATAAAGCAGTTTTTATTGTTGTGACTCTTGGTGCGCACACATTCATAGAGTTTCATTGAAATCTCATCTATAGTGAAAACAGGGAATGATCAACGAAACAGCATAATAGTCATGAAAAGTAAAAACAGGACAGGAACACATGACATGACGAGGCATCGAAGCTCAGCAACGTAGTGTGAAATTAGGTATAGGATGCCAAAAAACCGGAAACATAGAGTTTTACGTGATATCTTCTTTAAATTCATGTTGCTAGATCCAAGACCATATTTCGTCCAATAAATCATCTGGTACTGATGTAGTCATTCGGTCGTCGTGCCATAACACATATCAAACAGCTAAACAACACTACCTGGTATTCTGGTACTTGTATCTGGACATATATCGTCAATTAATGAGCATTAAAATATTAAATCCTATTTATATGTTTATTCAATTCTAACATATGATAACACGTGTAGATAATCAGGATTTAATAAATTCATTAATGAAATCAAGAGTATTTTGACGAACAGAACAGAGGAAAAGTATGTCTCTGTTATTGTGGGAAATGTTAATTCATTTTGTACTTTTGTATGTATCTTGAAAAAGAATATGTTTAAGGCATTCATTTCATTAACTGGAAAATATTTGAATTTTATACTACTGCTTTTGTTGAATATAGAAAATCAAAATGGCTAAAAGCAAAAGTCCCATTGATGGAAGTGTTTGAAGCGAGGAAGTTTTTTTTTCAATGGAATTTTAGCAAACATGTGCTATTTTGAGATAGAGCCGATATTGATCTTTTGTGGTTCTATCCTTTTGAGATGCGCTTTATCACATAACCCAGATATCTGATATTTTGACAGGTTTTAAATCAAATTGTGGAGGACAAAATAAAATGGAGGCGGTCATTTTTATGGTATTTTCGTAACGTCATTGTCCATGACGTCACAATCAATTTCTGACAGACCTCTGTCAATGTAAAGCAACCCAGAGTAAATTACACTAGTGAAAAATACCAAAATATTTTATAAGCGCATTCAACGAATAAAGGGAGGATTACGTGATAAAGAAATACAATTAAAACCAAACATTAATAAACAAACAAACATGCTAAATGTCATCCAATCTCGCACATTTAATGCTTCATTTGAAATTGATGAGGGACAAATACATAACACGACGACTTACTACAGACTGTGTAATTGAAGTTGGTAGCGTTCAGGCACTGTAATGTTTGAAAGGACATCTTGGTGACCTTACTGCCGCCGGTAAACAATGGCGTGGGAAAACTGTATATGCTTACAGTGTAGTTGCAGTCAAACTGGAGTCGATTCATCCAATATACGAAGGCAGGAGGAGTCTAAAATATCAAGATTGTATTCGAATCATGTTTCCAATCGTCATAATGCAGAATGTATGACAATGTGGTCTAGCATCCAACTATAGATAGTGTATTGCATCTATATTTCCATGAAATTCTGGTTTATTTACAATGATATCTAATTTTATTTCACAGAACTGAACGCATAAAAAATCAATTGTTTCAACAGCAGTAATTGTCGTTTAAAACAATATACGGAGTTTACAATTAGCACAATCAATATTTAACGAACTGCTTTCAACGAAAAAAGCGCTTAAATGAGTTAACCGCTAAATATATATATCAGTAAGTACATCATCACGCGTGTCTTACTCATACGGTTAACACAGTTTCATCATGTTTTATATATAGGTCCATGGAAATATGTTTTGTACTATATTGCGCTATTACGTAGTTACTGATTGATACAGGTATGACAAACCCTCTTAAATCAGCAAATCGGTTGGAATATACATAATAATTAATATACTTAACTGACATCCTATTTGCAAATTCAACTTTCAAGACAAGCTCTTAACTTCAACACACCAGGGACAATTTTCATCACTATTCCTTAACTTAAACATTTCCATAAAACGTAACGTATTCCTATGGAAAATTGTAACCTAAGAAATTTCCTTACAATAAGAAAGGCTGATGAAACCGGGGCTAGATCGATTATCTCCCGCCCCATCGATAATCTGAAATGATTACTGTAAACCAATTTATTTTCACGTGCGATTAATTCTCGCCAATTTCGCGGGCGATCAAAATATAGTTAAAAGTAATCGCTACGAAACAGATTTATCACAGATACAGTAGGCCTTTTATGACTGCATATCTCGAAATTAAATTGCTGCGAAAAAGTCGTTCTACATGAAAACGCGAAAAAATGTCGCAAAAATAATTTGGTATAGAGTATATTAATGTTTTTTTTTGTACTTTTCAAGCTAATTGATTTATTAACTACACCCATTAATGATTTTCTAACAAGAATTACTTTCAACACTTGGAAAAAATACATCAATTAATGATTTTGTTTTACAGCTCATCAATTGTAGCAGTTTAATTCAGTAACAAACTAAATGGGTAAATTATGATTTACAAAAAATCAATGTTCAAGTGAAACAAAGACGTTAACAAAGGTAAATGGCATAATGGAAAACAATTAGTTCTAAAATGAATTGTTTGTTGTAAAGATCAATTGACTGTACGTGCACACATAAATGACAGAATCATTATCAAATATCGATATTCTACACTTCTGAATACTGATTGGTCATATACATAGCTAGTCGTCGTCCCATACATATCAAGGAGTCGGGATCGTCTTTTCATGCAATACAAGAATTCAGAATATGCTTTGGAATTATACTGATGGTTCATCAAATATATGTGTCCAGAGTCAAACAGAATTTTAGGCGCGACTGCTATTAATAATACAACAGTGACGTACGAAGTGCGTATTGAAAGGAAACGGAAAGGAGTTGGTGACGAAGTCAATCGTAACATCTCGACAAATTCCGGAATCAAGGATCGAATGTACGCAACATGTATGTCGTGTTTGCTATAGTTTTGTGAAGTGAGTCAATCCGATGTGTATCGATAGAAAAGATGACAACGCTTACCGAAAATTGTTTGATGTTTTAACAAAATTCAAATTGCTAGCTGAGACTTGCGGGGTTTCCCTTTAGCCTATGGTAGGTCGTCCACCTAGAGGGGAAGATATGTCCACATATCCATGTTTGAAAATGTGCTATTTTGTTTACATTTGAAACGAAAAGGATGTGAAAGTGTGCCGACATACATTTGATATTTGATTCCGAGAATTGACGGAATGGGCCAAGATGTTGTGATTTGTGCAAAGTGCTTACAGAGAGAAACTGAAAAAGCGTTAGCCAGTAATCTAAAGCAATATGTATCACAATGAACAATTTACTAATGAACAACTATGGACTACAGGAACGAACGCATTTGATTTTCAATACACTGAATGAGTGAGTTGACATCTTTGTTAGCTAACATGTAAAGGTCTCTGTCTTTTAATGACAATAACAAATCCTATTTAGGCAAACCCGTTACACTGTATTTAACTAGAACATTTCAAATAATTCACGCTCCCATAGCCAATGCTTGTTGTAATTATAAGAGATTTATGTCCTAACAACAACAAGGTCCATGTAAAGAGAGGTATCTAGGGAAACACTAGTAAACACAGAAACGACAGCCACGTTTTATTGATTTACGGTTTATGACAGCTGGAATCATTTAAGGCCACACAAAACGAGAAAAAGACACTCAAATACACGAACAGGAAAGACGGAAAGTGCAAAATATATATATCCTCAGTTTCGAAAGGGACAGCAAATCCATTTGATCGTTTTAATGGCAGGCGTATGTTTTTCTTCAGATATGCACGGATATGTTACTCATGCCAGACAAAGTAATTGCGTAATGATATCAATTAAAAGATTATGGAAATTGTTTTGATTAAACAATGTGATCTTATAATTAGTGATTATCACGTAATTTAGCATTTGATGTGATTTGAAGTACAATTTGCTAAATCCTACCATATCAATCAAAAACGACAAATCATTCAGGAACTATTTTCAAGTCTAAAAGTATTCCGAAGAATATGACGGAATTCATTCCATCCGACTTTCAGCCTTTATAGGAAACCTTCATACACATTTTCCAAACTCTATCTATGTATTATACATGATGTCCATAACGACCACTCCTTTTATTACATATAATGACGAAAAACTTTTTTTATTTCTTTCTTTTTTTCCCAGTCTCGCTAGTAATACGACTATTTAAGTGTCATCGCATTTAACTCAGAGGACACTTGTCACATTGATAGATAACATGTACACTAAAATATGACAATTTGAACACAGTAACGCGATATATACAACTACAACGACATAACCTTGTAATTTATTGCGAACATTTACGTCACGAGGAGAATTAGAATTAAAAAAATTTAAATTAATCTCAAAGATTTTTAGTAGGGAAATACACGCACAGAAATCAGGATTATTCTTTATTATTACAATATTGCTAATTACTCATCCCAATTGTCGCCTCGTGAAGGCAATTATTACAGAGTTGGTAATGATATTGTGTGTGAGGTTTTATTTCATAGCCAAATTATTAGCAATCATTTGAATACATATCATTTCAATGTGCGGCTACTTTTATTCTAGTTGATCAACCCCAAGAGGATGTCAATAATGGTTTTGCTTTATTAGGTTTGATGTCCTTGCAACAGTCAAGGTTAAATGCAAATGGGTGTCAAGGATACGCGATAGAAGGACACTAAATAAAATACTATATACTATGGAGACAGCATGAGCCTCAAAAATGATCTGCAGTACAAGTTGAAGATCTATGCATTTGAAAGCATGCATCCTTGATTCGCCCTTGGATTTAACAGAGAGCAACATCTTCAAACATAAGCACTGCTTAGTAAATCAATTTCAAAGGACATGTATTCACGAAAATAAATATTAGATCGTCCACTCAATGAACAGAGTAAATAATTATGTTTGTTGTAATGATCATCAACATGTATGAATTTTCTATGCATCAATTATTTGAACAAAAAGAATTAGTTTTTTGTTTATTTACGAGGTCAAACGTCTGTAGCAATCAGGGCAATGTATGAACGAGTGCTAAGGGAAATCATTAGGGAAATAGAGGAGAGGGAAATAGAAGACAATGGAAGAAAGACAAAGACAGTAAGGACAAATAAGATCAAAATATCATTTCGGTAATTTCAAAGGTTAATGGATACCAGAAAAAAGCCGGAAAGAGAAAAACACCCAACATGGACTAAACAATTGAAATAATGCAACATTAAAATATGTTATTAGAAATTAATTTGTTGCAGAATTAAAATATTAGAGTAAAGAGAAATTATATGCAGATAACAAAACATCGATGACACATGAATTACATAACTTGTCATAGTTTTAACATCATTAAAGTGTTAATGAATTAAAATCTAAAGTTTAAAATCTGATATGCACTATGCTGATCTGTGCTATAAAAGCAGAACTTGTCCCGTAGGTGCTACATACTTAAATAACTTCAAACGCCTCTTTAAAGATTTGAAAGCCTGTTATTACATGTCGGTACTCTAACCATAAGAACAGGTCAACCTCGCCATTATCGACTTCGCAAAAGCGTTTGATACTGCTCCACAACATTGTAGTTGCTGCTCCTGTTTAGCGCTCAGCATATTAGGAGTGGAACGATTGGTTCGCCCGTTGTCAGTATAATGTGACCGGGTGGGGTGTTCTGCTGGGTGCCTTCAGTAGTATGCTTCAGTGAGGTAGCACTGTAGATCGGCAAAAGTTCCGGCCTATCACAAGGAGACTTAATACAAACATACCGCAGCCTCCCAAAACACATATACACACTTACCACACGCATGCATATCGCACGCACGGGAGGCCATCCTTAAATGACCTTAAAAGTCATAAAAGTCACAACGTCAGATGAGAATAGTACCTGGAAGTAGGTCTCAGTAGATTTTGGGGTACCCCCAAGGGTCTGTATTTGGACCCCTGCTATCTTTTGGTCATATAATGCCTAATCAACAGAGAAATCAGTCATTACAGTGACCACAAAAATCTTCAGGAAGACCTTCAAAATCTTAAACAATGATCAAGCAATTGGGGCATAACATTTTCATTTAACATCTTGAACATCATCTTATATTAAGTGAAAACAAACCCTTATCTTGCACTAAATGTTTGGGATGAGAAGAAGAGGAGGACTGACATAAGGAGCATTGCAAAAAGTCTATTTTATCCCTTGGCTTTGAAAAGAGAAATCTGAAATACTAGCCATCTCATCGTGTGATTGTGAAAAGTGATTGAGGGACTATTATCAGTCATACCTCCAGAAGAATATCTCACGAAACGATGAAAAAACAAAAAACAAAAACCAAAAAAAACAACACTAGAGCCAAAAAACTGCAGCAGAATCTCGACGGAAAATGTAAAAACATTGCAAAAGCTTTTTCAAAATGAACACACAACTGGATGACAAAATAGAATGTGCCCCAACATTGGAGATTTTCAAAGTAGAATAATGCTTTTATTTATTAAAAGCTAAGGGGTTCTTCAACGTACTTCATGTAGATAGATGAATAATTTGGCCCCATACATCACCGCAGGAAACCACACAAACAAAAGTAATAATGACATTTTCCTACAGCTACACGACAGGCATTAATGACAGAAAACGGATGTGTTATATCTACACATTACATATAGTGCCCATCTCTTATCTTCATGCATGTTTATGTTTAATTTGATTATGAAAACAAAAAATATATATTTTGTCAACAAAATACACAACGAGGAAAAACGGGAAAGGAAACGAGATTAAACACAGGCGGGGAACGTATCTCTCTAGTTTATCCTGTTCTGTTGAAGGATGACAATTATTATTTTTTGGGAACCCGGTTTGCTCTAAGCCGTTAAAGACAGTTGACAGAACATATGTTTCTGCTGATACGGACAGTGTTATATATGAGAATAATGTTACAAATCTAATTTGTTGTGCCTGACAACGTGTCAAAGAAAAATTGTTTTTTTAAATTTTACTGACAAATATTTATGCCCCCTAAGCATGGAATACATATTACCGTAGTGTTAACGGTCATTACATGTCGCAGTGTCATTTCCGTTTTTGTTTCAAATACTGATTAACGGTCGTATGCAATGGCGCACAAACACAAATAAGACATGAGAAATATCAAAAACAAGATCGTTATAATAACCAAAAGATAAATGTATATGTGACGGAAATAAGGACATTAACACGTTAAGATACGATAATCAACACACCTTAATTCTGCATTTTGTGATATAAAGCCTCGAATGTAGAAGTATGTTTACGACTGTATTAAATACATATCTCGTACGGTCATCATTCTTTAAAGTGAGAGGAAAGGAATAACCGAAGACGGCAATGAAAACATCGTCTGTCTTTACGCTTCCTATTTCTCTGACGTGTTTTTGCCTAGTTTATTGTACATTCAGCCAAGGCTGCTTCTTGCTTCACAAAAATAGAAACTTATACTTTAACATCAATGATATATCATTGACAAGACCAATTTTGCAGCATGACCTGTATTTTTATTACCAGAATTCCCCATGCTTTGATCAAATATATGTTTTCATCACATTAGAGTTACTATCCACCAGACCACAGGCTGAACAAATGTAAGTGAGTATAGCTGTACTAATCAGCAATGTTGTGAGGACCAGGTGTCAACTGTCTGGCCAATTAATTATCTAGGAATAGCAACATTCCAAAGGTCGGAAGCGAAAATAATAGATTACAAGAAAGTAAAGAATCTCGCTCTTCGGCTACAAGGAGACGTCTCGCGAATTACTATCTTGCTAACAGCTGTGCTTTACTTGCTTTGTTATAACAATTTAAGTATATATAATGGATATATAGCAAAACTGTCACGAGACACACACTTGATCAACTAGTCATTCAGTGCTGGCGCATGTTCATATAAAAACATTGAAAAGCGTACTGTATAGAAGTATCCATGTTTTGGTCTCAACCTTTCATATTTTTGTATAGTTAACTGTATATACATGAACTGCCTGGGTCCTCATACGTGTTTATCTAAGTCATTTATTTAATCGGAATTTAATGTCCACACAAAAAACAAGGATAATTAAACCAACACATAACTTTCGAAATACCGCCAGACGAAAGAATAAATAGAAAAGAAAGACGACAATGCTGAAGTGGGACGGAAGATCCTTTCAGTCCCTTCAGTGTCCCAGAAGTATCAGAAATAAAGCAGATTCACTAACGCTGCATTGTACTGGGTTATGTATACAACACTAATTTTATAGTAAAATCAAGAAATATTCAATAGACAATATAAAACATAACTGACAACGACAGGTCATAACGAGAATAGGGAATGTAGAGGTAGTGCGGTAGTGATTATGACAGTAGGAAGCATGACTTACTTCTGTTTTTAACATCGGACCTGAAGTACGTATCTTATATACACGTACAGTGATAGTCTGGAAAACAGAATAAATTAAACCAATAGTGACGCCTACGTAGTGGTCATGGTCTTCATTGTCTTATAACCCTGTCTAAATATAGTCTGACGGCCCGTCTTGCTTATTTTTGACTTTACATCATCTTAAAATCAGATAACAAGGTTGTTTTAAGTGCAGTCATACTGAAATATCATGGATACAGTAGAAAGATATCCCAAGCGAGCATATTTACATGTATTATTTTAACTTTCACACCAGTGATCGCACTTGCTGTAACTTATTCAAACCTGACCGCCAGCGATCCCACTTACAATCACATATTTTTACCTGAACTCTAGCGATCATAATTACTATTACTATCACTTATTTAATCTAAACATCCATCACCTATTCAAACCTGAGCACCAATATCACAATAACTATTACTACAATTGAACACACAACATTGAGAACAGTTCATACCAAAACAATGCACCTTTCAGTACATATCAAAACAATGCATCTTTCAGTACATATCAAAACAATGCACCTTTCAGACATATCAAAACAATGCACTTTTCAGTGCATATCAAAACAAGGCACTTTTGCTTTATCAGTAAGGATAACTATCTTTTTGTTTGGGGGTTGTTTAGCGGTAATATCAAGGTCACGTTGTGTGCATGTAGTATTACGCTTGAACATGAAATGTACTGTACGACGAGTTGCTGATACAATTGGCCATGAAAGGAAGCCCTATTGCACAGCGCCTGCTATTCGTGACTACGTGAGAAATGAGAACTGAAATTGCAGGACCAATTGACGCTTTAAACAGTAATTAAAGACAGCGTTTTTAAATGTTAGACAACAAGTCGATAATTTGAAAAAAAACCCAAAAAACAACATAATACATAGAAAATCGTTACCATAATCACAACGATATCTTTTAAGGGCGAATCCTGTATATATATAACTAATTAACACAAAGGCTGCTTTGACGAGCCATTTAAATGACATATGACAAAGGCACCTCTCCGCAAGCAAATGCCTTTTTAAGTCTTTGGTATATCACAACCTGGGAACAGAACCCTCATTTGTCATAAAAGGGGAGACTTTAAGAATATATTCTCAGTATGAAGCATTCGCTTTCCCGAAAGCGTCACGTAAGCGTTACACATCTTCACGTTACGCTCAACATCAATGTGTGGGGAATGTTAATGCTTGAAATATTGTAACAAAGCAGAGGTCTCAGAATCCATAAAAGTGACTCTTAGACAGCCTTTCTCAGTGCTTGATCTGCAGAAAATTGTTTTTACACGAAGTAACGTCATTGATTGAAGGAACAGCATTCCGTTGCATTGCATGCATATTTCATTGTAGAGATTAAGACTAAAGAGAGTTTGAAGGAGTAATGAGAACATCCAACCAACACGTTACTATGTGTACAGCAGGTAAGTTTTTGACAATGTCCCTAAAGGAAGACAAAATTAAATGGAAGTGGCTTGATATTGTTTTAGGTAAATATGGCACACATGATGAAAGTAACAAAATATGAGAACTATCGAACTCAATAAATCCAAATGACGAAAAACTATATGTGTATGTGTACCTTTATCTCCTCTTCAACGAAGTCTGCTATCTTACTTTGCTTGCATGACGGCAGCCAATATATTTTGTAGAAGCAGGATTTATCTATTTTGAAAACAAAACACATGTATTTATCCCCAAATAAAACCGGCAACACGTCAGTGGTATGTACAATCATTAATAGACATGCATATTCATAGGCAGAGCTCAATAGTTACCGTGTTAAGACTACAAAACGTCAGTTGTAAATATTAGATCTCAATAAACTGCCGTTTTATATCTACCCAACGTAATATGTAAATATTAGATATCAAACTGGCGTGCTATAACTACAAAACTTCATATGTAAATAAATAGAGGATATTGAATTGTTTCCCGTTTAATTTAACATACATTTCACGAGTATGAGAGAATATCGATATTCCAACGAATGCAAAGCACAGTGAAAAAAAACGAAATATTGTACCATACGATTACACGTCATATGTAAATATGGTTATAGGGGTTACCCACATTTACATATAACGTTGTGTAGTCATAACACGGGAATTATTTAAATCTCATCATATTTACATATGACGTTGAGTAGATCCCCTTATGTAGGTGCATGTTTATATCCAACGTTTACCGGACTCAGTGTCCGTGTCTAGGGTTATATACAAACAAAGATTTAAAATGTTGTCGCCTCTTACGAATCATGCATTTGTGAGCTTCGTGCACCGTGACTGCACGGACCAATGAGAGCAGGGGTAGTATTTATCATGATATTATTGGGGCCATATAATTACCACTGAAAATGCTTCAATGTGCAGGGATCAGGACGATGGTGGTTCTAGAGACCAACCAACCAATTGTTTTCCCATAGACCTTAGTGTTAACGTTTTGGATTATTTCATTCAAATTCTTGAATTGAATATGACGATTATGGTTTATAACAAAAGTTTAGGGTCTGATATAACACCTAATCAAAAAAAAAAGTTGGGTCCTTCAGCTCAAATTTTCTCCAGGGTAGCCATTTTGAAAAAAGGTGAATTTCGCAGTAAAAATTATCAAAAATCTTAAATGTTTACCTGTTTACTATTATTACGTGAACTTTTGGGAAAAAAAACCAATCGGACTTTATATCAACATTTCTTATTGATAGTTACCTATCAGGCTACATATCTATTTTCTCACTTCATAACATACTGGCCAATCAGTGGCTGCCAGACATTTTATCCTTGGCTCAACGTTCTATACACAGGGGCTGTTTCAAAAATATATTTTTTCAATTGGTTGGTTGTTCCCTTCTATTAGCATGGTTGTATACATTTCTTCATTTTTAGCTCACCTGGTCCGAAGGACCAAGGTGAACTTATGCCATACCGTGGCGTCCGTCCGTCCGTCAACAATTGACTTATTTGACTTCTTCTTCATAACCGCTAATCAGAACAAATTTGGTCAGAAGCATCCCTATGGGTAGGGGACTCATAATTGAACAAATGATGGGGCTGACCCCCTGGGGGCCTCTGGGGTGGGGCCAAAAGGGGTCAATTTGGAGCTATTGATATAAACGACTTCTTCTCTGAAACCAAGCAATGGCTATCGCTCATATTTGCCAGGTAGCATCACTATGGGGTGGGGATTCAAAATTGTACAAATGAAGGGGCTGACCCCCCAGGGGCCTGAGGGGAGGGGCCAAATGTGGTAAATCCAGATATATTGATATACAAGACTTCTTCTCTGAAACCAAGCAATGGCTATCGCTCATATTTGCCTGGTAGCATCATTATGGGGTGGGGATTCAAAATTGTACAAATGGTGTGGCTGACCCCCCAGGGACCTGGGGGCGGGGCCGAATGTGGCCAATTTGGCTATATTGATATAAACGACTTCTTCTCTGAAACCAAGTAGTGGCTATCGCTCATATTTGCCTGGTAGCATCATTATGGGGTGGGGATTCAAAATTGTACAAATGATTGGGCTGACCCCCCAGGGGCCTGAGGGGCGGGGCCGAATGGGGTCAATTTGGCTATATAGATATAAACGACTTCTTCTCTGAAATCAAGCAATGGCTATCGCTCATATTTGCCTGGTAGCATCATTATGGGGTGGGGATTTAAAATTGTACAAATGATGGGGCTGACCCCCCAGGGGCCTGAGGGGCGGCGCCGAATGTGGTCAGTTTGGCTATATAGATATAAACGACTTCTTCTCTGAAACCGAGCAAAGGCTGTCGCTCATATTTGCCTGGTAGCATCACTATGGGGTGGGGATTTAAAATTGTACAAATGATGGGGCTGACCACAAGGGGCCTGAGGGGCGAGGGCCGAATGAGGTCAATTTGGCTATATTGATATAAACGACTTCTTCTCTGAAACCAAGCAATGGCTATCGCTTATATTTGCCTGGTAGCATCATTATGGGGTGGGGATTAAAAATTGTACAAATGATGGGGCTGACCCCCCAAGGGCCTAAGGGGCGGGGCCGAATGGGGTCAATTTGGCTTTACAGATATAAACGACTTCTTCTCTGAAACCGAGCAAAGGCTGTCGCTCATATTTGCCTGGTAGCATCACTATGGGTGGGGGATTCAAAATTGTACAAATGATGGGGCTGACCCCCCAGGGGCCTGAGGGGTGGGGCCAAATGTGGTCAATCGGGCTATTTTCATATAATTAACTTCTTCTTTGGAACCAAGCAATGGATATCTCATATTTTACTGGTAGCATCACCTTTGGGTAGGAATTTGAAATTGTATAAATGACGGGGCCGACCCCCCTGGGGGCTGAGGGGCGGGGCAAAAGGGGTCAGTTTTGCAAAATTGAAATAAACGACTTCTGCTCTGAAACTAAGCAATGGATTTCGCTCATATTTCCCGGGTAGCATCCCTATGGGAAGGGAATTCAAAATTGTACAAATGGTGGGGCTGACACCCCAGGGGCCTGAGGGGCGGGACAAAAATTGGTCAATTTGTTTAAACAACTTCTTCTCTGAAACTAAACAATGGATATTACTCACATTTGTATGGTAGCATGGTTATGGGGTGGGGATTCAAAATTGTAAAAATGTTGGGGTTGACCCGGGCCGCCAGGGGGCTGAGGGGTGGGGCCAAAAGGGGTCAATATGGCTAAATTGATTTAAACAACTGATTCTCTGAAACTAAGCAATGGTTTGACTGGTAGCATATCCTATTGGGGTAGGGATTCAAAATTGCATAAAGGAAGGAGCTGACCCCCAAGGGGGCAGAGCTCAGGGTCAAAAGGGGTCAGTTGGTCTAAACAAGTTCTTCTCTGAAACTAAGCAATGGATATCGCTCACATTTGTGTGGTAGCATCCCTCTGAGGTCGCGGATTAATGCACTTTTTGGAATGTTCAGTATTAGAATAAAACCAATGTACATTTACCCATATAAAATGCTTATGATATATATTGACATAGCAATACCAGCAACAAATATACTTCAGCATCATTCTTGTTTCATATCTCATGAAACCAGGTGAGTGATACAGGCCCTCTGGGCCTCTTGTTAGTACATAAACTAATTTTGAGAAATCATTATCCAAATCACTAAGGCACCATATCAAAGACTGTATGTGAATTATAAAAAATGAAGGTTGTTGTACATTTTGTTTTAGCTCAGCAGCCCATTCCGCAATACCCATGATCAGAAATGCTTAAAAAAAACCCCAAAAGACCCCACTTAAAACCCGTTCTGCGAGATTATTCAGATCAAATTTATCAACTAATCAGTTTCGTGATAAGTAGTTTAGGACGGGCAGAAGGCTGGCGCCGCGCTATAACACAATCTCATCATGTTCCTTCGCTCAAACAATTTCCATAACAATACCTTTAGCAGCACTCCAGCTGATCTTCGCACTGACCGCCTGTTTGTAGTATGTCTGCATTTCAATTTCTACATTTTCCGGAGGAATCGGGATATGGTTGTCTGAAAACACATAATGGTTGCTGTACAGTTGACAATATTCGCGGGTGATTTTTTTCGCTCACAAAGCACAAAATTTAATACCCGCAACCAGGTCCGATTGAGAAAACCTCGAAGTTTGACAAAGTTCTTTAGATTGTTTCCGTTAACAATTGCTTCGATGAAAATTACCAACACATTTCTTAAAGAATGATTAAATAAATGGTCGATTCCAAAGGAAAACAATTACTCTATTGTAATTAGAAAAAAAGAGGATACATTTCCTAGTTTCATGTTATGAGGTTCACTCTGGATAAAGCGATGAAAGTTGTTTACCAGCGAGTGTTGTAACAAACTCCGTCATCTTGGCATCATCTACCAACCCTTTCTCTGATACAGCTGTCACTTTGAAGCGGTAAGTTGTATTCAACGTCAAATTTCGTATTGGCAGAAATGATGAGCTCGTCTAAAAAAGCATTTAGTTTGACTAAATAATTGTTTAATGGAGTAATATATTATTTTTCATTTAGAGCAAAAAAAAAAAGAGTTTGAATTAATGTCACATGTTTTCGTTGTTATGTTCACTCAATGGCGCGATTGTACTGATTATCTTACCTGTGAAAATGTGCACAATACCTCAATATTTTAATGAAATACTACAACGTTGAATATAGGTTAGTATGCCTCTTTGTACACGTTCGTATGGTCAAACAATAAAATAATGAATAACGTAACAAGAATATGCTACCTTTCCTATTGAAGCCCATGGGGATTCATTAGAGGTGTTAGAATAGCGCTGCAGGGATATGATGAACTGCATTTGTGGCATTTCACTTAAGTCGGTTTTGTACATGTCCCACCTCAGATACACAGTTGCCACGTGAGGATTGCCTGCTTTCCTACTGTCCTCTGTGTACATGCAGACAATTGCCGGGTCAAAGGTTGTTATCCGAGATGTGTCGTCTGAAAATATTTTATATAATTTTTATATTTCATATATATTTTGACACTGACTGGTATGTGTATATATAATGGCCTGTTTTCAAAAAAGTGTAAACCGAATAGTAACTGTCTTATTGCAGTTTCCTTGTAGATGACTTAATAAGAACATAAATGACACATTAAGATAAATAAATAAACTCAATGACAAATCTTATCGTAAGAAATGATTGATAGTCATTTCGGACAACTGCTCATTATATGTTTTGAAATATGAAAAACGAAACCGTACGATACACTGACAGGGATAAATTTCATTCCAGTGCTTTTTAGGTCATAATAAGGCGTCGATACGACGCAAGATAACTTCCGTGTGTGTGTGTACATTATACACCTAATATTTGCAGCATGAAACATACGGTTCAACCATACAATACATATCGTATCGTTATATTATTTTTGGTTTATTTAGTTTAACGTCCTATTAACTGCTATGGTCATTTAAGGCCGTGTCAGGGTTTGTACGTGGAGGAAAGCCGGAAAACCTGAAGAAAAACCACCGGCCCACGGCCAGTATCAGTCAACTGCCCCAAGTGGGTTTCGAACTTACAACAACTGATATATATTACACCATGTTAATAACAACTTTTTGGAAATGTGTAAATGATTTATAATTGTTACCAAATATGGCATCGCACAGGAGACATATTTCTGAGTTTGTAATTATCAATCTGTTTTCTTTTTAAAATTTTTCTTTTCAAATTTTTAATCATTCTCATACATAAACTTATTATAAGCATAAGACATGTTGTCGTTGTTTACATCGACCTCTATAAAAGAAAGTTACACGGATCCGAACATGACCATTATCGCGGTACCTTCATATGTTTAGGGGTAGCATGATAAACGAAGAATCCTCGAACGAATTGTTTTAAAGATATCGGGCGTATAATAGTTAAGTTTATAGGAACAAAGCTGTTTACCCATTATAACTCGCCCAAGTCTTATGACAAACGTATGTAGGTTGAGCAGATATTCCTTCGTTGTGGGATAAGAAGACATCGACGACAACAGTCGAGATGGTGATAATCCTCTCTCCCATATAGAAATGGTGATAGACAACTCCCTCTCTCATATAGAAATGGCGATAGACAACTCCCTCTTATATAGAAATGGCGATAGACATCCCTCTTATATAGAAATGGTGATAGACAACTCCCTCTCTCATATAGAAATGGCGATAGACAACTCCCTCTTATATAGAAATGGTGATAGACAACTCCCTCTTATATAGAAATGGTGATAGACAACTCCCTCTTATATAGAAATGGTGATAGACATCCCTCTTATATAGAAATGGTGACAGACAACTCCCTCTTATATAGAAATGGCGATAGACAACTCCCTCTCTCATATAGAAATGGTGATAGACAACTCCCTCTCTCATATAGAAATGGTGATAGATAACTCCCTCTCTCATATAGAAATGGCGATAGACATCCCTCTTATATAGAAATGGTGATAGACAACTCCCTCTCTCATATAGAAATGGCGATAGACATCCCTCTTATATAGAAATGGTGATAGACAACTCCCTCTCTCATATAGAAATGGCGATAGACAACTCCCTCTCTCATATAGAAATGGCGATAGACATCCCTCTTATATAGAAATGGTGATATACATCCCTCTTATATAGAAATGGTGACAGACAACTCCCTCTTATATAGAAATGGCGATAGACAACTCCCTCTCTCATATAGAAATGGTGATGGACAACTCCCTCTCTCATATAGAAATGGTGACAGACAACTCCCTCTTATATAGAAATGGCGATAGACATCCCTCTTATATAGAAATGGGGATAGACATCCCTCTTATATAGAAATGGTGATAGACAACTCCCTCTCTCATATAGAAATGGGGATAGACATCCCTCTTATATAGAAATGGTGATAGACAACTCCCTCTCTCATATAGAAATGGCGATATACAACTCCCTCTCTCATATAGAAATGGCGATATACAACTCCCTCTCTCATATAGAAATGGCGATAGACATCCCTCTTATATAGAAATGGTGATAGACAACTACCTCTTATATAGAAATGGTGACAGACAACGCCCTCTCTCATATAGAAATGGCGATAGACAACTCCCTCTCTCATATAGAAATGCTAGTAATATTAGAAATGAATTAAACTTGAAATTGACGCATTATGTTATCAAATGCCACCATCAATTCCGCTATATATATTTCATTGAATAATACCGAACGTATTTTTAAACATCTCTTATTGGTCAGTATTTAATGACCGTTGATCACATAAGGGTCATACAGATTGTTACTGCGTACTTACGCTCAGTTACTGTTAATGTGAAAATATCAAATAATTTCTTTTTCTTTTGATTTGCCTTAGTTATACGCTTTGCGTTACTACCATGTACCTTGCAACATAAATAATAAAAAAAGAAAAGACTTCATCTCGGATTTAATGGGTACCCGCCTTACATACGCCTACTCGAAGAGAAAACACTATGTTTGGGGAAAAATCAAACCAACACATGACACAATGATAATACATATTGTATAAGACATGTTCTCATTCCTACCACTCGCACAATTTCAGTATTTACACGTGACGGTCGTTACGTAATTGTGGATTCATTCTCAATTAAAAAAAAAATGCCCCCAAATTGCATCTTAAAAATAAAGGCAAAATCCAGTAGAATGTATTTCCTTCTGAGACGTTCTTAGGAGCTCTCCAGAAATGAAGACAGTGTTTTCTTTTGTATTGTGTAGGGTTGTAACATCAAGGATATATAGTTCATACATATAGGTTTGCAGAGTTGACTTAAAATGCCATAACAAAAATGCGACGGTGACGACTTAACATATGTCAATTAAATGTCCGATCTCTCAATTAAAACCGCGTCCGGTTAGGGTGACTCCCAAAGCACAAAGCACGTGTTAGTGTACAATAAACACAGATTAGCACGTTGCACGTGTTTATACCTCATTCGAGAGTATTATGCGTTTGAGTATATTGTCACGTGAAAATAAAAACAATTTATTGGGA